>NW_027362772.1:18867511-19467511 GCF_046119375.1 Phyllobates terribilis | reverse complement strand
AGGGGCCTGATCACTGCAAAGTGTCACACATAGCGACATCGCTGGTGAGGTCGCTGTTGCGTCACCAAAACCGTGACTCAGCAGCGATCTCGCTATGTGAGACGGGGGCTTTACTCATGCACATTTTGGCAAACTGCAATCTAGCTTTTTTATATCTCTATGTCAGCAGTGGGGATCTCCTGGGTCTCCCGCCATAGCATTTTATTTCATTCACATGTGGACGGATAGTTCGCGCTGACACTGATGCACCCCGAGCCTGCAGGACAGCTTGAATTTCTTTGGAACTTGATTGGGGCTGCTTATCCACCATCTGGACTATCCTGCGTTGCAACCGTTCATCAATTTTTCTCTGTCATCCACATCCAGAGAGATTAGATACAGTTCCATGGGTTGTAAACTTCTCGATTATGTTACACAACAAGGAAAAAGGAACATCAAGATCTCTGGTGACGGACTTGTAACCTTAAGATTTTTTATATTGTTTGCCAGTTTTGGTTCTCAAGACCTCAGACAGTTCTCACCTCCTCTTTCTGTTCTCCATGTTTAGTGTGGCACACACAGACACAATGCAAAGATTGAGGCAACTTCTCTCCTCTTTATCTGGTGTCAGGTGTGATTTTCACATTGCCCACACCTGTTACTTGCCACAGGTGAGTCTGAACGAGCATCACATGCTGGAAACAAAATTGTTTACCCACAATTTTGGAAAGATGCAACAATTTTGTTCGGCCCATTTTTGGGGTTTAGTGTGAAATTATGTCCAATTTGCCTTATCTTCTGTGCTGTTTCAATACACACAAAAAAATAAACCTGTGTATAAGAAAACTTGTGTGATTGCAATAATTTTCTGGGAGAAATACTTCATTTTCTGGAACAATTTCAAGGGTTCCAACACTTTCGTCCATGACTGTTTACTTAGTGATTGAAAATCCATAAAGAACTAAAACTTCTTGACAATAATCCTCTCTGAGATCAACATCTTGGAATCCAGACTGATACATTGTTGCAAACAAGTTCTAATAGCTCAGAGAGGATTGTCCTCTAAGCAATTGTAACAGACCTTCTGCTTTAAGAAGTATGAGATGTTAGTGGATTTTTAATCTTAAGGTGTGAATAAGCATTTTTCATTTATCTGACAGCAAGCAGAGATCTTAAATATTGTCACAAATTGAGTCATTTTATTTGACTCTAGTAATAATTTGTAGCCTTTTATCGGGATTATTCTATATTTCATAATCAATGTGAATTGAGCAAGTTGTAACCATCTAGGAGATGAGATCTGGTCATCACATAGTTAATGTGTTCTTGTTACTTATAGAAACCTCTACAATGTTCATGTCCCCAAAAGGAGGCAGGAGACCAAAATTTACCGTGACCACCAGGATCCCAGGTGAGAGGAGACTCGTCTTATAGCGCCCACCTATCTACTACACTCTATAAACACATGGATATCAAGAGGAGAAATAAAAAGAAAGTCTAAATAACTTGCGGATTCGACCCCAAGATCAGGACTGACATTGGCTCCAGAGATTCAGATGTTCAACCTTCGCTCCATTCATTGTCTATGGGACTGTCAGAAATGGACAGTCCCATAGACAATGAATGGAGCGAAAGTCGAGCCCTGTTCTCTGAATTGAGCTCGAGAGGTTAATCGCCCATCGTGTGGATATGGAATAACTCAAAAATAATGATCGATCACGTGACAAGTTGGTACAATTAATAGTTATAATTAATTAACAGGTTCATCTGACCTCTCCGCATCACGTGACTAGGGCGATCCATTATGTAATTAAAGCACAATAGGAAAATAATTAGCAGCTGCTTAAAAAAAATAAAAATATTTGTTACATTTCAGATGAGGAATTAAGAAAGGAATATGATGAGATTTTCGACTACGGTGAGTAAAATGAACTAATCTCTTATGTAGCAAAATATTATTACAAAGTAATTAAAACAAGACATAATATCTATACTATTACTATAATGTTGTTATAGAGGGGTCATCCCTTCTCGGGCATTTATGGTATATACTGAGAACAACACACTGAAGGGAGAGGGGGCTGCACATTTGCAGCTTCTTCTTTCCTTTCTATAGAAGTCCTGAATATTGCCCCCCGAAAAATGCTGAACTATGATAAAAAAAAATAAAAATAAAACCATAAATATTTCATTGTTTCTAGCACAGACAGATATGTCAGTGTTAACCCCTTGAGAAATTGCCTCATAAATAAATCCCTAGAGTTAAACTGCAGGACTTGGTTTGGAAGTTGATTGTTACATTGTTTCCACATCGCAGATTACAAAAGTCTGAGAAAGTGGGGTCTGATCTGTGCGCTGATCCTGTGCGTAATCGGCATCCTGGTGCTGACGTGTGAGTATCTGTTGTGATGGTGCCGCTCCTGGACGGTGTATATACCATGTATATATAGCATGTGCTACTTAAGAACGCCGCTCCGTACATCAGTGCAATGAAGCAAAGCCTGACAGCGGCCGACCACAGAAACATTGCAAAGAAACCATAGAAAAACAGTTACAAACAAAGCAAAGATGAAACTATGCGATTACACAAAGCTGCGACCTTATAAAAGGATTGGGAGAACAGGTTTATCTTCTGAGATAACAAAATCTCTTGTTTCACTTACAGGTGGAAGATGTCGCGGAACTTGCTGCCGAAAACGACAAAAGCGGTGAGTTTCCAACTGTTGTGGACAATAAAGGAGAGAAGACATTAGAAAAGGTCATCAGATTTTGGGGTATTCGATGTCCCCTCTGAAAGAACACCACATTTTTATATAAACAGTTGATCCTAAGTTACCTCCTGTATTATGCTCCAGAGCTGCACTCACTATTCTGCTGGTGCAGTCACTGTGTACATACATTACATTACTGATCCGGAGTTACCTCCTGTATTATACTCCAGAGCTGCACTCACTATTCTGCTGGTGCAGTCACTGTGTACATACATTACATTACTGATCCTGAGTTACATCCTGTATTATACTCCAGAGCTGCACTCACTATTCTGCAGGTGCGGTCACTGTGTACATACATTACATTACTGATCCTGAGTTACATCCTGTATTATACTCCAGAGCTGCACTCACTATTCTGCTGGTGGAGTCACTGTGTACATACATTACATTACTGATCCTGAGTTACATCCTGTATTATACTCCAGGGCTGCACTCACTATTCTGCTGGTGCAGTCACTGTGTACATACATTACATTACTGATCCTGAGTTACATCCTGTATTATACTCCAGAGCTGCACTCACTATTCTGCTGGTGCAGTCACTGTGTACATACATTACATTACTGATCCTGAGTTACATCCTGTATTATACTCCAGAGCTGCACTCACTATTCTGCTGGTGCAGTCACCGTGTACATACATTACATTACTGATCCTGAGTTACATCCTGTATTATACTCCAGAGCTGCACTCACTATTGTGCTGGTGCAGTCACTATGTACATACATTACTGATCCAGAATTATATCCTGTATTATACTCCAGAGCTGCACTCACTATTCTGCTGGAGCAGTCACTGTGTACATACATTACATTACTAATCCTGTACTGATCCTGAGTTACATCCTGTATTATCCTCCAGAGCTGCACTCACTATTCTGCTTGTGCAGTCACTGTGTACATACATTACATTACTGATCCTGAGTTACATCCTGTATTATACCCCAGAGCTGCACTCACTATTCTGCTGGTGGAGTCACTGTGTACATACATTACATTACTGATCCTGAGTTACATCCTGTATTATACTCCAGAGCTGCACTCACTATTCTGCTGGTGCAGTCACTGTGTACATACATTGCATTACTGATTGTGAGTTACATCCTGTATTATACTCCAGAGCTGCACTCACTATTCTGCTGGAGCAGTCACTGTGTACATACATTACATTACTGATCCTGAGTTATATCCTGTATTATACTCCAGAGCTGCACTCACTATTCTGCTGGAGCAGTCACTGTGTACATACATTACATTACTGATCCTGTACTGATCCTGAGTTACATCCTGTATTATACTCCAGAGCTGCACTCACTATTCTGCTGAAGCAGTCACTGTGTACATACATTACATTACTGATCCTGAGTTACATACTGTATTATACTCCAGAGCTGCACTCACTATTCTGCTGGTGCAGTCACTGTGTACATACATTACATTACTGATCCTGAGTTACATCCTGTATTATACTCCAGAGCAGCACTCACTATTTTGCTGGTGCAGTCACTGTGTACATACATTACATTGCTTATCCTGAGATACATCCTGTATTATACTCCAGAGCTGCACTCACTATTCTGCTGGTGCAGTCACTGTGTACATACATTACATTACTGATCCTGAGTTACATCCTGTATTATACTCCAGAGCTGCACTCACTATTCTGCTGGTGCAGTCACTGTGTACATACATTACAATACTGATCCTGAGTTACATCCTGTATTATACTCCAGAGCTGCACTCACTATTCTGCTGGTGCAGTCACTGTGTACATACATTACATTACTGATCCTGAGTTACATCCTGTATTATCCTCCAGAGCTGCACTCACTATTCTGCTGGTGCAGTCGCTGTGTACATACATTACATTACTGATCCTGAGTTACATCCTGTATTATCCTCCAGAGCTGCACTCACTATTCTGCTGGTGCAGTCACTGTGTGCATACATTACATTACTGATCCTGAGTTACATCCTGTATTATACTCCAGAGCTGCACTCACTATTCTGCTGGTGCAGTCACTGTGTACATACATTACATTACTGATCCTGAGTTACATCCTGTATTATCCTCCAGAGCTGCACTCACTATTCTGCTGGTGCAGTCGCTGTGTACATACATTACATTACTGATCCGGAGTTACATCCTGTATTATACTCCAGAGCTGCACTCACTATTCTGCTAGAGCAGTCACTGTATACATACATTACATTACTGATCCTGTACTGATCCTGAGTTGCATCCTGTATTATACTCCAGAGCTGCACTCACTATTCTGCTGGTGCAGTCACCGTGTACATACATTACATTACTGATCCTGAGTTACATCCTGTATTATACTCCAGAGCTGCACTCACTATTCTGCAGGTGCAGTCACTGTGTACATACATTACATTACGGATCCTGAGTTACATCCTGTATTATACTCCTGAGCTGCACTCACTATTCTGCAGGTGCAGTCACTGTGTACATACATTACATTACTGATCCTGAGTTACATCCTGTATTATATTCCAGAGCTGCATTCACTATTCTGCTGGTGCAGTCATTGTGTACATACATTACATTAATGACCCTGAGTTACATCCTGTATTATACTCCAGAGCTGCACTCACTATTCTGCAGGTGCAGTCACTGTGTACATACATTACATTAATGATCCTGAGTTAGATAGTGTATTATACTCCAGAGCTGCACTCACTATTCTGCTGGTGCAGTCACTGTGTACATACATTACATTACTGATCCTGAGTTACATCCTGTATTATACTCCAGAGCTGCACTCATTATTCTGCTGGTGCAGTCACTGTGTACATACATTACATTACTGATCCTGAGTTACATCCTGTATTATACTCCAGAGCTGTGCTCACTATTCTGCTGGTGCAGTCATTGTGTACATACATTACATTACTGATCCTGTACTGATCCTGAGTTACATCCTGTATTATACTCCAGAGCTGCACTCACTATTCTGCTGGTGCAGTCACCGTGTACATACATTACATTACTGATCCTGAGTTACATCCTGTATTATACTCCAGAGCTGTACTCACTATTCTGCTGGTGCAGTCACTGTGTACATACATTACATTACTGATCCTGAGTTACATCCTGTATTATACTCCAGAGCAGCACTCACTATTCTGCTGGTGCAGTCACTGTGTACATACATTACATTGCTTATCCTGAGTTACATCCTGTATTATACTCCAGAGCTGCACTCACTATTCTGCTGGTGCAGTCACTGTGTACATACATTACATTACTGATCCTGAGTTACATCTTGTATTATACTCCAGAGCTGCACTCACTATTCTGCTGGTGCAGTCACTGTGTACGTACATTACATTACTGATCCTGAGTTACATCCTGTATTGTACTCCAGAGCTGCACTCACTGTGTACATACATTACATTACTGATCCTGAGTTACATCCTGTATTATACTCCAGAGCTGCACTCACTATTCTGCAGGTGCAGTCACTGTGTACATACATTACATTACTGATCCTGAGTTACATCCTGTATTATACTCCAGAGCAGCACTCACTATTCTGCTGGTGCAGTCACTGTGTACATACATTACATTACTGATCCTGAGTTACATCCTGTATTATACTCCAGAGCTGCACTCACTATTCTGCTGGTGCAGTCGCTGTGTACATACATTACATTACTGATCCTGAGTTACATCCTGTATTATACCCCAGAGCTGCACTCACTATTCTGCTGGTGCAGTCACCGTGTACATACATTACATTACTGATCCTGAGTTACATCCTGTATTATACTCCAGAGCTGCACTCACTATTCTGCAGGTGCAGTCAATGTGTACATACATTACATTACGGATCCTGAGTTACATCCTGTATTATACTCCAGAGCTGCATTCACTATTCTGCTGGTGCAGTCATTGTGTACATACATTACATTAATGACCCTGAGTTACATCCTGTATTATACTCCAGAGCTGCACTCACTATTCTGCAGGTGCAGTCACTGTGTACATACATTACATTAATGATCCTGAGTTAGATAGTGTATTATACTCCAGAGCTGCACTCACTATTCTGCTGGTGCAGTCACTGTGTACATACATTACATTACTGATCCTGAGTTACATCCTGTATTATACCCCAGAGCTGCACTCACTATTCTGCTGGTGGAGTCACTGTGTACATACATTACATTACTGATCCTGAGTTACATCCTGTATTATACTCCAGAGCTGCACTCATTATTCTGCTGGTGCAGTCACTGTGTACATACATTACATTACTGATCCTGAGTTACATCCTGTATTATACTCCAGAGCTGCGCTCACTATTCTGCTGGTGCAGTCATTGTGTACATACATTACATTACTGATCCTGTACTGATCCTGAGTTACATCCTGTATTATACTCCAGAGCTGCACTCACTATTCTGCTGGTGCAGTCACCGTGTACATACATTACATTACTGATCCTGAGTTACATCCTGTATTATACTCCAGAGCTGTACTCACTATTCTGCTGGTGCAGTCACTGTGTACATACATTACATTACTGATCCTGAGTTACATCCTGTATTATACTCCAGAGCTGCACTCACTATTCTGCTGGTGCAGTCACTGTGTATATACATTACATTACTGATCCTGAGTTACATCTTCTATTATACTCCAGAGCTGCACTCACTATTCTGCTGGTGCAGTCACTGTGTACGTACATTACATTACTGATCCTGAGTTACATCCTGTATTGTACTCCAGAGCTGCACTCACTGTGTACATACATTACATTACTGATCCTGAGTTACATCCTGTATTATACTCCAGAGCTGCACTCACTATTCTGCAGGTGCAGTCACTGTGTACATACATTACATTACTGATCCTGAGTTACATCCTGTATTATACTCCAGAGCTGCACTCACTATTCTGCTGGTGCAGTCATTGTGTACATACATTACATTACTGATCCTGTACTGATCCTGAGTTGCATCCTGTATTATACTCCAGAGCTGCACTCACTATTCTGCTGGTGCAGTCACTGTGTACATACATTACATTACTGATACTGAGTTACATCCTGTATTATACTCCTGAGCTGCACTCACTATTCTGCTGGTGCAGTCACTGTGTACATACATTACATTACTGATCCTGAGTTACATCCTGTATTATACTCCAGAGCTGCACTCACAATTCTGCTGGTGCAGTCACTGTGTACATACAGTACATTACTGATCCTGAGTTACATCCTGTATTTTACTCCAGAGCTGTGCTCACTATTCTGCTGGTGCAGTCACTGTGTACATACATTACATTACTGATCCTGAGTTACATCCTGTATTATACTCCAGAGCTGCACTCACTATTCTGCTGGTGCAGTCATTGTGTACATACATTACATTACTGATCCTGTACTGATCCTGAGTTGCATCCTGTATTATACTCCAGAGCTGCACTCACTATTCTGCTGGTGCAGTCATTGTGTACATACATTACATTACTGATCCTGTACTGATCCTGAGTTGCATCCTGTATTATACTCCAGAGCTGCACTCACTATTCTGCTGGTGTAGTCACTGTGTACATACATTACATTACTGATCCTTAGTTACATCCTGTATTATACTCCAGAGCTGCACTCACTATTCTGCTGGTGCAGTCACTGTGTACATACATTACAATACTGATCCTGAGTTACATCCTGTATTATACTCCAGAGCTGCACTCACTATTCTGCTGGTGCAGTCACTGTGTACATACATTACATTACTGATCCTGAGTTACATCCTGTATTATACCCCAGAGCTGCACTCACTATTCTGCTGGTGCAGTCACTTTGTACATACATTACATTACTGATCCTGAGTTACATCCTGTATTATACTCCAGAGCTGCAGTCACTATTCTGCTGGTGCAGTCACTGTGTACATACATTACATTACTGATCCTGAGTTACATCCTGTATTATACTCCAGAGCTGCACTCACTATTCTGCTGGTGCAGTCACTGTGTACATACATTACAATACTGATCCTGAGTTATATCCTGTATTATACTCCAGAGCTGCAGTCACTCTTCTGCTGGTGCAGTCACTGTGTACATACATTACATTACTGATCCTGAGTTACCTCCTGTATTATACTCCAGAGCTGCACTCACTATTCTGCTGGTGCAGTCACTGTGCACATACATTTCATTACTGATCCTGAGTTACATCCTGTATTATACTCCAGAGCTGTACTCACTATTCTGCTGGTGGAGTCACTGTGTACATACATTACATTACTGATCCTGAGTTACATCCTGTATTATACTCCAGAGGTGCACTCACTATTCTGCTGGTTTAGTCACTGTGTACATACATTGCATTACTGATTGTGAGTTACATCCTGTATTATACTCCAGAGCTGCACTCAATATTCTGCTGGAGCAGTCACTGTGTACATACATTACATTACTGATCCTGTACTGATCCTGAGTTACATCCTGTATTATACTCCAGAGCTGCACTCACTATTCTGCTGGAGCAGTCACTGTGTACATACATTACATTACTGATCCTGTACTGATCCTGAGTTACATCCTGTATTATACTCCAGAGCTGCACTCACTATTCTGCTGGTGCAGTCACTGTGTACATACATTACATTACTGATCCTGAGTTACATCCTGTATTATACTCCAGAGCAGCACTCACTATTTTGCTGGTGGAGTCACTGTGTACATACATTACATTACTGATCCTGAGATACATCCTGTATTATACTCCAGAGCTGCACTCACTATTCTGCTGGTGCAGTCACTGTGTACATACATTACATTACTGATCCTGAGTTACATCCTGTATTATACTCCAGAGCTGCACTCACTATTCTGCTGGTGCAGTCACTGTGTACATACATTACATTACTGATCCTGAGTTACATCCTGTATTATACTCCAGAGCTGCACTCACTATTATGCTGGTGCAGTCACCGTGTACATACATTACATTACTGATCCTGAGTTACATCCTGTATTATACTCCAGAGCTGCACTCACTATTGTGCTGGTGCAGTCACTATGTACATACATTACTGATCCAGAATTATATCCTGTATTATACTCCAGAGCTGCACTCACTATTCTGCTGGAGCAGTCACTGTGTACATACATTACATTACTAATCCTGTACTGATCCTGAGTTGCATCCTGTATTATACTCCAGAGCTGCACTCACTATTCTGCTGGTGCAGTCATTGTGTACATACATTACATTACTGATCCTGAGTTACATGCTGTATTATACTCCAGAGCTGCACTCACTATTATGCTGGAGCAGTCACTGTGTACATACATTACATTACTGATCCTGAGTTATATCCTGTATTATACTCCAGAGCTGCACTCACTATTCTGCTGGAGCAGTCACTGTGTACATACATTACATTACTGATCCTGTACTGATCCTGAGTTACATCCTGTATTATCCTCCAGAGCTGCACTCACTATTCTGCTGGTGCAGTCACGGTGTACATACATTACATTACTGATCCTGAGTTACATGCTGTATTATACTCCAGAGCTGCACTCACTATTATGCTGGTGCAGTCACTGTGTACATACATTACATTACTGATCCTGAGTTATATCCTGTATTATACTCCAGAGCTGCACTCACTATTCTGCTGGTGCAGTCACTGTGTACATACATTACTGATCCTGAGTTACATCCTGTATTATACCCCAGAGCTGCACTCACTATTCTGCTGGTGCAGTCACTGTGTACGTACATACATTACTGATCGTGAGTTACATCCTGTATTATACTCCAGAGCGGCACTCACTATTCTGCTGGTGCAGTCACCGTGTACATACATTACATTACTGATCCTGAGTTACATCCTGTATTATACTCCAGAGCTGCACTCACTATTCTGCTGGTGCAGTCACTGTGTACATACATTACATTACTGATCCTGTACTGATCCTGAGTTACATCCTGTATTTTACTCCAGAGCTGCACTCACTATTGTGCTGGTGCAGTCACTGTGTACATACATTACATTACTGATCCTGTACTGATCCTGAGTTACATCCTGTATTATACTCCAGAGCTGCACTCACTATTCTGCTGGTGCAGTCACTGTGTACATACATTACATTACTGATCCTGAGTTACATCCTGTATTATACTCCAGAGCTGCACTCACTATTCTGCTGGTGCAGTCACTGTGTACATACATTACATTACTGATCCTGAGTTACATCCTGTATTATACCCCAGAGCTGCACTCACTATTCTGCTGGTGGAGTCACTGTGTACATACATTACATTACTGATCCTGAGTTACATCCTGTATTATACTCCAGAGCTGCACTCACTATTCTGCTGGTGCAGTCACTGTGTACATACATTGCATTACTGATTGTGAGTTACATCCTGTATTATACTCCAGAGCTGCACTCACTATTCTGCTGGAGCAGTCACTGTGTACATACATTACATTACTGATCCTGAGTTATATCCTGTATTATACTCCAGAGCTGCACTCACTATTCTGCTGGAGCAGTCACTGTGTACATACATTACATTACTGATCCTGTACTGATCCTGAGTTACATCCTGTATTATACTCCAGAGCTGCACTCACTATTCTGCTGGAGCAGTCACTGTGTACATACATTACATTACTGATCCTGTACTGATCCTGAGTTACATCCTGTATTATACTCCAGAGCTGCACTCACTATTCTGCTGGTGCAGTCACTGTGTACATACATTACATTACTGATCCTGAGTTACATCCTGTATTATACCCCAGAGCTGCACTCACTATTCTGCTGGTGGAGTCACTGTGTACATAAATTACATTACTGATCCTGAGTTACATACTGTATTATACTCCAGAGCTGCACTCACTATTCTGCTGGTGCAGTCACTGTGTACATACATTACCTTACTGATCCTGAGTTACATCCTGTATTATACTCCAGAGCAGCACTCACTATTTTGCTGGTGCAGTCACTGTGTACATACATTACATTGCTTATCCTGAGATACATCCTGTATTATACTCCAGAGCTGCACTCACTATTCTGCTGGTGCAGTCACTGTGTACATACATTACATTACTGATCCTGAGTTACATCCTGTATTATACTCCAGAGCTGCACTCACTATTCTGCTGGTGCAGTCACTGTGTACATACATTACATTACTGATCCTGAGTTACATCCTGTATTATACTCCAGAGCTGCACTCACTATACTGCTGGTGCAGTCGCTGTGTACATACATTACATTACTGATCCTGAGTTACATCCTGTATTATACTCCAGAGCTGCACTCACTATTCTGCTAGAGCAGTCACTGTATACATACATTACATTACTGATCCTGTACTGATCCTGAGTTGCATCCTGTATTATACTCCAGAGCTGAACTCACTATTCTGCTGGTGCAGTCACCGTGTACATACATTACATTACTGATCCTGAGTTACATCCTGTATTATACTCCAGAGCTGCACTCACTATTCTGCAGGTGCAGTCACTGTGTACATACATTACATTACTGATCCTGAGTTACATCCTGTATTATACTCCAGAGCTGCATTCACTATTCTGCTGGTGCAGTCATTGTGTACATACATTACATTAATGACCCTGAGTTACATCCTGTATTATACTCCAGAGCTGCACTCACTATTCTGCTGGTGCAGTCACTGTGTACATACATTACATTACTGATCCTGAGTTTCATCCTGTATTATACTCCAGAGCTGTACTCACTATTCTGCAGGTGCAGTCACTGTGTACATACATTACATTACTGATCCTGAGTTACATCCTGTATTATACTCCAGAGCTGCACTCACTATTCTGCTGGTGCAGTCACTGTGTACATACATTACTGATCCTGAGTTACATCCTGTATTATACTCCAGAGCTGCACTCACTATTCTGCTGGTGCAGTCACTGTGTACGTACATACATTACTGATCGTGAGTTACATCCTGTATTATACTCCAGAGCGGCACTCACTATTCTGCTGGTGCAGTCACCGTGTACATACATTACATTACTGATCCTGAGTTACATCCTGTATTATACTCCAGAGCTGCACTCACTATTCTGCTGGTGCAGTTGACGCGCCCCCTGGGCCATATTCTTTATGGGAATATCCGGAGCCGGATCAGATGGGGGTTGTAGTCTTCCGAGCGGCTATGACCCGGTCCGTGCCCAGGGTGTCAAGCTCAGAGTATGTGGCAGTCCTACAGATGTTATTAAGTTCTTAATGTCGACTACGCCACCCGTTGTATTGCGGTCACTACGGCCGCCGCTGCAGCAGGGTGCGCTGAGGCTGATGGTGTAGGTGCAGCTTTTTATGGTATAACCCCCAACGGGTGGGGTATAGCCTCAGGGGGTCAGGTGCAGAGGATGGGGGTTGTGGTGGTGCAGCATAGGTGTTAAATGAAGACAGAGTCGGGTTATGCAGTTAAGGGTCTTTACTCACTGCTGATGTTCCGGTCACTCCAGCTTTAAGTGACCTCCCGAGCCGTGCTGCATCCACCAGGTCCTGGATTCAGCAAACCCCCAAGCAAGTCCGGAGCGTGACCCTGAGCTCTCCTTCTGTCCTTTCACTGGCCGTCCCCACTATTGATCCACCCAGGTACAGCTCCCTCGGGCCTTCTGTTGGGAGACCCTTGGCCTTGGGTTCCCTGACCCTCCACGTGGTATGCCTTCGTGGTGGATGTGGTGGGTGGCCGTGGCAGACGCTGCCCACGGCCTCCGGTCTCTGGCTGGGGAGTGTTTTTGCCCCCACCAGCTTGGGTTCCGGTACCCTGATGCCAACTCTTCACCCGCTGATGGACTTTGGGTTCTCAGAGTTCCTTTCTTCTGTTTCCCCCTCTGGGTCTCTCTTTCTTTCTCCTCTCTCTCTCTCTGGGGCTTCTCTGCTCCTCTGCTTCTTACTCTGACAGACTGACCCTGTTCTTAGTTGGTGCCCACCTTATATACACCCTCTATGTGTGAGCTCAGGCGACCAGCACCCAATGAGCTCCTATCTTTACCCAGGCTGCTCCCCCTATCTGCCCCTACACTACTTGGGATGTACCACCCCCCTCCCACTCCAGCCAGGAACAGACTCGGTCGTACCTGCACATTTCTAAGTGGGAGTACCGTCGGCCTGTTCCTCGGAAATGGGATGTGTGTAGTGCATGCAGCCTACCGAGCTCAGTTCCACACTCCATCCTTACCCGGGAGTGGGATATCACACCTCTGGGTTGAGGTGCAATACCCCTGTAGCAGCCGAATCCTCAGGGTGCTACACAGTCACTGTGTACATACATTACATTACTGATCCTGTACTGATCCTGAGTTACATCCTGTATTTTACTCCAGAGCTGCACTCACTATTCTGCTGGTGCAGTCACTGTGTACATACATTACATTACTGATCCTGTACTGATCCTGAGTTACATCCTGTATTATACTCCAGAGCTGCACTCACTATTCTGCTGGTGCAGTCACTGTGTACATACATTACATTACTGATCCTGAGTTACATCCTGTATTATCCTCCAGAGCTGCACTCACTATTCTGCTGGTGCAGTCGCTGTGTACATACATTACATTACTGATCCTGAGTTACATCCTGTATTATACTCCAGAGCTGCACTCACTATTCAGCTAGAGCAGTCACTGTATACATACATTACATTACTGATCCTGTACTGATCCTGAGTTGCATCCTGTATTATACTCCAGAGCTGAACTCACTATTCTGCTGGTGCAGTCACTGTGTTCATACATTACATTACTGATCCGGAGTTACATCCTGTATTATACCCCAGAGCTGCACTCACTATTCTGCTGGTGCAGTCACCGTGTACATACATTACATTACTGATCCTGAGTTACATCCTGTATTATACTCCAGAGCTGCACTCACTATTCTGCAGGTGCAGTCACTGTGTACATACATTACATTACTGATCCTGAGTTACATCCTGTATTATACTCCAGAGCTGCATTCACTATTCTGCTGGTGCAGTCATTGTGTACATACATTACATTAATGACCCTGAGTTACATCCTGTATTATACTCCAGAGCTGCACTCACTATTCTGCAGGTGCAGTCACTGTGTACATACATTACATTAATGATCCTGAGTTAGACAGTGTATTATACTCCAGAGCTGCACTCACTATTCTGCTGGTGCAGTCACTGTGTACATACATTACATTACTGATCCTGAGTTACATCCTGTATTATACCCCAGAGCTGCACTCACTATTCTGCTGGTGGAGTCACTGTGTACATACATTACATTACTGATCCTGAGTTACATCCTGTATTATACTCCAGAGCTGCACTCATTATTCTGCTGGTGCAGTCACTGTGTACATACATTACATTACTGATCCTGAGTTACATCCTGTATTATACTCCAGAGCTGCGCTCACTATTCTGCTGGTGCAGTCATTGTGTACATACATTACATTACTGATCCTGTACTGATCCTGAGTTACATCCTGTATTATACTCCAGAGCTGCACTCACTATTCTGCTGGTGCAGTCACCGTGTACATACATTACATTACTGATCCTGAGTTACATCCTGTATTATACTCCAGAGCTGTACTCACTATTCTGCTGGTGCAGTCACTGTGTACATACATTGCATTACTGATCCTGAGTTACATCCTGTATTATACTCCAGAGCAGCACTCACTATTCTGCTGGTGCAGTCACTGTGTACATACATTACATTGCTTATCCTGAGTTACATCCTGTATTATACTCCAGAGCTGCACTCACTATTCTGCTGGTGCAGTCACTGTGTACATACATTACATTACTGATCCTGAGTTGCATCCTGTATTATACTCCAGAGCTGCACTCACTATTCTGCTGGTGCAGTCACCGTGTACATACATTACATTACTGATCCTGAGTTACACCCTGTATTATACTCCAGAGCTGCACTCACTATTCTGCTGGTGCAGTCACTGTGTACATACATTACATTACTGATCCTGTACTGATCCTGAGTTACATCCTGTATTTTACTCCAGAGCTGCACTCACTATTCTGCTGGTGCAGTCACTGTGTACATACATTACATTACTGATCCTGTACTGATCCTGAGTTACATCCTGTATTATACTCCAGAGCTGCACTCACTATTCTGCTGGTGCAGTCACTGTGTACATACATTACATTACTGATCCTGAGTTACATCCTGTATTATCCTCCAGAGCTGCACTCACTATTCTGCTGGTGCAGTCGCTGTGTACATACATTACATTACTGATCCTGAGTTACATCCTGTATTATACTCCAGAGCTGCACTCACTATTCTGCTAGAGCAGTCACTGTATACATACATTACATTACTGATCCTGTACTGATCCTGAGTTGCATCCTGTATTATACTCCAGAGCTGAACTCACTATTCTGCTGGTGCAGTCACTGTGTTCATACATTACATTACTGATCCGGAGTTACATCCTGTATTATACCCCAGAGCTGCACTCACTATTCTGCTGGTGCAGTCACCGTGTACATACATTACATTACTGATCCTGAGTTACATCCTGTATTATACTCCAGAGCTGCACTCACTATTCTGCAGGTGCAGTCACTGTGTACATACATTACATTACTGATCCTGAGTTACATCCTGTATTATACTCCAGAGCTGCATTCACTATTCTGCTGGTGCAGTCATTGTGTACATACATTACATTAATGACCCTGAGTTACATCCTGTATTATACTCCAGAGCTGCACTCACTATTCTGCAGGTGCAGTCACTGTGTACATACATTACATTAATGATCCTGAGTTAGACAGTGTATTATACTCCAGAGCTGCACTCACTATTCTGCTGGTGCAGTCACTGTGTACATACATTACATTACTGATCCTGAGTTACATCCTGTATTATACCCCAGAGCTGCACTCACTATTCTGCTGGTGGAGTCACTGTGTACATACATTACATTACTGATCCTGAGTTACATCCTGTATTATACTCCAGAGCTGCACTCACTATTCTGCTGGTGCAGTCACCGTGTACATACATTACATTACTGATCCTGAGTTACATCCTGTATTATACTCCAGAGCTGTACTCACTATTCTGCTGGTGCAGTCACTGTGTACATACATTGCATTACTGATCCTGAGTTACATCCTGTATTATACTCCAGAGCAGCACTCACTATTCTGCTGGTGCAGTCACTGTGTACATACATTACATTGCTTATCCTGAGTTACATCCTGTATTATACTCCAGAGCTGCACTCACTATTCTGCTGGTGCAGTCACTGTGTACATACATTACATTACTGATCCTGAGTTGCATCCTGTATTATACTCCAGAGCTGCACTCACTATTCTGCTGGTGCAGTCACCGTGTACATACATTACATTACTGATCCTGAGTTACACCCTGTATTATACTCCAGAGCTGCACTCACTATTCTGCTGGTGCAGTCACTGTGTATATACATTACATTACTGATCCTGAGTTACATCTTGTATTATACTCCAGAGCTGCACTAACTATTCTGCTGGTGCAGTCACTGTGTACGTACATTACATTACTGATCCTGAGTTACATCCTGTATTGTACTCCAGAGCTGCACTCACTGTGTACATACATTACATTACTGATCCTGAGTTACATCCTGTATTATACTCCAGAGCTGCACTCACTATTCTGCAGGTGCAGTCACTGTGTACATACATTATATTACTGATCCTGAGTTACATCCTGTATTATACTCCAGAGCAGCACTCACTATTCTGCTGGTGCAGTCACTGTGTACATACATTACATTACTGATCCTGAGTTACATCCTGTATTATACTCCAGAGCTGCACTCACTATTCTGCTGGTGCAGTCATTGTGTACATACATTACATTACTGATCCTGTACTGATCCTGAGTTGCATCCTGTATTATACTCCAGAGCTGCACTCACTATTCTGCTGGTGCAGTCACTGTGTACATACATTACATTACTGATCCTGAGTTACATCCTGTATTATACTCCAGAGCTGCACTCACTATTCTGCTGGTGCAGTCATTCTGTACATACATTACATTACTGATCCTGTACTGATCCTGAGTTGCATCCTGTATTATACTCCAGAGCTGCACTCACTATTCTGCTGGTGCAGTCACTGTGTACATACATTACATTACTGATCCTGAGTTACATCCTGTATTATACTCCAGAGCTGCACTCACTATTCTGCTGGTGCAGTCACTGTGTACATACAGTACATTACTGATCCTGAGTTACATCCTGTATTTTACTCCAGAGCTGTGCTCACTATTCTGCTTGTGCAGTCACTGTGTACATACATTACATTACTGATCCGGAGTTACATCCTGTATTATACTCCAGAGCTGCACTCACTATTCTGCTGGTGCAGTCATTGTGTACATACATTACATTACTGATCCTGTACTGATCCTGAGTTGCATCCTGTATTATACTCCAGAGCTGCACTCACTATTCTGCTGGTGTAGTCACTGTGTACATACATTACATTACTGATCCTTAGTTACATCCTGTATTATACTCCAGAGCTGCACTCACTATTCTGCTGGTGCAGTCACTGTGTACATACATTACAATACTGATCCTGAGTTACATCCTGTATTATACTCCAGAGCTGCACTCACTATTCTGCTGGTGCAGTCACTGTGTACATACATTACATTACTGATCCTGAGTTATATCCTGTATTATACTCCAGTGCTGCAGTCACTTCTCTGCTGGTGCAGTCACTGTGTACATACATTACATTACTGATACTGAGTTACCTCCTGAATTATACTCCAGAGCTGCACTCACTATTCTGCTGGTGCAGTCACTGTGTACATACAGTACATTACTGATCCTGAGTTACATCCTGTATTTTACTCCAGAGCTGTGCTCACTATTCTGCTTGTGCAGTCACTGTGTACATACATTACATTACTGATCCGGAGTTACATCCTGTATTATACTCCAGAGCTGCACTCACTATTCTGCTGGTGCAGTCATTGTGTACATACATTACATTACTGATCCTGTACTGATCCTGAGTTGCATCCTGTATTATACTCCAGAGCTGCACTCACTATTCTGCTGGTGTAGTCACTGTGTACATACATTACATTACTGATCCTTAGTTACATCCTGTATTATACTCCAGAGCTGCACTCACTATTCTGCTGGTGCAGTCACTGTGTACATACATTACAATACTGATCCTGAGTTACATCCTGTATTATACTCCAGAGCTGCACTCACTATTCTGCTGGTGCAGTCACTGTGTACATACATTACATTACTGATCCTGAGTTATATCCTGTATTATACTCCAGAGCTGCAGTCACTCTTCTGCTGGTGCAGTCACTGTGTACATACATTACATTACTGATACTGAGTTACCTCCTGAATTATACTCCAGAGCTGCACTCACTATTCTGCTGGTGCAGTCACTATGTACATACATTACATTACTGATCCTGAGTTACATCCTGTATTATACTCCAGAGCTGCACTCACTATTCTGCTGGTGCAGTCACTGTGTACATACATTACATTACTGATCCTGAGTTATATCCTGTATTATACTCCAGAGCTGCAGTCACTCTTCTGCTGGTGCAGTCACTGTGTACATACATTACATTACTGATCCTGAGTTACCTCCTGTATTATACTCCAGAGCTGCACTCACTATTCTGCTGGTGCAGTCACTGTGCACATACATTTCATTACTGATCCTGAGTTACATCCTGTATTATACTCCAGAGCAGCACTCACTATTTTGCTGGTGCAGTCACTGTGTACATACATTACATTGTTTATCCTGAGATACAACCTGTATTATACTCCAGAGCTGCACTCACTATTCTGCTGGAGCAGTCACTGTGTACATACATTACATTACTGATCCTGTACTGATCCTGAGTTACATCCTGTATTATACTCCAGAGCTGCACTCACTATTCTGCTGGTGCAGTCACTGTGTACATACATTACATTACTGATCCTGAGTTACATCCTGTATTATACTCCAGAGCAGCACTCACTATTTTGCTGGTGCAGTCACTGTGTACATACATTACATTGTTTATCCTGAGATACAACCTGTATTATACTCCAGAGCTGCACTCACTATTCTGCTGGTGCAGTCACTGTGTGCATACATTACATTACTGATCCTGAGTTACATCCTGTATTATACTCCAGAGCTGCACTCACTATTCTGCTGGTGCAGTCACTGTGTACATACATTACATTACTGATCCTGAGTTACATCCTGTATTATCCTCCAGAGCTGCACTCACTATTCTGCTGGTGCAGTCATTGTGTACATACATTACACTACTGATCCTGTACTGATCCTGAGTTGCATCCTGTATTATACTCCAGAGCTGCACTCACTATTCTGCTGGTGCAGTCACTGTGTACATACATTACATTACTGATCCTGAGTTACATCCTGTATTATACTCCAGAGCTGCACTCACTATTCTGCTGGTGCAGTCATTGTGTACATACATTACATTACTGATCCTGTACTGATCCTGAGTTGCATCCTGTATTATACTCCAGAGCTGCACTCACTATTCTGCTGGTGCAGTCACTGTGTACATACATTACATTACTGATCCTGAGTTACATCCTGTATTATACTCCAGAGCTGCACTCACTATTCTGCTGGTGCAGTCATTGTGTACATACATTACACTACTGATCCTGTACTGATCCTGAGTTGCATCCTGTATTATACTCCAGAGCTGCACTCACTATTCTGCTGGTGTAGTCACTGTGTACATACATTACATTTCTGATCCTTAGTTACATCCTGTATTATACTCCAGAGCTGCACTCACTATTCTGCTGGTGCAGTCACTGTGTACATACATTACAATACTGATCCTGAGTTATATCCTGTATTATACTCCAGAGCTGCAGTCACTCTTCTGCTGGTGCAGTCACTGTGTACATACATTACATTACTGATACTGAGTTACCTCCTGAATTATACTCCAGAGCTGCACTCACTATTCTGCTGGTGCAGTCACTATGTACATACATTACATTACTGATCCTGAGTTACATCCTGTATTATACTCCAGAGCTGCACTCACTATTCTGCTGGTGCAGTCACTGTGTACATACATTACATTACTGATCCTGAGTTATATCCTGTATTATACTCCAGAGCTGCAGTCACTCTTCTGCTGGTGCAGTCACTGTGTACATACATTACATTACTGATCCTGAGTTACCTCCTGTATTATACTCCAGAGCTGCACTCACTATTCTGCTGGTGCAGTCACTGTGCACATACATTTCATTACTGATCCTGAGTTACATCCTGTATTATACCCCAGAGCTGCACTCACTATTCTGCTGGTGCAGTCACTGTGTACGTACATACATTACTGATCGTGAGTTACATCCTGTATTATACTCCAGAGCTGCACTCACTATTCTGCTGGTGGAGTCACTGTGTACATACATTACATTACTGATCCTGAGTTACATCCTGTATTATACTCCAGAGCTGCACTCACTATTCTGCTGGTGCAGTCACTGTGTACATACATTGCATTACTGATTGTGAGTTATATCCTGTATTATACTCCAGAGCTGCACTCACTATTCTGCTGGAGCAGTCACTGTGTACATACATTACATTACTGATCCTGTACTGATCCTGAGTTACATCCTGTATTATACTCCAGAGCTGCACTCACTATTCTGCTGGTGCAGTCACTGTGTACATACATTACATTACTGATCCTGAGTTACATCCTGTATTATACTCCAGAGCAGCACTCACTATTTTGCTGGTGCAGTCACTGTGTACATACATTACATTGTTTATCCTGAGATACAACCTGTATTATACTCCAGAGCTGCACTCACTATTCTGCTGGTGCAGTCACTGTGTGCATACATTACATTACTGATCCTGAGTTACATCCTGTATTATACTCCAGAGCTGCACTCACTATTCTGCTGTTGCAGTCACTGTGTACATACATTACATTACTGATCCTGAGTTACATCCTGTATTATCCTCCAGAGCTGCACTCACTATTCTGCTGGTGCAGTCGCTGTGTACATACATTACATTACTGATCCTGAGTTACATCCTGTATTATACTCCAGAGCTGCACTCACTATTCTGCTAGAGCAGTCACTGTATACATACATTACATTACTGATCCTGAGTTACATCCTGTATTATACTCCAGAGCTGCACTCACTATTCTGCTGGTGCAGTCACTGTGTTCATACATTACATTACTGATCCTGATTTACATCCTGTATTATACCCCGGAGCTGCACTCACTATTCTGCTGGTGCAGTCACCGTGTACATACATTACATTACTGATCCTGAGTTACATCCTGTATTATACTCCAGAGCTGCACTCACTATTCTGCAGTTGCAGTCACTGTGTACATACATTACATTACTGATCCTGAGTTACATCCTGTATTATACTCCAGAGCTGCACTCACTATTCTGCAGGTGCAGTCACTGTGTACATACATTACATTACTGATCCTGAGTTACATCCTGTATTATACTCCAGAGCTGCATTCACTATTCTGCTGGTGCAGTCATTGTGTACATACATTACATTAATGACCCTGAGTTACATCCTGTATTATACTCCAGAGCTGCACTCACTATTCTGCTGGTGCAGTCACTGTGTACATACATTACATTACTGATCCTGAGTTACATCCTGTATTATACTCCAGAGCTGCGCTCACTATTCTGCTGGTGCAGTCATTGTGTACATACATTACATTACTGATCCTGTACTGATCCTGAGTTGCATCCTGTATTGTACTCCAGAGCTGAACTTACTATTCTGCTGGTGCAGTCACTGTGTACATACATTACATTACTGATCCTGAGTTACATCCTGTATTATACTCCAGAGCTGCACTCACTATTCTGCTGGTGCAGTCACCGTGTACATACATTACATTACTGATCCTGAGTTACATCCTGTATTATACTCCAGAGCTGTACTCACTATTCTGCTGGTGCAGTCACTGTGTACATACATTACATTACTGATCCTGAGTTACATCCTGTATTATACTCCAGAGCAGCACTCACTATTCTGCTGGTGCAGTCACTGTGTACATACATTACATTGCTTATCCTGAGTTACATCCTGTATTATACTCCAGAGCTGCACTCACTATTCTGCTGGTGCAGTCACTGTGTACATACATTACATTACTGATCCTGAGTTGCATCCTGTATTATACTTCAGAGCTGCACTCACTATTCTGCTGGTGCAGTCACCGTGTACATACATTACATTACTGATCCTGAGTTACACCCTGTATTATACTCCAGAGCTGCACTCACTATTCTGCTGGTGCAGTCACTGTGTATATACATTACATTACTGATCCTGAGTTACATCTTGTATTATACTCCAGAGCTGCACTCACTATTCTGCTGGTGCAGTCACTGTGTACGTACATTACATTACTGATCCTGAGTTACATCCTGTATTGTACTCCAGAGCTGCACTCACTGTGTACATACATTACATTACTGATCCTGAGTTACATCCTGTATTATACTCCAGAGCTGCACTCACTATTCTGCAGGTGCATTCACTGTGTACATACATTACATTACTGATCCTGAGTTACATCCTGTATTATACTCCAGAGTCGCATTCACTATTCTGCTGGTGCAGTCACTGTGTACATACATTACATTGCTTATCCTGAGATACATCCTGTATTATACTGCAGAGCTGCACTCACTATTCTGCTGGTGCAGTCACTGTGTACATACATTACATTGCTTATCCTGAGATACATCCTGTATTATACTCCAGAGCTGCACTCACTATTCTGCTGGTGCAGTCACTGTGTACATACATTACATTACTGATCCTGAGTTACATCCTGTATTATACTCCAGAGCTGCACTCACTATTCTGCTGGTGCAGTCATTGTGTACATACATTACACTACTGATCCTGTACTGATCCTGAGTTGCATCCTGTATTATACTCCAGAGCTGCACTCACTATTCTGCTGGTGCAGTCACTGTGTACATACATTACATTACTGATCCTGAGTTACATCCTGTATTATACTCCAGAGCTGCACTCACTATTCTGCTGGTGCAGTCATTGTGTACATACATTACATTACTGATCCTGTACTGATCCTGAGTTGCATCCTGTATTATACTCCAGAGCTGCACTCACTATTCTTCTGGTGCAGTCACTGTGTACATACATTACATTACTGATCCTGAGTTACATCCTGTATTATACTCCAGAGCTGCACTCACTATTCTGCTGGTGCCGTCACTGTGTACATACATTACATTACTGATCCTGAATTACCTCCTGTATTATACTCCATAGCTGCACTCACTATTCTGCTGGTGCAGTCACAGTGTACATACATTACATTACTGATCCTGAGTTACATCCTGTATTATACTCCAGAGCTGCACTCACTATTCTGCTGGTGCAGTCACTGTGTACATACATTACATTACTGATCCTGAGTTACATCCTGTATTATACTCCAGAGCTGCACTCACTATTCTGCTGGTGCAGTCACTGTGTACATACAGTACATTACTGATCCTGAGTTACATCCTGTATTTTACTCCAGAGCTGTGCTCACTATTCTGCTGGTGCAGTCACTGTGTACATACATTACATTACTGATCCTGAGTTCCATCCTGTATTATACTCCAGAGCTGTACTCACTATTCTGCTGGTGCAGTCACTGTGTACATACATTACATTACTGATCCTGAGTTGCATCCTGTATTATACTCCAGAGCTGCACTCACTATTCTGCTGGTGCAGTCATTGTGTACATACATTACATTACTGATCCTGAGTTACATCCTGTATTATACCCCAGAGCTGCGCTCACTATTCTGCTGGTGCAGTCACTGTGTACATACATTACATTACTGATCCTGAGTTACATCCTGTATTTTACTCCAGAGCTGCACTCACTATTCTGCTGGTGCAGTCACTGTGTACATACATTACATTACTGATCCTGAGTTACATCCTGTATTATACTCCAGAGCTGCACTCACTATTCTGCTGGTGCTGTCCCTGTGTACATACATTACATTACTGATCCTGAGTTACATCCTGTATTATACTCCAGAGCTGCACTCACTATTCTGCTGGTGCAGTCACTGTGTACATACATTACATTACTGATCCTGTACTGATCCTGAGTTGCATCCTGTATTATACTCCAGAGCTGCACTCACTATTCTGCTGGTGTAGTCACTGTGTACATACATTACATTACTGATCCTTAGTTACATCCTGTATAATACTCCAGAGCTGCACTCACTATTCTGCTGGTGCAGTCACTGTGTACATACATTACATTACTGATCCTGAGTTACCTCCTGTATTATACTCCAGAGCTGCACTCACTATTCTGCTGGTGCAGTCACTGTGTACATACATTACATTACTGATCCTGAGTTACATCCTGTATTATACTCCAGAGCTGCACTCACTATTCTGCTGGTGCAGTCACTGTGTACATACAGTACATTACTGATCCTGAGTTACATCCTGTATTTTACTCCAGAGCTGTGCTCACTATTCTGCTGGTGCAGTCACTGTGTACATACATTACATTACTGATCCTGAGTTACATCCTGTATTATACTCCAGAGCTGTACTCACTATTCTGCTGGTGCAGTCACTGTGTACATACATTACATTGCTTATCCTGAGTTACATCCTGTATTATACTCCAGAGCTGCACTCACTATTCTGCTGGTGCAGTCACTGTGTACATACATTACATTACTGATCCTGAGTTGCATCCTGTATTATACTTCAGAGCTGCACTCACTATTCTGCTGGTGCAGTCACCGTGTACATACATTACATTACTGATCCTGAATTACACCCTGTATTATACTCCAGAGCTGCACTCACTATTCTTCTGGTGCAGTCACTGTGTACGTACATTACATTACTGATCCTGAGTTACATCCTGTATTGTACTCCAGAGCTGCACTCACTGTGTACATACATTACATTACTGATCCTGAGTTACATCCTGTATTATACTCCAGAGCTGCACTCACTATTCTGCAGGTGCATTCACTGTGTACATACATTACATTACTGATCCTGAGTTACATCCTGTATTATACTCCAGAGCAGCATTCACTATTCTGCTGGTGCAATCACTGTGTACATACATTACATTGCTTATCCTGAGATACATCCTGTATTATACTCCAGAGCTGCACTCACTATTCTGCTGGTGCAGTCACTGTGTACATACATTACTGATCCTGAGTTACATCCTGTATTATACTCCAGAGCTGCACTCACTATTCTGCTGGTGCAGTCATTGTGTACATACATTACATTACTGATCCTGTACTGATCCTGAGTTGCATCCTGTATTATACTCCAGAGCTGCACTCACTATTCTGCTGGTGCAGTCACTGTGTACATACATTACATTACTGATCCTGAGTTACATCCTGTATTATACTCCAGAGCTGCACTCACTATTCTGCTGGTGCAGTCACTGTGTACATACAGTACATTACTGATCCTGAGTTACATCCTGTATTATACTCCATAGCTGCACTCACTATTCTGCTGGTGCAGTCACTGTGTACATATATATTACATTACTGATCCTGAGTTACATCCTGTATTATACTCCAGAGCTGCACTCACTATTCTGCTGGTGCAGTCACTGTGTACATACAGTACATTTCTGATCCTGAGTTACATCCTGTATTATACTCCAGAGCTGCACTCACTATTCTGCTGGTGCAGTCATTGTGTACATACATTACATTACTGATCCTGTACTGATCCTGAGTTGCATCCTGTATTATACTCCAGAGCTGCACTCACTATTCTGCTGGTGCAGTCACTGTGTACATACATTACATTACTGATCCTGAGTTACATCCTGTATTATACTCCAGAGCTGCACTCACTATTCTGCTGGTGCAGTCACTGTGTACATACAGTACATTACTGATCCTGAGTTACATCCTGTATTTTACTCCAGAGCTGTGCTCACTATTCTGCTGGTGCAGTCACTGTGTACATACATTACATTACTGATCGTGAGTTACATCCTGTATTATACTCCAGAGCTGCACTCACTATTCTGCTGGTGCTGTCCCTGTGTACATACATTACATTACTGATCCTGAGTTACATCCTGTATTATACTCCAGAGCTGCACTCACTATTCTGCTGGTGCAGTCACTGTGTACATACATTACATTACTGATCCTGTACTGATCCTGAGTTGCATCCTGTATTATACTCCAGAGCTGCACTCACTATTCTGCTGGTGTAGTCACTGTGTACATACATTACATTACTGATCCTTAGTTACATCCTGTATAATACTCCAGAGCTGCACTCACTATTCTGCTGGTGCAGTCACTGTGTACATACATTACATTACTGATCCTGAGTTACCTCCTGTATTATACTCCAGAGCTGCACTCACTATTCTGCTGGTGCAGTCTCTGTGCACATACATTACATTACTGATCCTGAGTTACATACTGTATTATACTCCAGAGCTGCACTCACTATTCTGCTGGTGCAGTCACTGTGTACATACATTACATTACTGATCCTGACTTACCTCCTGTATTATACTCCAGAGCTGCACTCACTATTCTGCTGGTGCAGTCACTGTGTACATACATTACATTACTGATCCTGAGTTATATCCTGTATTATACTCCAGAGCTGCACTCACTATTCTGCTGGTGCAGTCACTGTGTACATACCCTGTGTACCCTGCAACATTGCAGTCAGAGGTAGCTTTGCCTCTATGGCATCGGTGCAGTGTACACTGGAGATTGCTGGATCCAGTGATCTGCCCAGCTTCAGAGCAGCACTTACAAGCTCTAGAAAATTTTTTTTTTTTAAAGTTGCTGTTTTTATAAGCATTTAGCAAATCTAACCATTCATGATGAGACTAATCCTGTAGAATGAAAGACAAGCTGCTATTCCTTAAAAAAAAACGTGTCCATATTACATGATTTAGCTTTAGGACACGGCCCCACTATCAGTATTTGGTCAGTATTCGATCAGTATTTCTTCTCAGGAGTGGGAGCCAAAATTAGGAGTGGCTGATAAATGCAGAATTGGTGACTTGTTTCTATTATACCTTTTCTCTGATTGTTCCTCACCTGGTTTTGGCTCCCACTCCGGAGAAAAAATACTGACCAAATACTGACCAAATACTGATAGTGGGGCCGTGGCCTTATTCCGATCTTTCACTTTCTTCTGTATTAACAAGAAGATTCATGGTCTTTGTAGCAGTTGAGCAGACTTTACCTGCTGCTGCACTCTGTTCACACCAGGTCTTCACGTTCCATTTTATGGCCACAATTTTTAAAAAATTGTAGCAAAATTGTGGCGATTGCATGGTGTGAACATGCACTAAGACTTCCCACATCTGCAGCATAAATAAACATGTTGGGGAACTTAGAGGGAGCTTGTCAGCTCTTCAATAAGTGTGCAGAGCCGGGGATGATTTGACTCCTGCACACTATAGATTGCAGTGGTCCCCTACACATAAGTGGGACCCTAACACTGTTCATTTCTAAAGTGTAAAATTTCCTGAAAATGTCCATTTCTTTACTTCCAGGAGATACAATGTATCAGGGATCTAGGCACTCAGAGATGGAGTGATGGCCCCGGGCAGAATGGACGACTCCACATTTCTTGTGAAAGAGTTAAAAAAAAAGCAACATTGTTTATTTCTTTTTACAGGACTGTACAATAAAGTAACTTTTATTTTACATTGACTCGCTGTTCTCTGGCGCCACCTACTGTTGATAAGGATAAATGCAAGTTACTGAGCGTTTTTAAATTTTTCAAGTTCAGAGCAGTTATCTGCGTCCAGTAACTTTCCAACAATTGCGAAACTACAACTCCCAGCAAGGCTGCAGTTATGGAACCCCTTAACGTTCACACACTGATATGTATGTATCATAACGTTGCATGGGTCTTGTATGAAATAATAAATTGTCAGGTATTTTAACCAATAACAGTGCCCTCTCCTTAGGTTGGCGCCTACCATTCCTCTTAAAAAAAAAAAAATGTGACGTTGCAATTAAATCAGTTTTATATAATCGTGAAATGCATATTAGGATACATAGAGATGTAGCAAAAATAAAATTGTTGCAAAATTCCTGGGCTTTTGCACAATTTTGCAAAAAAATTTTGCATTTTGCTTCATTTTTTTTGCAGAAAAAAATTATTTAAAAGCATAAAAAATACCCAGAAAATCTGTATCTGTATCCACAATGATGATGTCACAACTGAAGTAAAAACCATAATAAACAGCAAATAATATTATAACTGGAAGGAAACAACTCACAAGAGGTGGAGGAGCAGCTGAGACTTTGGTCATACCATGAAGAAATGAGCTGGGATCAGGATCCAGGGGCAGCACAGGTGAGAGGAATCCAGATCTTAACTCCTTCCTGACCAGAAACTGCCCTACTTCCAGCAGAAAAGTAAACTCGGGGCAGAAATGAGACATCATGTTGAAGGGGTGGCACAGGATTAAATAAACATGGCTGATTTCTATCAGAAACAGCACCACCCCTAATTGTGGGTTAAGTCTGGTATTGCAGCTCAGTTCCATTCACTTTAATAGATCTGAGTTCCAATACCGGAGACAACCTATGGTTAGCGGTGGCGCTATTGCTAAGGGAAAGCAGCCATGTTTTTCTAACATCACCTTGAAGCCTGATGTATTTAATTTAATGGGTTCCTCACTGACAGCTAAAAGAGATAAAAAAATGGCTAGGAAGCAGTGATGAGCGAGCACTAAAATGCTCGGGTACTCATTGCTCGGGTCGACCACATTGGAAAACTTGGGAGCTCGACCCGAGCAACGAGCCCAATGTAAGTCTATGGGAAACTCGAGCATTTTTCAGGCGGCTCCCCCCGACGGTCTGCAGAGGGCCTAAAAATTACCCAAATCGATGGGAACAGTGCTCAAATGACATGGGAACAGCATGGGGAAGACCCCTGGAAGCATCTCTGACTCCCAGATCACTACTGTTAACAATGTTGTCAGAGTATTACGCCACTTTTACAAACTCACAATAAAACATACAAAAACGAAACCAAAATGGATTTTCCTGGGAAATATGTTAAGGAACATCCTTTCCATGACATGTACAATGTATATAAAGTAAAATAAACAACCAGAACCAAAAATACTCCTCCACACCTTGGGCTATGTTCTCACGTAGCGTTTTTGATGCATTTTTGCACTTTTGCATTGCTTTCAACCAAGACAAATGAATTCACTAGGAAATGTCATTTTAACATTTTACAACCTTTTCTGACCATGTGGTGTGTGACACATCATCAGACACATGCATACAGTGCTGAAAAGACATGGGAACAGCATGGGGAAGACCTCTGGAAGCATCTCTGACTCCCAGGTCACTGCCTAAAAATGTGCCCATCCTAAGTGATCCTTGGCGCATGCGAAGATACCTCCCGCCATGCACCTTTAGTTGCAGACTTGCAACAATCACCGTCCACGTCCTTGTCCCACTGCAGCGTTCAGTTGTCCCTACCCCATTCCTTGGAATGCAAGCGCAAGTATGCAGTCAGTCTGCCACCCACCCACAGGCTGCAATACTATACTGCCAAATTTTTGACATCTGCGTGCACTTGAAATGTGGCCTTTTAGGCTCGTGGAGGTGAAAGCTTTTCATAACCTCATGCCGGCGGCAGCCGGGTGTCCATACTCGGTCCCCAGCCGCCACTATATTTCCTGGTATCATCTCTGCCTTCCAGAAGCACGGGTCCCACAACATTACCCGTGCCCTCCCTAGTGCACTTACTGGGAAGGACCGCCTAACCACAAACACGTGGACAGGTGAATGTGGCCAGGGACAGTACGGAGCCAGTCCACAACTTTTTTTGCTGAGTTGTATTTAGCTTGGTGAAAGGACTGGCATAGAGGGAAACCGTATCTACCCTGGGTGTCATTTCTCCCAGGAAGTCCTCTAATGCAGCTTGTTGCAGAAGCAATGGCAGCCCATCCAACATCAACTCACCCTTGTCGGTGGTGTTTTGACACACACACCTCTTTCTTTGCGCTTTTAATTTCTTGAATACAGAGTTGGACAATGGCCTGATCTGTAATGCCGTTTGAGAAATAACATGCATAAGCATGGCCGATCCCCATTAAAAAAGCAGCCATAGAGTGTCCGGGAACCTTCCCCCACACTTTTCTTAGCCAGGGCTGCTTTTCGGCGGTTTCGGACGGGCCCACCAGAGAACCGGAGACTCCTCCGGTGGGCCCTGGCTTCTCCTTCAAGAGAGTTCATAGTGCCGAGGTGAGGCCTCGATGATGATAGAGGCCACCATCTGCTTAGTTTTCTGTTACTTGGAATGCAAGCGCAAGTATGCAGCCAGCCACCCACCCACCCACAGGTCGCAACACTAAACTGCCAGATTTCTGGGCAGCTTTTTGCACTTGAAATGTGGCCTTTTAAGCTCGTGGAGGCAGAAGCTTTTCACAACCTCATGGCGGCGGTGGCCGGGTGTCCATACTCGGTCCCCAGCCGCCACTATATTACCCGGTATCGCCTCCGCCTTCCACAAGCACGGGTCCCACAACATTACCCGTACGCGCCCCAGTGCACTTACTGGGAAGGACCGCCTAACCACAAACACGTGGACAGGTGAATGTGGCCAGGGACGGTACGGAGCCAGTCCACAACTTTTTTTGCTGACAGTTGTATTTAGCTTGGTGAAAGGACTGGCATAGAGGGAAACCCTATCTACTCTGCGTGTCATTTCTCACAGGAAGCCCTGTAAAGCCACTTTCAGTTGAAATGTGGCCTTTAGGCTCGTGGAGGTGGAAGCTTTTCACAACCTCATGCCTCATGCCTCATGTCCATACTCGGTCCCCAGCCGTCACTATTTCTCCCGGTGTTGTCTCCGCTTTCTACAAGCGCAGTTTTCTGAACATTACTGCTGGTACTTTTCTGTGGGAATTTGCTTGCCTCCTACCAGCCTGGAATATTTCCAGCAAACTATGGTATGACGCCATGGTATTAGCACTGCCCCCAGTACCAGTAGCGAAGCCTTCCCCAATTTCCTTCTCAGGAATTTTATTTGGTAGACTGAGTGGCTGCCCAAATACATTTTCTCACAAAGGAGCTGAAGATAGAGTGGCAGAAGGTGCAAGTTTCTCCAGCCTGTTAGATATTAGAGGGTGAACGGCAGCACATTGGATCAGTGGTTAGCACTGAAGACTTGCAGCGCTGGGATCCTGGGTTCAAATCCCAGCAAGGACAACATCTGCAAGGACTTTGTATGTTCTCCCCGTGTTTGAGTGTGTTTCCTCCTCAGTTAAAAAGCAGCCATAGAGTTTCCAGGAACCTTCCCACACACTTTTCTTAGCCAGGACTGCTTCTCGGCAGGGTTGGACGGTCCCACTAGAGAATCGTCTGGTGTGCCCTGGCTTCTACCTCAGGAGAGTTCATGATAGCGCTAACTTTGCAGCTGATATTGGGCTCTTGAGCAGGGGAGAAAGGTGAGCCCTCAGAATCAAGTCCTCTGGTGGGCACAATGTTTTTCAATCTGAAACAGCTTCTCAGTGGGAGTTGTATTTCACCACAGCCATATTCTTTAGCTCGGTGAAAGGACTGGCATAGAGGGAAACTGTATCTACGCCGGCTGTCATTTCTCTGTCACCAGGTTCCGCCCATTGTCACACACGACCATGCATGGCTGTATGTTCAGCGGTGAGAGCCACAGATCAGGCTGCTGTGTTACAGCTTTCAACAGCTCTGCAGCGCTGGGCAGTTTGTCAATTAAGCATTAAGCATGTTATCTTCAGCGCAGCCTGTTGCCGCTTGGCCAAGGCAGTGCTGCAGTGCTGTCAGCTTGTGACTGATGTGGTCATTTCGGAGATGGAGGAGGAGGTGCATGAGCTGAACAATGTGATTACATTGTTGTTAAATTGGTGACGCTGTTTTTTATACTAAAGAAAGATCCTATTGTTTTGTTTTTTTTACGTTTTTTTTTTTAAGACAAATGCATTCACCAGGAAATGTCATTTTAACATTTTACAACCTTATCTGGCAATGTGGTGTGTGACACATCATCAGACACATCCTGTTTTATTTATGATGGAGGGACTCTGAAAGTCATAAAGCCTATTTTTATAGGGACATCAGACGGCCCTTACTATTCTTAAAAGGCCAGCAGTCGGCCCTCGCTATTGTTAGAGAGCCATCAGGTGGCTATGCTTTGTTGTTCCCATTATTAACAAGTGTGTCTCCTATGCTGTTATCGCGTATCCAGTGACTGCAAGGGCTGCCAAAAATTTGAACGCAAGCCAATACCCCTTTGAAGAGACATAGAGGAGGGTCTCAGTAAAAAAAAAATGTTCCCATTATAAAGGAGCGGGTCTCCTATAGTGGTAATGCCCATGCTGTGACTGCAAGGGCTGCCAAAATTTGGGAAAAACCCCACTAAGTATTTAACCCCTTAACAACATCTGACGTACTAATACGCGTCTGTGCCCTGGGACTTAAGAGCCAGACCCGTATTAGTACGTCATGGCGATCGCGCGCTCACACAGGCTGTGCGGGCGCGATCGCCGCCGGGTGTCAGCTGATTGTCACAGCTGACACCCGATACTATGTGCAGGGAGCGGTCCTGCACCGCTCCCAGCACATTAACCCCCGCGATGCTGCGATCGAAGTCGATTGAAGTCGATCGCAGCATTGCGGGGGCAAGGGGAGGTGATCGCAGATACTCACCTCCTCTTCCAGCTTCCAGCGCTGTCTGCAAAGGCTTCCCGGGTGTTGCCATGACGACCCGATGTCATCATGACAACATCCGGGTCACCAGACAGCAGGAAAATTGTTTGGACATGCGCAGTGCATCTCCAAACAATCTTCTCCCTGTCCAGCGCTGACAGCCTGCATGACACAGGGATGGTGCTGCATTCCCGTGCCATGCAGGCGATCAGAGAAAAAAAAGTGAAAGTCCCAGAGTGGGACAAAGTAATAAAGTATATAAACTTTCAGAAAGTGAAAAAAAAAAAAAAAAAAAAAATTAAAAAAATAATCCACCAAAAATAAAAATATAATGTACCCATCAATAAATATTATTATAAAAAAAACAAAAAACAAAACAATAAAAGTACACATATTTGGTATCTCCACGTCCGGAACAACCTGACCTATAAAACTGTCCCACTAGTTAACCCCTTCAGTGAACACGGTAAAAAAAAAACAAAAACGAAGCAAAAACAATGCTTTATCACCATACCGCCAAACAAAAAATGGAATAACACGCGATCAAAAAGGCAAATATAAATAAAAATGCTACCGCTGAAAACATCATCTCGTCCCGCAAAAAACAAGCCGCCATACAGCTCCATCAGCCAAAAAATAAAAAAGTTATAGCTCTCAGAATAAAGCTATGCTAAAAAATAATTTTTTCTATAAAATTGCTTTTATTATGTAAAAGTGCAAAACATAGAAAAACGATATAAATGTGGTATCGCTGTAAACGTACTGACCCGAAGAATAAAGCTACCTCATCAATTTTACCACACGCGGACCAGAATAAAAAAAAACAAAAAAAACAATTCCTGAATTGTTGGTTTTTGTTTATTCTGCCTCCCAAAAATAGGAATAGAAAGCGATCAAAAAATGTCACGTGCCTGAAAATGGCACCAATAACAACGTCAACTCATCCCGCAGAAAACAAGCCATCACATGACCGTCTGCCAAAATCTGGAAAAATTATAGCTCTCAAAATATGGCGATGCAAAAACTAGATTTTACAAAAAATGCGTCTTTTAGTGTGTGACAGCTGTCAGTCATAAAAACCCCATATGATTCTGGTATTGCTGTAATCACACCGACCCGAAGAATAAAGTCGTCTAATCACTTATACCGCACAAGGAACTGCGTCAAAAATAAACTCTTGGGTTAGGATTGGGCTAGGGTTAGGGCTGGGTTTGGGGTTAGGGTTGTGCTAGGGTTAGGGTTGTGCTAGAGTTAGGGTTGTGCTAGGGTTAGGGTTGTGCTACGGTTAGGGTTGTTCTACAGTTAGGGTTGTGCTACGGTTAGGGCTGGGGTTGGGGTTAGGGTTGGGGTTAGGGTTGTGATGGGGTTGTGATTTTTTTCAAAAGTAAGAAAAAAAGATGATGATATGGCGACTAGTGTTAAGCGCAAGTGCTCGCTATTTGAGTTTGCATTGGGTGCTCTGGTATGCATTGAGTACCGTGGGTATTTGAGTGACATGCTCGAGTCTCTGCCGCATATGCTTCGCGGCCAAAAAAACTTCACCGGGATTGCCTGCCATGCACGAGCGATCCCCGCATGTTTTTTTTTGGGTGTCTAATAACCGTGAAACATGCGGAGCAGGGACTCGAGCATGTCACTCGAGCACACGCTGTACATGGTGCATACCTGAGTACACTTTTTCATTTTTACGAATCAATTTGTGAAGCACCTGGGGGTTCCAAGTGCTCACTATGCATCTAGATAGGTGCCTTGGGGGGTCTAGTTTCCAAAATGGGTCACTTGTGGGGGAGCTCCAATGTTTGGGCACACAGGGGCTCTCCAAACACAACATGGCGTCCGCTAATTATTCAAGCAAATTTTACAATCAAAAAGTCAAATGGCGCTCCATCCCTTCCGAGCCCTGCCGTGCGCCCAAACAGTGTTTTTTCCCCACATATTGGGTATCTGCGTGCCCAGGAGATATTGCACAACAAATTTTGGGGTCTATTTTTTCTTGTTACCCCTGTGAAAATAAAAAAAATTGGGTCTAAAGTAACATTTTTGTGAAAAAAGTTAAATGTTCATTTTTTTCTTCCACATTTAAAAAATTCCTGTGAAGCACCTGAAGGGTTAATAAACTTCTTGAATGTGGTTTTGAGCACCTTGAGGGGTGTAGTTTCTAGAATGGTGTCACTTTTGGGTATTTTCTGTCATAAAGACCTCTCAAAGTGACTTCAAATGTGACGTGGTCCCTAAAAAAATGGTTTTGTAAATTTTGTTGGAAAAATGAGAAATCGCTGGTCAACTTTTAACCCTTATAGCTTCCTAACAAAAAAAAATTTTGGTTCCAAAATTGTGCTGATGTAAAGTAGACATGTGGGAAATGTTATTTATTAACTTTTTGTGTGACATATCTCTCTGATTTAAGGGCATAAAAAATTCAAATTTTGAAAATTGCAAAATTTTCAAAATTTTCACCAAATTTCCGTTTTTTTCACAAATAAACGCAAGTGATATCAAATAAATTTTACCAGAATCATGAAGTACAATATGTCACGAAAAAAACATTCTCAGAATCAGGGGGATCCGTTTAAGCGTTCCAGAGTAATTACTTCATAAAGTGACAGTGGTCAGAAATGAAAAAATTGGCATGGTCATTAAAGTGCAAACCACCCTCGGGGCTTAAGGGGTTAAAGACACACGGAGCAGGGCCACAGTAACAAGGTAAGACATGTTCCTATTACAAAGGAGAGAGTCTGCTATACAGTTATAGGGTATGCAGTGAGTCCAACGACTGACCAATTTTAGGAGAAACCCCACTAAGAATTTAAAGACACATAGAGCAGGGCCACAGTAACGACAAATACCCATTAGAAAGGAGAGAGTCTCACTTAGTGTTGGCCTATGCAGTGAATGCAAGGGCTGGCAAAAATTTGGGGTCACTTCAAGCCCCCTTGGAAAAGACGTGGAGGAGGACCTCATAAAAAAATGTTCCCATTAGAAAGGAGCGGGCCTCCTATACTTGTAATGCCCATGCACAAGTGTATGGGCTGACAAACATTTACCCCTGGGGGGTATACATGGACATACTGTATAAAAATTTTTTTTACGGGCATCATAAACACCCTTTAAAAAAATTAGGTGGGTGTTGCATCACAGACAACGGTCACCCTGGTGATATGGTGGTGGAGGATGAGGAGAAGGAAAAGGACAAGAGCAAATAGCCGAAATCAGGAATTGTATACCCATGTCTGGGTGTGAAAAGGTGCATGGGAATACACCTTCCAAGAAAAGACACTGGATTGAAGTTTATGTTACGCTGCTATCATTCGGTGGTGTTGAGAAGTCTGGCCCAATCCAGCCCTTGTTCATTTTTATAAGAGTCAGCCTGTCAGCATTTTCAGTTGACAGGCGGATGCACTTATCAGTTATAATTCCACCAGCGGCACTAAAAACTCGCTCTGATAAAACGCTGGCAGCAGGGCAGGCCAGGACCACCAAGGCATAGAGAGCCAGTTCATTCCACGTATCCAGGTTGGATACCCAATAATTATAAGGCACAGTGGAATCACGGAGGACATTGGTATGGTCGGCAAGGTACTCCCTCAGCATCTTCCCAAACTTTGCACTCCTTGTGAGAGTACCCCGCGCCTCAGGACCTGTCCGATGGGAGGGTCTGAGAAAACTCTCCCAGAACTTTGACAGTGTTCCCCTGCCTCTGCTTTATTGAAGTTGTGTCTCTCTCGCCTGTACTTCTTGGTTGTCCAATGAAGTGTGCCCTCTGCCGCCAGCGTTTTCAGATGGTAATTTTTTTTTATAGTTCCACAACAAGGGCCTTCTGGTACAGCCCCATTTTTGTAGACCTGTCCGCCTGAGGAATAAGAGATATAAAGTTCTCCTTGTAGCCTGGGTCTAGAAGTGTCACCAACCAGTAATGACTGTCACCCAAAATTTTGAGAACGCGAGGGTCATGGGAAAGGCTGCGTAACATAAACTCGGCCATGTGTGCCAGACTACTAACAGGCAAGACTTCCGTGTCCTCACCAAGAGGATGACTGACCATGCTCTCCTCCTCTTCCTCCTCCTCCTCCTCCTCATATCTGTCCTCTGGCCATCCACACTGAACAGACGGTATGACAGCTGTGCAGGTTGTACCGTCTATAGTGCATGAAACTAGCTCCTGTCCTTCCTCCTCCTCCTCCTCTTCCTCATTGTCACCCAATCCACGTTGGGATGAGATGAGGCTGAGCTGTGTGTAATCACCCTGTATGGTTCCTTGCTCCATCTCATCGTGGTCCGCCTGCAATGCATCCTCTTTGATTGTGAGCAGAGAGCGTTTCAGAAGACAGAGAAGCGGGATGGTGACGCTAATTATGGCATCATCGCCTCTCACCATCTTGGTGGAGTCCTCAAATTTTGGAGGATGGTACATATGTCTGACATCCATGTCCACTCCTGAGGTCTTATGTGTGGAGTCTGAACTGAATATCGACGGCCTTGTTGATGCTGCTACTCAACAACTGCCCTCTTCTGCTCACAAATCCTTCCCAACATCTGCAGTGTAGAGCTCCAATGCGTGGGGACATCACACACCAGTCTGTGTCCACACCTCTTCAGCATTGTGTGGTTTTTTACCTAAGCATATTAGCTTCAGCACAGCCTGTTACCGCTTGGCTGAGGCAGTGATGCAGTGCTTCCAGCTTGTGACTGATGTGGTCATTTCGGAGATGAAGGCTGAAGAGGAGGAGGAGGCTGAGGAGGATGAGGTGCAGGACCTGTAGACCGTGGGGGCAACCCTGATTGACCTAGGGCCCGCAATCCATGGCGTCGGGAGGACGTGTTCCGTCCCAAGGTCCGACTGGGTCCCGGCTTCCACTATGTTAACCCAGTGCGCCGTCAGCGAGATGTACCGTCCCTGCCCACAAGCACTTGTCCACGTGTCCGTGGTTAGGTGGACTTTACCGGTAACTGCGTTGTTAAGAGCATGGCTAATGTTTTGGGACACGTGCTTGTGTAATGCGGGGGCGGCACACTGGGAGAAATAGTGGCAGCTGGGGACCGAGTACCAAGGGACGGCCGCCGCCATCAGGTTGTGGAATGCTTCCGTCTCCACGAGCCTAAAAGGCAAGCAGTCATGAAATGTAAGAATTTAGTAGTGTGGCCTGTGGGGCGTTGGCTGCATATTTGCGCTTGCGTTCCAAGGACTGGGGTATGGACAACTGAGCTCTGTGCTGGGACAACGACATGGACGTGCTTCCCGATGCTGCTACTTGAGAGTGTGCAACGACAGGTGCAGGGCAGGAGGCATCTTCGCATGCACCATGGACAGGGGAAGAAGCAATGGTGCCACCCACAGACACTGTTCCTGGACCCTGGGGTTCGGCCCACAAAGTCGGGTGCTTTGCTGCCATGTGCCTGTTCATGCTGGTGGTGGTCAGGCTGGTCGTTTTGCCACCCCTGCTGATGCTGGCCTGGCAGGTGTTGCAAATGGCCTTTTTGGGGTTATCGGCAGAGTCTTTAAAAAACAACCAGACTCGGGAAGACTTCCTTTGTGTTGGTGTTACAGGGAACGGTTGCCTGCCTTCTGTCTGCGGCCACTGCACTGCTTCTTGCTGCCTGTTGGGTTGCTCTGCCTCCCTCCCCGTGTGTGCTGTTGTCCTCGCTCAGCATGTCCTCCTGCCAGGTTGGGTCAGTTACTATATCATCCACCACCTCGTCTTCCACTTCTGCACCCTGGTCCTCCACCTGACTTTCTGGCAATTGTGTCTCATCATCGACCACCTCTTGTGACACTTTCCCACCGTCACCTTCGTGTGACCGTGGCTGCTCAAATATTTGGGCATCGCTACATGCGATCTCCTCTTGCCCTGCTTCAAGTGGACGGGGCGAGAGACCCGAATCTATAAATGGAAAAGTGAACAGCTCTTCAGAGTGTCCAAGTGTGGGATCAGTTGTCTCTGGGCACTCGGCATGGTGGGAGGAAGGAGGATCAGGGTGAGGAATATGTGATCCAGGCTACTGAGACTTGACCGTGTGGAAGACAGGGTGGTGGTGGTGGCTAAGTGACTGGAAGCATTATCCGCTATCCAACCACCAACCTTTTGACACTACTCTGGGTTCAATAGTGGTGTGCTGCGGTCCCCTAGAAATTGGGACAGGAAGGTTAGGCGAGAAGATGTGGGTGTTTGTTGTGGCACAATTTCGGCTTGCCCACGGCCTTGTCCTCAGCTTCTGCATGCACCATTTCCATCACGTCCAGTTCCCCGTCCCTTGCCACGTGCCTTGCACATTTTAAATGGAGGACAGTATCTTCCACGCTCACTACAAATGACTGAGTTTGGAGCGAATTTATATGTGATCCGTGTGACGGAGAAACCACAGTTTTAAACAGATGGATTTCTAGCACTGTAATATGGAAAGGACCTGGCTGTATTCTGCAGTGCCAACAAGCAAATGGCGCAGAAAAACTGTGTTCTCTGGATTGCTTTTTAAGCAAATAATGAGTTGCAGTCTGTTATATACCATGCCTGCCTGCCTATATACCCTGCCTGCCTGATATCTCTACAGCTGGATTAGTCCTCAGAAGAACTGTTTGTTAAGATGGATATGTGTAATGTACGGTTTTTCTCCCTACACTACCTAATACACAAGCAAATCTCTCCCTAGCTCAGCAGCAGCTCTCCCTACAGTGTCTGATCCGGAGTGACTGTGACGAGCATGGCTGCGCCAGGTCTGATATACACCTGATGACGCTGTGCGGCCAGCCAATCACTGTAATGCCCACAACCAACATGGCTACGGCATTACAGTGCATGGCAGGCAATCCTTGCATGTTCATTGGCTCTCTAAAGAGCGCCAAACATGCAGGGAGGGGACCCGAGTTCCCGCCCGAGCAACTCGGAAATACTCGGCGAGCGCCGAGCTTGTCGAGCACCATGATACTCGGGCGAGTACCGAGTAGTGGCGAGCACGTTCACTCATCACTGCTAGGATGGAAAAAAAAGGTGGAAACATATTTATATGTGCGATATAATAGATAATAAAATATTACCACTATACATAGGAGAAATAATACCGTCACTCCATGACTGCACATTATCACCACATTCATCATTTGTGATTTATTAATTTTTCTTTGTCTTGTGGTATCCACTGAGGTTTTTTTGCATGAATTTTGGCACAAAAGTAAAAAAAATGCTCTTTATTTTTGTTTTTGACCAGTTTGGATGACTTTTTTAGCAATAAAAGTAAAAAACTAGTAAAAACATTAAAAAGGCACTTAATTTAAAAAGTCTTCAAAATCCTTAATCCAGGTAGTCTAAATAATATTGTTACTGAATAAAATACAATATGGAAAGATTAATAATGCCGCCATGCAGTGACCAAATAGTGGTAGATACCAGTTATGCAGTTGATAGAACTGATTATAGTATAAGTAAGTTCATTATTAGCCAGTGAACTTCTCTCCTGTTTAGAATCATTCATGTTACTTACAGTTATATGAAAAAGTTTGGGCACCCCTATTAATCTTAAGCTTAATGTTTTATAAAAATTGGTGTTTTTGCAACAGCTATTTCAGTTTGATATATGTAATAACTGTTGGACACAGTAATGTTTCTGCCTTGAAATGAGGTTTATTGTACTAACAGAAAATGTGCAATCTGCATTCAAACAAAATTTGACAGGTGCATAAGTATGGGCACCTCACCAGAAAAGTGACATTAATATTTAGTAGATCCTCCTTTTGCAAAAATAACAGCCTCTAGTCGCTTCCTGTAGCTTTTAATGAGTTCCTGGATCCTGGATGAAGGTATTTTTGACCATTCCTCTTTACAAAACAATTCCAGTTCAGTTAAGTTTGATGGTCGCCGAGCATGGACAGCCCTCTTCAAATGATCCCACAGATGTTCAATGATATTCAGGTCTGGGGACTGGGATGGCCATTCCAGAACATTGTAATTGTTCCTCTGCATGAATGCCTGAGTAGATTTGGAGCAGTGTTTTGGATCATTGTCTTGCTGAAAGATCCATCCCCTGCGTAACTTCAACTTTATCACTGATTCTTGAACATTATTGTCAAGAATCTGCTGATACTGAGTGGATTCCATGCGTCCCTCAACTTTAACAAGATTCCCGGTGCCGGCATTGGCCACACAGCCCCAAAGCATGATGGAACCTCCACCAAATTTTACTGTGGGTAGCAAGTGTTTTTCTTGGAATGCTGTGTTTTTTTGCCGCCATGCATAACGCCTTTTTATATGACCAAACAACTCAATCTTGGTTTCATCAGTCCACAGGACCTTCTTCCAAAAGGAAATTGGCTTCTCCAAATGTGCTTTTGCATACCTCAGCCGACTCTGTTTGTGGCGTGCTGGCAGAAACGGCTTCTTTCGCATGACTCTCCCATACAGCTTCTCCTTGTGCAAAGTGTGTTGTATAGTTGACCGATGCACAGTGACACCATCTGCAGCAAGTTGATGCTGCAGCTCTCTGGAGGTGGTCTGAGGATTGTCCTTGACTGATCTCACCATTCTTCTTCTCTGCCTTTCTGATGTTTTTCTTGGCCTGCCACTTCTGGCCTTAACAAGAACTGTCCCTGTGTTCTTCCATTTCCTTACTATGTTCCTCACAGTGGAAACTGACATGTTAAATCTCTGAGACAGCTTTTTGTATCCTTCCCCTGAACAACTATGTTGAATAATTTTTGTTTTCAGATCATTTGACAGTTGTTTTGAGGAGCCCATGATACCACTCTTCAGAGGAGATTCAAACAGGAGAACAACTTGCAAGTGGCCACTTTAAGTAGCTTTTCTCATAATTGCATACACTATGAAGTTCAAAGCTCAATGAGGTTACAAAACCAAAAAAAGTGCTTTAGTAAGTCAGTAAAAAGTAGGTAGGAGTATTTAAAACAAGAAAATGATAAGGGTGCCCATACTTATGCAGATTGCACATTTTCTGTTAGTACAATAAACCTCATTTCAAGGCAGAAACATTACTGTGTCCAACAGTTATTACATATATCAAACTGAAATAGCTGTTGCAAAAACACCAATTTTAAGAAAATATTAAGCTTAAGATTAATAGGGATGCCCAAACTTTTTCATATAACTGTATGTTTTCCACCTGGCCCTGACCCACATGAACACTTCTCCCAGTTATGACTTGTGTCTGCAGAATTTACAAAACCCAAGTCTTTGGCCCTTTACTCTTTAAGCGTATAGCCACCGTCTCCTGACCCTTGTAATCTCATGCTGCAACAGTGACGTCGTGCATGACCTACAAATCAGAGGAGGCAGCTCAAAGATTCCAATCTGGTGGCATGGAGTACTGATGTGGTTGTTGGACCAGGAACCTGCATCTCAATCATCTCATGAGAGGAGCATTCTCTTTAGCAAATTTTAGCCATAGTCATGTCCCTTTTTGGAAGTCACTTACACTCCACACCTCTCCAAACCCCATCCCCCACCTTCCTAACTGATGATTTGGTAAGTATGGGCCTAAAACAGTTTTTGACTTATGAGAAAGTGGTAGAGAGCCAGTAATATTCTGCTCTCCCATAGTATTTAACCAAATATGCAGTTGCTAGTTGTTCCCACCTGGGAATCAACGTTATCACTTATAAGGGTGGGGACAACTATCAACGTTATCATTTATCAGGGTGTGAACAACTATCAACTTTATCATTTATCAGGGTGGGAACAACTATCAACATTATCATTTATCAGGATGGGAGCAACTATCAATATTATCATTTATCAGGATGGGAACAACTATCAATGTTATCATTTATCAGGGTGGGAACAACTATCAACGTTATCATTTATCAGGATGGGAACAACTATCAACGTTATTATTTATCAGGGTGGGAACAACTATCAACGCTATCATTCTGTCACGCACAGTGTCGGAAAGACAAAGTGCAACACGAAGGGATGAGGGGAAGAGAGCCCAGACACTAGGGAAAGAGGGGTTTGAGACCTCCTAGGCTGATCTGATGTCACCCTGTCTTCCCTACTGTCCCTATATTGGTTTCTCACCCATCGCCGATCAGGAACCTAAAATGCTGCATCTCCCTAGAGCTAGGCCCTGGCTAGGGAAGGGGGGGTGAGTACTAGTCAGTCCCCACTAACAACTAAGGGCAGCAAGGGGGGGACAGACACGGGGGAAAGTAACTTAGCTTGAGCCGACTTCAGAGAGATTGCACACACGCCCTCTTAGCACCAAAGAGGAAGTAAGCAGACTCCAACAGCTCTAAGCCTTCACAAGGGGTCATGTGAATATCACTGGCACCTCCCTATAGCAAACAGGAAGTATTTAAACACCCAGGCCTTGGTGTCAATTAGCCAGAAGGAGGTAGCTGCTGGGTCCTAGAGTGAGACAGATTTAAGAAAGTGTCTGTAATGCCAAAGGAAGAGATCTCCTGCAACCAACTGCAGGGCGACTGTCTGACACACCCTTGACACATTCATCAGGGTGGGAACAACTTTCAACGTTATCATTTATCAGGGTGGGAACAACTATCAACGTTATCATTTATCAGGGTGGGAGCAACTATCAACGTTATCATTTATCAGGGTGGGAACAACTATCAACGTTATCATTTATCAGGGTGGGAACAACTATCAATGTTATCATTTATTTGCATTGAGTTTATGCTTAAGTTCATGGTTAGAAAGCCCCAATGAATGACGTCACAGATTTATAAAAGTTTTCAAAAACTTTATTATTTGCAGATTGAACATTATGAAGCCATGACAACAATGATATAGTAGTAAAGTTCTGAGTATCATCTGGACTTTAGCAAATCACAAAGGCTTATGAAGGTAGAGGTTCAGAGTACAGAGACATAATAGGTAGTTTGTGCCAGAACTAAAGTCTTTGGACCTGGAGTCAGCCAACAATGGGGAAATAATGTGACCCATCAGCTTTGTGGGAAGATGAACACATTGGCCATCGCGTCACTTGGCCCTCAGCCATGTCCCAGCTGCCAATGTACGATTGTGTTATAAAGCTCGGTTTGCATTTTTACAAATTCAAAATGTCTAAAAAAAAATACTTTAAGATGTCCTCAAAATGTATATAGGATGATATCATTCTGTTGATTTCTGATGACAGTATCGGGGGTCTTCAGTAGCTATATCCTGAAAAAAATAAGTGTCAGATGAATCCGTATAGAACACGAACTTACGATTAGAACTACAGTAGCCAGGGAGAGTTTTACTGAAATTAGACAAGAAAAGTAGATCCTCTTTTTCCATTTTTTATACCTTTTTTTTCCACCAAAATTTCACAAACTGCATAAATAATACCGCCAAACAATACCCAAGTAATACTACCGCCATATCCCTTCTGAAACTGCTGTATGTTTCCATTACAATATTTATTTTTTCTTCTATTTTTAAGTATTTTATAAAAGTCTTGTGATTGGAGTTCCCAAAAAAGGGACAATTGTCCTGTTTGCCATCTCCTAAAACTGTTAATAATGTGTCACAAAATACAAGAGAGGAAAAAAGAGTTACATAGATTGATAATGACGTCTTATGTTATTTACAGGTTTGATAAAAAGGGTTAAAGTCATAATGTGCTCATTTTGTTTTGAAGCCGGACTGTTTACATTTTTACTAGTGTTGAGCGAGCATGCTCGACACTGCTCGGTACTCGCCCGAGCATCTCACTACTCAGGATGTTCGGCGAGCACCGAGCATTTCCGGGTTACTCGGGCGGGAGCTCGGGTCTCCGCCCTGCATGTTTGGCGCTCTTTACACAGCCAATGAACATGCAGGGATTGCCAGCCAGTCACTGTAATGCCGTAGCCATGTTGTTTGTGGGCATTACAGTGATTGGCTGGCCGCACAGCGTCACCTGGAGTATTTAAAACCGGGCGCCGCCATCTTGGACACAGTCGCTCCGGATCAGACAGTGTAGGTTCAGTGCTGCTGAGCTAGGGAGAGATATATAGTGTGAAATAGTTAGTGTAGGGTCTCTAAAGCCTGCAAAATCAAACAAACAGTCCTTCTCAGGACTAATATCCAGCCCAGATATCAGGCAGGCAGGCAGGCTGTATAGGAGACGCAGTGGTTATACCAACAAACACTGCATTACAGTTCTGTGTGCTGCTGCTCAAATTGCTAGACTTAGCCCCAGGTCTCAGGGGCCAGGAAAAATCCTTTTATTTCAGCTAAATCTTCTTTTTTTTTTTCTCTCAGTCAGACTGTACAAACACCCATCTTATTAACCTTTTGGTATCCCCCCCCCACCCCAAAAAAAAAAATTGAGTATGTCTGTGTGTGTTCAGACACAAATATATCTGTTTAAAAAAGTCTGGTATAGGCCAGATAACTAGAACTGTGGTTTTCCTCTTCCACGGTTCAAATCTGGGTGCAATCCACTTTTTTACATAAAAAAAAAAACGTTTCAGTGTCTCGCTGACTGTTCAGACACAAATATATCTGTTTAAAAGATTCTGGTGTAGGCCAGCTAACTAGAACTGTGGTTTTCCTCTTCCACGGTTCAAATCTCCTTTTTATTACCCTTTTTCCATTGATACTGCGAGCGTAAGCTATTTTACTTAATTTACAATGGGCAAGGCGCGTGGCAAGGGACGTAGAACTGGACGTTCTGGTGATGGTGAATGCAGAGGACGGGGCTGTGGCCAAGGTGAAAAAGTGCCACAACCAACAGCCACATCTTCTCGCTCCCAGTTCTTGACCGAATTACTAGGAGAACACACAACAGCACCACTATTGCGAACTGATCAGTGTGAACAGGTTATTAATTGGACAGCAGATAATACTTCCAGTCACCTGGGCACCACCACCTCCGGTCGGTCTTCCACACGGTCAAGTGTTAGTAGCCGTGAGTCTCGACTGCATACTCCTCCTCACCCTGATGCTCCTTCCTCCCACTACGCCGAGTGTCGTCAGACAGCAACTGATCCCACAGTTGGACACTCTGAAGAGCTGTTCACTGGTCCATTTCCATATTTGGGCCCCTCGCCTGCTCCGCTTGAAGTGGTGGAAGAGGAGATCCCATGTTGCGATGCCCAAATATTTGAACAGCCGCGGCCACAGGAAGGCGACGCTGGCAATTTGTCACAAGAGGTGGACGATGACGAGACACAATTGCCACGAAGTGAGGAGGAGGACCATGGTGCGGAAGTGGAAAAGGAGGAGGTGGTGGATGATCTAGTAACTGACCCAACGTGGCAGGAGAACACGCAGAGCGAGGCCAGCAGCACACAGGGGGAGGGAGGCAGAGTACCCGAACATGCAGGAAGAAGCAGTGTGGTGGCCACAGACAGAAGGCGGGCAACCGTTCCCCATAACACCAACACGAGGGACATTGCCAGTACAACCAGTAGGTCTTCCAGAGTCTAAAATTTTTTTAAAGACTCAGCTGATAACCCCAAAAAGGCCATTTGTACCACCTGCCAGGCCAGCATCAGCAGGGGTGACAAAACTACCAGCCTGACCACCACCAGCATGATCAGGCACATGTCAGCAAAGCACCCGACTTTGTGGGGCGAACCCCAGGGTCCACAACCAGCGTCAGTGGGTGTCACCACTGGTTCTTCCGCTGTTGTGTGTGTAAGAGAACCCCCTGTTGTGCGTGCAAGGCAATCCCCTGTCCATACTGCATGCAAAGATGCCCCCTCCTCTCAGTCTTCACTTGTTATGGCAGTTTCTCAAGAAACAGCATCAACGTTCACGTCCACGTCCCACCGCAGCCTTCAATTGTCCATATCCCATGCCTTTGAGTGAAAGCGCAAATTAGCAGCCAACGCCCCACAGGCCACAGTCCTAAATTCGCACATTTCACGACTTCTTGCGTTGGAAATGCTGCCTTTTAGGCTGGTGGAGACAGAATCCTTCGGCAACCTTATGGCGGTGGCCATCCCTCGGTACTCTGTCCCCAGCCGACACTATTTTGCCCGGTGTGCCATCCCCGCACTACACAAGCACGTGTCCCAAAACATCTGCCGTGCCCTCAACAACGCAGTTACTGGGAGAGTCCACCTGACAATGGACACGTGGACAAGTGCTTGTGGCCAGGGACGGTACATCTCCCTGACGACACACTGGGTAAACATAGTGGAAGCCCGGACCCAGTCGGACCTTGGGACGGAACACATCCTCCCCACACTGAGGATTGCGGGCTCTATGTCAGTCAGAATTGCCACCACAGTGTACAGCTACTGCGCATCATCCTCCTCCTCATGTTCAGCCTCCATCTCAGAAATAACCACATCAGTTACAAGCTGGAAGCATTGCAGTACTGCCTCAGCCAAGCGGCAACAGGCTGTGCTGAAACTCATAAGCTTAGGTGATAAACCTCACACTGCTTGTGAGTTGTGGACAGCTGTGAAAGAGCAGGCAGATCTGTGGCTGAGACCGCTGGACCTACATCCAGGCATGGTCGTGTGTGACAATGGCCGTAACCTGGTGGCGGCTCTGAGGCGAGGCGAGATCACACATGTACCATGCCTGGCTCATGTGCTGAATCTCGTGGTTCAGCGGTTTCTTAAATCGTACCCCGAGTTGCCAGATCTGCTCGTCAAAGTACACCGCCAGTCAGCTCATTTTCAGAAGTCGGCTACAGCTTCCACCACCATTGCTGTGTTGCAGCAGAGTTTTCAGCTTCCGGCACACTGACTGGTGTGTGATGTCCCCACACGTTGGAACTCTACCCTCCACATGTTGCAAAAGATTTATGAGCAGAAGAGAGCAGTTGTGGAGTACCAGCTGCAAGAAGACCGTCGATATTCAGGTCAGACTCCACACACGAGACCTCAGGAGTGGACCTGGATGTCTGACATATGTACCATCCTGACAAACTTTGAGGAGTCCACCAAGTTGGTGAATGGTGATGACGCCATCATTAGCATCAGCATCCTACTCGCCTGTCCTTTGCAACGCTCTCTGCAGAGAATTAAAGAGGAGGCATTGCAGCCAGAGTATGATGAGATGGATCAAGAAGCCATAGCGGGCGATTACACACAGCCCAGCCTCATCTCATCCCAACGTGCATTGGGGGATAATGAGGGAGAGGAGGAGGAGGAGGAAGAATAGGAGCTGGTATCATGCGCTGTAGACGGTAGTACCTGTACAACTGTCATACCGTCGGTTCAGCGTGGGTGGCCTGAGGACGGCGGGGAGGAGGAGGAGGAGAGCATGGTCAGTCGTCATCTTGGTGAGGACACGGAAGTCTTGCCCGTTACCAGTCTGGCACGCATGGATTACTTTATGTTACGCTGCCTTAACCGTCACCCTCGCGTTGTCAATATGTTTGGTGACAGTCATTACTGGTTGGTGACACTTTTAGACCCCCGCTACAAGGAGAACTTTCACTCTCTTATTCCTGAGATGGAGAGCTCGACAAAAATGGGGCAGTACCAGAAGGCCCTTGCTGCAGAACTGTTAAAAAAATTCCCATCTGAACACGCTAGCGGCAGAGGTCACAGTTCATTGCCCAACGAAGGCATACAGGCGAGAGAGACGCAACTCCAATCCAGCAGAGGCAGGGGAACACTGTCAACGTTCTGGGACAGTTTTCTGAGACCTGCCCAGCTTACAGGCCCTGAGGCGCGGGGGACTCTCACAAGGAGTGGAAAGTTTCAAAAGGTAGTGAGGGAGAACCTTGCCGACCGTACCAGCGTTCTCCGTGATTCCTCTGTGCCTTTTAATTATTGGGTATCCAAGATGGACACTTGGAATGAACTTGCTCTGTACACCTTGGAGGTCCTGGCCTGCCCTGCCGTTAGCGTGTTATCAGAGCGTGTTTTTAGTGCCGCTGGGGGAATTATAACTGATAAGCGCACTCAACAGTCAACTGTCAATGCTGACAAGCTGACCCTTATCAAAATGAAGAAGGGCTGGATTGGGCCAGTCTTCTCATCATCACCAAATGACAGCAGAGTAACATAAAGTCAAATCCACTGTGTTATTTCGGGAGATGTATTCCCATGCACCGCTTCACACCCACACATGGGTATATGCTTCCTTATTTCGCTGTTTTTTGCTCTTCTCCTTATCCTCAGCCTACAGCACGACTAAACCACCAGGGTGAGTAAGTGTTGCCAGAATTGCAAGTTCCTCCGTCCTAATTTTTGGAAGCTTTTGCTTTGAAGGCATAGGCAAAAACTATGGGAGACCCACTACCCAATAATGGGAATAATGTTTTTAATATGCTGTACTGCATGGGTCTTGTAAGGGGAAATAAAACCGTCTTGTTAAACCACTCTGACCTCCACGTCTCTTCCAAGAGGCATTAAAACCGTCTTGTTAAACCACTCTGACCTCCACGTCTCTTCCAAAGGGCATTAAAACTGTCTTGTTAAGCTACTCTGACCGCCATGTCTCTTCCAAGGGGCATTAAAAATGTCTTGTTAAACCACTTTGAACTCCTAGTCTCTTCCAAAGGGCATTAAAACCATCTTGTTAAGCTACTGTGACCTCCACGTCTCTTCCAAGGGGAATTAAAACCATCTTGTTAAACTACTCTGACCTCCAAGTCTCTTCCAAGGGGCATTAAAACCATCTTGTTAAACCACTCTGAACTCCACGTCTCTTCCAAGGGGCATTAAAACCGTCTTGTTAAACCACACTTACCTCCACGTCTCTTCCAAGGGGCATTAAAACCGTATTGCTAAGCTACTGTAACCTCCACGTCTCTTCCAAGGGGCATTAAAACCGTCTTGTTAAACCACTCTGACCTCCACGTCTCTTCCAAGGGGCATTAAAACCATCTCGTTAAACCACTCTGACCTCCATGTCTCTTCCAAGGGGCATTAAAACCGTCTTGATAAACCCCTCTGACCTCCACATCTCTCCCAAGGGACATTAAAACCGTCTTGTTTAGCTACTCTGACCTCCACGTCTCTTCCAAGGGGCATTAAAACTGTCTTGTTAAGATACTGTGACCTCCAAGTGTCTTCCAAGGGGCATTAAAACTGTCTTGTTAAACCACTCTGACCTCCACGTCTCTTCCAAGGGGCATTAAAACCGTCGTGTTAAACCACTCTGACCTCAACGTCTCTTTCAAGAGGCATTAAAACCGTCTTGTTAAGCTACTGTGACCTCAACGTCTCTTCCAAGGGGCATTAAAACCGTCTTGTTAAACCACTCTAACCTCCACATCTCTTCCAAGAGGCATTAAAACCGTCTTGTTAAACCACTTTGAACTCCATGTCTCTTCCAAGGGGCATTAAAACCATCTTGTTAAACCACTGTAACCTCCATGTATCTTCCAAGGGGAATTAAAAATGTCTTGTTAAACCACCCTGAACTACACGTCTCTTCCAAGGGGCATTAAAACCATCTTGTTAAGCTACTGTGACCTCCACGTCTCTTCCAAGGGGCATTAAAACCATCCTGTTAAACTACTCTGAACTCCACGTCGCTTCCAAGGTGCATTAAAACCATCTTGTTAAACCACTCTGAACTCCACGTCTCTTCCAAAGGTCATTAAAACCGTCTTGTTAAGCTACTCTGAACGCCATGTCTCTTCCAAGGGGCATTAAAAACGTCTTGTTAAACCACTTTGAACTCCTAGTCTCTTCCAAAGGGCATTAAAACCATCTTGTTAAGATACTGTGACCTCCACGTCTCTTCCAAGGGGAATTAATATCATCTTGTTAAACTACTCTGACCTCCAAGTCTCTTCCAAGGGGCATTAAAACCGTCTTGTTAAACCACTCTGAACTCCACGTCTCTTCCAAGGGGCATTAAAACCATCTTGTTAAACCACACTTACCTCCACGTCTCTTCCAAGGGGAATTAAAACCGTATTGCTAAGCTGCTGTGACCTCCACATCTCTTCCAAGGGGCATTAAAACCGTCTTGTTAAACCACTCTGACCTCCACGTCTCTTCCAAGGGGCATTAAAACCATCTTGTTAAACCACTCTGACCTCCACGTCTCTTCCAAGGGGCATTAAAACCGTCTTGATAAACCCCTCTGACCTCCACATCTCTCCCAAGGGACATTAAAACCGTCTTGTTAAGCTACTCTGACCTCCACGTCTCTTCCAAGGGGCATTAAAACTGTCTTGTTAAGATACTGTGACCTCCAAGTGTCTTCCATTGGGCATTAAAACCGTCTTGTTAAACCACTCTGACCTCCATGTCTCTTCCACGGGGCATTGAAACCGTCGTGTTAAACCACTCTGACCTCAACGTCTCTTTCAAGAGGCATTAAAACCGTCTTGTTAAGCTACTGTGACCTCCATGTCTCTTCCAAGGGGCATTAAAGCCATCTTGTTAAACCACTGTAACCTCCATGTCTCTTCCAAGGGGCATTAAAAATGTCTTGTTAAACCACCCTGAACTACACGTCTCTTCCAAGGGGTATTAAAACCGTCTTGTTAACCTACTGTGACCTCCACGTCTCTTCCAAGGGGCATTAAAACCATCCTGTTAAACTACTCTGAACTCCACGTCGCTTGCAAGGGGCATTAAAACCGTCTTGTTAAACCACTCTGACCTCCACGTCTCTTCCAAGGGGCATAAAAACTGTTTTGTTAAGCTACTGTGAGCTCCACGTCTCTTCCAAGGGGCATTAAAACCGTCTTGTTAAACCACTCTAACCTCCACATCTCTTCCAAGGGGCATTAAAACCGTCTTGTTAAACCACTTTGAACTCCATGTCTCTTCCAAGGGGCATTAAAACCATCTTGTTAAACCACTGTAACCTCCATGTCTCTTCCAAGGGGAATTAAAAATGCCATGTTAAACCACCCTGAACTACACGTCTCTTCCAAGGGGCATTAAAACCGTCTTGTTAAGCTACTGTGACCTCCACGTCTCTTCCAAGGGGCATTAAAAGCATCCTGTTAAACTACTCTGAACTCCACGTCACTTCCAAGGGCCATTAAAACCGTCTTGTTAAACCACTCTGACCTCCACGTCTCTTCCAAAGGGCATTAAAACCGTCTTGTTAAGCTACTCTGACCGCCATGTCTCTTCCAAGGGGCATTAAAAACGTCTTGTTAAACCACTTTGAACTCCTAGTCTCTTCCAAAGGGCATTAAAACCGTCTTGTTAAGCTACTGTGACCTGCACGTCTCTTCCAAGGGGCATTAAAACCATCCTGTTAAACTACTCTGAACTCCACGTCGCTTCCAAGGGGCATTAAAACCGTCTTGTTAAACCACTCTGACCTCCTAGTCTCTTCCAAGGGGCATTAAAACCGTCTTGTTAAACCACTCTGAACTCCACGTCTCTTCCAAGGGGCATTAATACCGTCTTGTTAAACCACACTTACCTCCACGTCTCTTCTAAGGGGCATTAAAACCGTATTGCTAAGCTACTGTGACCTCCACGTCTCTTCCAAGGTGCATTAAAACCGTCTTGTTAAATCACTCTGACCTCCACGACTCTTCCAAGGGGCATTAAAGCCATCTTGTTAAACCACTGTAACCTCCATGTCTCTTCCAAGGGGCATTAAAAATGTCTTGTTAAACCACCCTGAACTACACGTCTCTTCCAAGGGGCATTAAAACCGTCTTGTTAAGCTACTGTGACCTCCACGTCTCTTCCAAGGGGCATTAAAACCATCCTGTTAAACTACTCTGAACTCCACGTCGCTTCCAAGGGGCATTAAAACCGTCTTGTTAAACCACTCTGACCTCCACGTCTCTTCCAAGGGGCATAAAAACTTTTTTGTTAAGCTACTGTGAGCTCCACGTCTCTTCCAAGGGGCATTAAAACCGTCTTATTAAACCACTCTAACCTCCACATCTCTTCCAAGGGGCATTAAAACCGTCTTGTTAAACCACTTTGAACTCCATGTCTCTTCCAAGGGGCATTAAAACCATCTTGTTAAACCACTGTAACCTCCATGTCTCTTCCAAGGGGAATTAAAAATGCCTTGTTAAACCACCCTGAACAACACATCTCTTCCAAGGGGCATTAAAACCGTCTTGTTAAGCTACTGTGACCTCCACGTCTCTTCCAAGGGGCATTAAAACCATCCTGTTAAACTACTCTGAACTCCACGTCGCTTCCAAGGGGCATTAAAACCGTCTTGTTAAACCACTCTGACCTCCACGTCTCTTCCAAAGGGCATTAAAACCGTCTTGTTAAGCTACTCTGACCGCCATGTCTCTTCCAAGGGCCATTAAAAACGTCTTGTTAAACCACTTTGAACTCCTAGTCTCTTCCAAAGGGCATTAAAACCGTCTTGTTAAGCTACTGTGACCTCCACGTCTCTTCCAAGGGGCATTAAAACCATCCTGTTAAACTACTCTGAACTCCACGTCGCTTCCAAGGGGCATTAAAACCGTCTTGTTAAACCACTCTGACCTCCTAGTCTCTTCCAAGGGGCATTAAAACCGTATTGCTAAGCTGCTGTGACCTCCACGTCTCTTCCAAGGGGCATTAAAACCGTATTGCTAAGCTACTGTGACCTCCACGTCTCTTCCAAGGTGCATTAAAACCGTCTTGTTAAACCACTCTGACCTCCATGTCTCTTTCAAGGGGCATTAAAACCATCTTGTTAAACCACTCTGACCTCCACGTCTCTTCCAAGGGGCATTAAAACCGTCTTGATAAACCCCTCTGACCTCCACATCTCTCCCAAGGGACATTAAAACCGTCTTGTTAAGCTACTCTGACCTCCACGTCTCTTCCAAGGGGCATTAAAACTGTCTTGTTAAGATACTGTAACCTCCAAGTGTCTTCCAAGGGGCATTTAAACCATCTTGTTAAACCACTCTGACCTCCACGTCTCTTCCAAGGGGCATTAAAACCGTCGTGTTAAACCACTCTGACCTCAACGTCTCTTTCAAGAGGCATTAAAACCGTCTTGTTAAGCTACTGTGACCTCCACGTCTCTTCCAAGGGGCATTAAAACAGTCTTGTTAAACCACTCTAACCTCCACATCTCTTCCAAGGGGCATTAAAACTGTCTTGTTAAACCACTTTGAACTCCATGTCTCTTCCAAGGGGCATTAAAGCCATCTTGTTAAACCACTGTAACCTCCATGTCTCTTCCAAGGGGCATTAAAAATGTCTTGTTAAACCACCCTGAACTACACGTCTCTTCCAATGGGCATTAAAACCGTCTTGTTAAGCTACTGTGACCTCCATGTCTCTTCCAAGGGGCATTAAAACCATCCTGTTAAACTACTCTGAACTCCACGTCGCTTCCAAGGGGCATTGAAACCGTCTTGTTAAACCACTCTGACCTCCACGTCTCTTCCAAGGGGCATAAAAACTGTTTTGTTAAGCTACTGTGAGCTCCACGTCTCTACCAAGGGGCATTAAAACCGTCTAGTTAAACCACTCTGAACTCCACGTCTCTTCCAAGGGGCATTAAAACCGTCTTGTTAGGCTACTGTGACCTCCACGTCTCTTCCAAGGGGCATTAAAACCGTCTTGTTAAGCTACTGTGACACCCACGTCTCTACCAAGGGGCACTAAAACCGTCTTGTTAAACCACACTGACCTCCACGTCTCTTGAAAAGGGCATTAAAACCATCTTGTTAAGCTACTATGACCTCCACGTTTCTTCGAAGGGGCATTAAAACCATCTTTTTAAACCACTCTGACCTCCACCTCTTCCAAGGGGCATTAAAAGCGTCTTGTTAAACCACTCTGACCTCCACGTCTCTTCCAAGGGGCACTAAAACCGTCTTGTTAAACCACTCTGACCTTCACGTCTCTTCCAATGGGCATTAAAACCGTCTCGTTCAGCTACTGTGACCTCCACGTCTCTTCCAAGGGGCAATAAAACCGTCTAGTTAAACCACTCTGAATTCCACGTCTCTTCCAAGGGGCATTAAAACCATCTTGTTAAACCACTCTGAACTCCACGTCTCTTCCAAGGGGCATTAAAACTGTCTTATTAAGCTACTGTGACCTCCACGTCTCTTCCAAGCGGCATTAAAACTGTCTTGTTAAACCACTATGACCTCCACGTCTCTTCCAAAGGGCATAAAAACTGTTTTGTTAAGCTACTGTGAGCTCCACGTCTCTACCAAGGGGCATTTAAACCGTCTTGTTAAACCACTCTGACATCCACTTCTCTACTAAGGGGCATTAAAACCGTCTAGTTAAACCGCTCTGAACTCCACGTCTCTTTCAAGGGGCATTAAAACCGTCTTGCTAAGCTACTGTGACCTCCACGTCTCTTCCACGGGGCATTAAAACCATGTTGTTAAGCTACTGTGACCTCCACGTCTCTACCAAGGGGCACTAAAACCATCTTGTTAAAAAACACTGACCTCCACGTCTCTTCCAAAGGGCATTAAAACCGTCTTGTTAAGCTACTATGACCTCCACGTCTCTTCGAAGGGGTATTAAAACCATCTTGTTAAACCACTCTGACCTCCACCTCTTCCAAGGGGCATTAAAAGCGTCTTGTTAAACCACTCTGACCTCCACGTCTCTTCCAAGGGGCACTAATACCGTCTTGTTAAACCACTCTGACCTCCACATTTCTTCCAAGTGGCATTAAAACCATCTTGTTCAGCTACTGTGACCTCCACGTCTCTTCCAAGGGGCATTAAAACCGTCTTGTTAAGCTACTGTGACCTCCACGTCTCTTCCAAGGGGCATTAAAACAGTCTTGTTAAACCACTCTGACCTCCACGTCTCTACAAATGGGCATTAAAACCGTCTTGTTAAACCACTCTGATCTCCACGTCTCTTCCTAGGGGCATTAAAACCATCTTGTTCAGCTACTGTGACCTCCTCGACTCTTCCAAGGGGCATTAAAACCGCCTAGTTAAACCACTCTGCATACCACGTCTCTTCCAAGGGGCATTAAAATCGTCTTGTTAAACCACTCTGAACTCCACGTCTCTTCCAAGGGGCATTAAAACTGTCTTATTAAGCTACTGTGACCTCCACGTCTCTTCCAAGGGGCATTAAAACCGTCTTGTTAAGCTACTGTGACCTCCACGTCTCTTCCAAGGGGCATTAAAACCGTCTTGTTAAAACACTTTGACCTCCACGTCTCTTCAAATGGGCATTAAAACCGTCTTGTTAAACCACTCTGACCTCCACGTCTCTTCCAAGGGGCATTAAAACCGTCTTGTTAAGCTACTGTGGCCTCCACATCTCTTCCAAGGGGCATTAAAACCGTCTTGTTAAACCACTCTGACCTCCACGTCTCTTCCAAGGGGCAATAAAACCGTCTCGCTAAACCACTCTGATGTCCACGTCTCTACTAAGGGGCATTAAAACGGTCTTGTTAAACCACTATGACCTCCACGTCTCTTCCAAGGGGCATTAAAAACGTCTTGTTAAGCTACTGTGACCTCCACGTCTCTTCCAAGGGGCATTAAAACCATCTTGTTAAAATACTCTGACCTCCAAGTCCCTTTCAATGGGTATTAAAACCGTCTTGTTAAACCACTCTGAACTTCAAGTCTCTTCTAAGGGGCATTAAACCTGTCTTGTTAAACAACTCTGACCTCCATGTCTCTTCCAAGGGGCATTAAAACCGTTTTCTTAAGATACTGTGACCTCCACGTCTCTTCCAAAGGGCAATAAAACCATCTTGTTAAGCTACTGTGACCTCCACGTCTCTTCCAAGGGTCATTAAAACAGAATTGTTAAACCACTCTGACCTCCACATCTCTTCCAAGGGGCATTAAAACCATCTTGTTAAACCACTCTGTTCTCCACGTCTCTTACCAAGGGGCATTAAAACCGTCTTGTTAAACCACTCTGAACTCCATGTCTCTTCCAAGGAGCATTAAAACCATCTTGTTAAGCTATTGTGACCTCCACGTCTCTTTCCAAGGGGCATTAAAACCGTCCTGTTAAGCTACTGTGAGCTCCACTTCTCTACCAAGGGGCACTAAAACCGTCTTGTTAAACCAATCTGATCTCCACGTCTCTTCTTAGGGGCATTAAAACCATCTTGTTAAGCTACTGTGACCAACACGTCTCTTCCAAGGGGCATTAAAACAGTCATGTTAAACCACTCTGACCTCCACGTCTCTTCCAAGGGGCATTAAAACTGTCTTATTAAGCTACTGTGACCTCCTCGTATCTTCCAAGGGGCATTAAAACTGTCTTGTTAAGCTACTGTGACCTCCACGTCTCTTCAAATGGGCATTAAAACCATCTTGTTAAACCACTCTCACCTCCACGTCTCTTCCAAGGGGCATTAAAACCGTCTTGTTAAGCTACTGTGGCCTCCACATCTCATCCAAGGGGCATTAAAACCGTCTTGTTAAACCACTCTGACCTCCACGTCTCTTCCACATGGCATTAAAACCGTCTTGTTAAACCACTCTGAACACCACGACTCTTCCAAGGGGCATTAAAACTGTCTTGCTAAGCTACTGTGACCTCCACGTCTCTTCCAAGGGGAATAAAAACCGTCTTGTTAAACCATTCTGACCTCCACGTCTCTTCCAAGGGGCTTTAAAACCGTCTCGTTAAACCACTCTGATGTCCACGTCTCTATCAAGGGGCACTAAAACCATCTTGTTAAAAAACACTGACCTCCACGTCTCTTCCAAAGGGCATTAAAACCGTCTTGTTAAGCTACTATGACCTCCACGTCTCTTCGAAGGGGTATTAAAACCGTCTTGTTAAACCACTCTGACCTCCACCTCTTCCAAGGGGCATTAAAAGCGTCTTGTTAAACCACTCTGACCTCCACGTCTCTTCCAAGGGGCACTAATACCGTCTTGTTAAACCACTCTGACCTCCACATCTCTTCCAAGTGGCATTAAAACCATCTTGTTCAGCTACTGTGACCTCCACGTCTATTCCAAGGGGCATTAAAACCGTCTTGTTAAGCTACTGTGACCTCCACGTCTCTTCCAAGGGGCATTAAAACAGTCTTGTTAAACCACTCTGACCTCCACGTCTCTTCAAATGGGCATTAAAACCGTCTTGTTAAACCACTCTGATCTCCACGTCTCTTCCAAGGGGCATTAAAACCGTCTTGTTCAGCTACTGTGACCTCCTCGACTCTTCCAAGGGGCATTAAAACCGCCTAGTTAAACCACTCTGCATTCCACGTCTCTTCCAAGGGGCATTAAAATCGTCTTGTTAAACCACTCTGAACTCCACGTCTCTTCCAAGGGGCATTAAAACTGTCTTATTAAGCTACTGTGACCTCCACGTCTCTTCCAAGGGGCATTAAAACCGTCTTGTTAAGCTACTGTGACCTCCACGTCTCTTCCAAGGGGCATTAAAACCGTCTTGTTAAAACACTTTGACCTCCACGTCTCTTCAAATGGGCATTAAAACCGTCTTGTTAAACCACTCTGACCTCCACGTCTCTTCCAAGGGGCATTAAAACCGTCTTGTTAAGCTACTGTGGCCTCCACATCTCTTCCAAGGGGCATTAAAACTGTCTTGTTAAACCACTATAACCTCCACTTCTCTTCCAAGGGGCATTAAAAACGTCTTGTTAAGCTACTGTGACCTACACGTCTCTTCCAAGGGGCATTAAAACCATCTTGATAAAATACTCTGACCTCCAAGTCCCTTTCAATGGGTATTAAAACCGTCTTGTTAAACCACTCTGAACTTCAAGTCTCTTCTAAGGGGCATTAAACCTCTCTTGTTAAACAACTCTGACCTCCACGTCTCTTCCAAGGGGCATTAAAACCGTTTTCTTAAGATACTGTGACCTCCACGTCTCTTCCAAAGGGCAATAAAACCATCTTGTTAAGCTACTGTGACCTCCACGTCTCTTCCAAGGGTCATTAAAACAGAATTGTTAAACCACTCTGACCTCCACATCTCTTCCAAGGGGCATTAAAACCATCTTGTTAAACCACTCTGATCTCCACGTCTCTTACCAAGGGGCATTAAAACCGTCTTGTTAAACCACTCTGAACTCCATGTCTCTTCCAAGGAGCATTAAAACCATCTTGTTAAGCTATTGTGACCTCCACGTCTCTTCCAAGGGGCATTAAAACCGTCCTGTTAAGCTACTGTGACCTCCACTTCTCTACCAAGGGGCACTAAAACCGTCTTGTTAAACCAATCTGACCTCCACGTCTCTTCTTAGGGGCATTAAAACCATCTTGTTAAGCTACTGTGACCAACACGTCTCTTCCAAGGGGCATTAAAACAGTCATGTTAAACCACTCTGACCTCCACGTCTCTTCCAAGGGGCATTAAAACTGTCTTATTAAGCTACTGTGACCTCCTCGTATCTTCCAAGGGGCATTAAAACTGTCTTGTTAAGCTACTGTGACCTCCACGTCTCTTCAAATGGGCATTAAAACCATCTTGTTAAACCACTCTGACCTCCACGTCTCTTCCAAGGGGCATTAAAACCGTCTTGTTAAGCTACTGTGGCCTCCACATCTCATCCAAGGGGCATTAAAACCGTCTTGTTAAACCACTCTGACCTCCACGTCTCTTCCACATGGCATTAAAACCGTCTTGTTAAACCAATCTGAACTCCACGACTCTTCCAAGGGGCATTAAAACTGTCTTGTTAAGCTACTGTGACCTCCAAGTCTCTTCCAAGGGGAATAAAAACCCTCTTGTTAAACCATTCTGACCTCCACGTCTCTTCCAAGGGGAATTAAAACCGTCTCGTTAAACCACTCTGATGTCCACGTCTCTACTAAGGGGCATTAAAACCGTCTTGCTAAACCACTATGACCTCCACGTCTCTTCCAAGGGGCATTAAAAACGTCTTGTTAAGCTACTGTGACTAGAGATGAGCGTTGTTCGACTCGAATTGTTCGCCAATCTCAAATTCGAGCTGTTTTGGGAGGTGTTCGAGCCGTTCGGCGAACACGAACGATTTGAGAAAAATTCGGCTGTTCGAGGTTATGTTCGATAACTGTTCGTGCACCAAAATCATAACTGGATTTTTTCTCAGTAATGATGAAAATTAATGTTAATACGCAGTTTGAGTGTACAGCGGGGCGGGGGGAGGGGCAGGGGATGGATCTCTGAAGGAATAATGAAGATCTCCATTTTTTTTTCTCTTTCCCGCATTTACAGTGGGGAGGTGCAATCTGTCAGCCTATCAGCAGCGCACACACGGAGCGAAGTGCTTTTTTTCACACAAGCAAGGGCATGTGTCATTGGCAGTGTATGTCACATGTCCTTGCCCTATAAGACCAAGCCATTTTCCCCGTCGCCACCATTTTCTCACTGCTGCAGCTGCGTGTTAGACGGCACCGCTGTTGCTGTGTGCGCTATACCTTGTTAATTTCAAGCCAATTTTCGCACAAATCTACAGATAGCTTGGGAGTAGGGAATAGTTGTGATTGCAGTCCTTTTAAGGACTAGGTTACAGCATTTCCTACGACTTTTATCAGGCAGGTCTGTGCTCTTAAATAGATAGATTGTGGGAGTAAAGACTAATTGTAATTGCAGTCCTTTTCAGGAATAGGTTACATCAGTTCCTATCAGTTTTGGCCAGGCAGGTCTGTGCCAGTGCTGTGCAAGTTTTTTTCACAGCATTTGGCTGAATCTAGCAAAGCTAATCCTTTTTGGCCTATTGCAGAGTGTGTTAGTCAGTGGAGTAGCCTATCTGTGTTGCAAGATATACCACTTGTGTATAGGATACCAATTTTTTTACTGCACCTAGTGAAGTAAAATCTTTTGGGCATAGCATCATTCTATTAGTCCATCTATACTGACCTCCATCAGGTTGCAAATTGAATATAATTTTTTTCTGCATCTAGCTCTGAAAAAATATTTGGCCTTCTAGCAGTGTGTGGGACTTGGTCTATTAGTCCATCTATACTGACCTCCATCAGGTTGCAAATTAAAAATAATTTTTATCTGCATCTACCTCTGAAAAAATATTTGGGCTTCTAGCTGTGTGTGGGACTTGTTCTATTAGTCCATCTATACTGACCTCCATCAGGTTGCAAACTGAATATAATTTTTTTCTGCATCTAACTCTGAAAAAATATTTGGGCTTCTAGCTGTGTGTGGGACTTGTTCTATTAATCCATCTATACAGAACTCCATCAGGTTGCAAACTGAATATAATTTTTTTCTGCATCTAGCTCTGAAAAATATTTGGCCTTCTAGCAGTGTGTGGGACTTTCTCTATTAGTCCATCTATACAGACCTCCATCAGGTTGCAAACTGAATATAATTTTTTTCTGCATCTAGCTCTGAAAAAATATTTGGCCTTCTAGCAGTGTGTGGGACTTGTTCTATTAGTCCATCTATACTGACCTCCATCAGGTTGCAAATTAAAAAATTTTTTTTATCTGCATCTACCTCTGAAAAAATATTTTGGCTTCTAGCTGTGTGTGGGACTTGTTCTATTAGTCCATCTATACTGACCTCCATCAGGTTGCAAACTGCATATAATTTTTTTCTGCATCTAGCTCTGAAAAAATATTTGGCCTTCTAGCAGTGTGTGGGACTTTCTCTATTAGTCCATCTATACTGACCTCCATCAGGTTGCAAATTAAAAATAATTTTTATCTGCATCTACCTCTGAAAAAATATTTGGGCTTCTAGCTGCGTGTGGGACTAGTTCTATTAGTCCATCTATACTGACCTCCATCAGGTTGCAAACTGAATATAATTTTTTTATGCATCTAGCTCTGAAAAAATATTTGGCCTTCTAGCAGTGTGTGGGACTTTCTCTATTAGTCCATCTATACTGACCTCCATCAGGTTGCAAATTAAAAATAATTTTTTGTCTGCATCTAGCTCTGAAAAACTATTTGGCCTTCTAGCAGTGTGTGGGACTTTCTCTATTAGTCCATCTATACTGACCTCCATCAGGTTGCAAACTGAATATATTTTTTTTCTGCATCTACCTCTGAAAAAATATTGGGCTTGTAGCTGTGTGTGGGACTTGTTCTATTAATCCATCTATACAGACCTCCATCAGGTTGCAAACTGAATATAATTTTTTTCTGCATCTACCTCTGAAAAAATATTTGGGCTTCTAGCAGTGTGTGGGACTTTCTCTATTAGTCCATCTATACAGACCTCCATCAGGTTGCAAACTGAATATAATTTTTTTCTGCATCTACCTCTGAAAAAATATTTGGCCTTCTAGCAGTGTGTGGGACTTGTTCTATTAGTCCATCTATACTGACCTCCATCAGGTTGCAAATTCAAAATAATTTTTTGTCTGCATCTAGCTCTGAAAAAATATTTGGCCTTCTAGCAGTGTGTGGGACTTTCTCTAGTAGTCCATCTATTCTGACCTCCATCAGGTTTCAAACTGAATATATTTTTTTTCTGCATCTACCTCTGAAAAAATATTTGGGCTTCTAGCTGTGTGTGGGACTTGTTCTATTAGTCCATCTATACTGACCTCCATCAGGTTGCAAATTGAATATAATTTTTTTCTCCATCTAACCCAGCCAATAGTTTTGGCCTAATACCACAGTTTGGCCACTCAGCTCTGCTCGGTTCCCATCCATTGTTTTTTTGTGCAAACAACTCCAGAGTTGTGAATTAGTTAACCACCAAAATGAGTGGAAAAAGGTCTGCTGCTGGTGGAAAGGGGAATAGGCGTGTTGGGAAGGGGAAAAAAGGTTGTGTCCGTGGGGTAGGTGTTAAAGCAACAGTAACATCTGCAGAAGAAAGACCATCTTCCAGCCAAACTAAAATGTCTACTTCTTTTAGCGGACAATGTGATAAGATCCCTTTCTTACGGCCACGCCAATCGCTACAAATTCCAGATGAGGCACAAAAACAGCAGGTGCTTCAACGGATATCAAGTGCTCCTTTAAGTGGGCTCTCCTCCACATCAACTTCAACATCACAAATACTCCAGTCCTCAAAGGTGTCACCCCAATCGCACTTGCTTCCTCACAGCTCCCAAATCTCCAGCTGCCCGTCTGAGTATGAGGTAGAACAGATGGTTGAGTCTGCAGAGCTGTTTACTCATACTATAGCCTGGGAATCAGAGGTCGACTCCAGCGCTTCTGTGAATCCAGACGAGGAAATGATCTGCACTGATGCCCAGAATCTTTATGAGTCGGATCCAGGACCAGACGCAGAAGGTTCTGACCATAATGTAGACCCTCATTCTCAAACTGTAACTCCTGCTGGTGGAGACAATGAGGAAGACGATGATGAGACTCAAATACCTGATTGGAGCGACAACTTTAGTTTTTTGTCAGGGCAGGAACAGGTTGGCTCTGAGGACGACGGGTGTGATAACGCACAGGGTGATGATGATGAGGTTGGAGATCCCACTTACTGTCAACCCACAGTCAGCCAAGAGATGAGGTCAGCAGAGGAGGTGGAGGAAGATGCTAGTGACGACGAGGTCAGGTTGCGCTTTCCTTGGCAGAGACGTAGTACTGGAAGCACGTCAACAACTGCATCCTCAAACACAACTCTGCCTCTCACCACAAGTCGTGATGGCTTTTCAGGTCGCATGGGTGCTAAGCCTTGCATAGCCTAGGCATTTTTTCAGATCGATAAAGATGACCCAACTCGTGTTATCTGTAACATTTGTAAGAAAAAGCTAAGTAGAGGCCAAAAAATACATAGTTTGAGTACTTCATGCATGAACCGGCACATGGACATGAAGCATAAGTTGCAGTGGGAAGCTCAGTGTGCTACAATGCGGCCTAGCCGGCCGGGCCAACCACCGTCTGCCATATCTTGTGCATCCGCGGCCTCTTCATCCTCTGTGACTGGGGGGACAGCAGTCACACCTGTTTTGGGGCGCAGACCTGCCACCTCTTTACCCGCAACAGCCAGCGTGATTGGCAGGTCATCATTTTCTTTGGAGGTGGTAACACCAGCTGGTGTTGAGCGCTGTCCGACATCGATAGCACCACCTTTGGATCAAGGCAACCTAACATGTCCGCCTGCATCTTCCTCACAGACCGGGAGTTTGCCAGGGACACCCTTATCAACCCCGTCTAAGCACAATAGCCAGCCCTCGGTCCCTCAGATGTGGACAAGTAAAAGACCATTTCCTCCTAGCCATGAGAAAGCTAAGGGGTTGAATTTCACCATCTGCAAGCTCTTGGCTACAGAAATGCTGCCTTTCCGCCTGGTGGACACAGAGGATTTTCGAGACCTTATGTCCGTCGCAGTGCCCCAGTACCAGATGCCCAGTCGGCACTACTTCTCAAAGAAAGGTGTGCCTGCGCTCCACCAGCATGTCGCACACAACATCACCGCTTCTTTGAGAAACTCTGTGTGTGACAGGGTGCATTTCACCACAGACACTTGGACGAGTAGGCATGGACAGGGGCGTTACATGTCGCTGACTGGGCACTGGGTAACTATGGTGACAGCAGGACAAGGGGCTGCTGTCCAAGTCTTGCCGTCCCCACGAGTTGTGCGTCAATCCTCTTTATGTCAAAGTTCCTCCACTGCTTCTGCCTCCTCAACCTCCTCTCGGTCTTCCACCTGCACCCAAAGCCTGTCTGGTCATGCCACAAGCTTTCTAACTGCGCAGAAGGGATCCTGCACACCTCCTTACTATGCTGGCAGTAGGGCTCAACGTCATCAGGTGGTTTTTACTTTGAAATGTCTGGGAAATGTGAGTCACACAGCTGAGGAGTTGTGGTCAGCTCTGGAGAACCAATTTCATGAATGGTTGTCTCCACTGGACCTGAAACCAGGGAAGGCCGTGTGCGACAATGCTGCAAACCTGGGTGCGGCCCTTCGCCGGGGCAATGTCACACACGTGCCTTGTATGGCAATTTTTAGCCCACTATCCCAGACTAGATGGCCTTCTGCAGAGGGCACGGTCGCTGTGTGCTCACTTCCGCCGTTCGCATCCCGCAGCTCAGCGACTTACATCTCTACAGAAGTCGTTGGGCCTACCACTTCACCAGCTAAAATGTGATGTGCCTACCCGGTGGAATTCAACTCTGCACATGTTGCAGCGACTGTGGCAGCACCGACAAGCCCAGGTGCAATACGTTCTGACGTATAGCCTGGGCCAACGAGATCCAGAGGTGGGGCAAATCACGCTGGAGGACTGGTCTCAGATCAGGGACCTATGCACCCTTCTGCACAGTTTTGAAATGGCGACGAAGATGTTTAGTGCTGACGATGCCATTATCAGCATGACTATTCCGGTGATTTACATGCTGGAGCACATGTTAAACAGAATTCGGAGTCAGGTGGTGGCACAAGAGGAGGTGGAGGAAGTAGAGGAGGAGGAGTTGTATGCGGAAGGGCTAACATCTGCAAGGTCCAGACGGTCGACAGCACCAAGGCGGCAGGCATGTGAGGGTGGGGGAGATGGTTTTACCAGGGCACATGGTAGCAGCCAAACTAGTGAGGAAGGTGCAGGAGCCCAGGAAGAAGTGGAGGACGAACTGATGGAAGACTCATCAGATGAGGGAGACCTTGATCACATTTCTGTTGTGCGAGGTTGGGGGGAGAGGACAGAGGAAGGAAGCATGATTGTTACCTCGCCACCAACACAACAGGGACTTGGTGCTCCTGGATGCGCAACACACATGAGTGCCTTCTTGCTGCACTACCTGCAACATGACCCTCGAATTGTGAGAATTAGAAATAATCCTGACTACTGGGTTGCCACATTGTTAGATCCCCGGTACAAAAGTAAATTTGCCGAAATTATTCCTGCCATAGAAAGGGATGCACGCATGCAGGAGTATCAGCAGAGACTGTTGCAGAATCTTACATGTGCTTTACCACAAAACACCAGTGGTGCACGTAGTGAATCTCACAGTTCCAACTTGCCAACCGTGGGACCGTCAAGTGTTCAGCACTCAAACCGTAACAGAACCACAGTATCTGCTGGTAACATCAATTTTGCGGAATCATTTCACCACTTTTTTAGCCCATCCTTTGCAAGGCCACAGGAGACAAGAAGTCTGACACATAGTCAACGCCTAGAGACGATGGTACAGGAGTATCTCCAAGTAAACATTGAAGCCATGACTGTGTCACTGGACCCTTGCTCTTTTTGGGCTTCCAATCTGGATAAATGGCCGGAGCTAGCCACTTATGCCTTGGAGATCTTGTCATGCCCCGCAACCAGCGCTGCTGGTCGTGTGCTGACAGATAAGCGCACGCGGCTCTCCACTGATAATGTAGACAGACTCACGTTCATAAAGATGAACAAATCATGGATCCGAAACGACTTTTCTACCCCTGTGTCATCCTGGGGAGAGTAAAAGCTTGATGATTGGGTAAAATCACCCTACCAACCGTTTTAAGCTTTCAAATTACTAATCATGTTTATCTGTATCTTGGCTGGAAAATAATTTGGGCTTTGTAGCAGTGTGCAGCACTGATTCTATTAGGCCATCTATAATAAGCTCCACCAGATTTAAAATTACTAATCATGTTTATCTGTATCTTGGCTGGAAAATAATTTGGGCTTTGTAGCAGTGTGCAGCACTGATCCTATTAGGCCATCTATACTAAGCTCCACCAGATTTAAAATTAATAATAATTTTTAGCTGCATCTAGCCCGGAAAATAATTTTGGGGCTCCGAGATGCGCAAGACACATAAGTGCCTTCTTGCTGCACTACCTGCAACATGACCCTCATATTGTCAGAATTCGAAGTAATCATGACTACTGGGTTGCCACACTCTTAGATCCCCCAAACTTTTCGATCAACCTTTTCATTTTAATAAAGACCAAAAAAATTGTCATTTTTGAAATTATAAGCATTAGCAGGTTATTAGAAACTGAAATCAAACAGTTTTCAACTCAAAACTTTATTCTAGGTGATGTTACATTTTCACATAGGACCCCTTGGTCGAAAGGAGCTTCTGAACTCTCTCGTCCATTGAATTTGTCAGGTTTTGGATGGTTTCTGCTTCAATTGTTTTGCATGAGGACAGAATACCCTCCCAGAGCTGTTGCTTAGATGTGAACTGCCTCCCACCATCATAGACACTCCTTTTGATGATGCTCCAGAGGTTCTGAATGGGGTAGAGGTCAGGGGAGCATGGGGGTCACACCATAAGTTTGTCCCCTTTTATGCCCATATCAGCCAGAGATGCAGATGTTTTATGTGCAGCATGAGATGGTGCATTATCATGCAAAAAAATGATCTTGCTGTGAAATACACGGTTCTTCTTCTTGAACCATGGCAGGAAGTGCTGTTTGAGAAAATCCACATACATTATGGAGTTCATCTTTAGCGCCTTCAGGGATCCTAAAGGGGCCGACAATCTCTCTCCCCATGATTCCAGCCCAAAACATTACTCCACCTCCTCCTTGTTGGCGCTGTAGCCGTGTTTGCGTGGGGTGTCCATCAACCAGCCATCCTCCACTCCATCCATCTGGACCATCGAGCGCTGCACGGCACTCATCCGTGAACAAAACAGTTTTGAAATCAGTCTTCATGTAATGTTTAGCCCACTGGAGCCGTTTCTGCTTGTGTGAAGTGGATAGAGGAGGTCGACAGGATGACGTATGCACAGCTGCAAACCTCTGAAGGACCCTGCATCTTGTTGTTCGGGGGACGTTGGAGGCACCAGCAGCTTCAAAAACTTGTCTGCTGCTATGACAAGGCTTTTTTGCCGCTGCTCTTTTAACCTGATGTAATTGCCTGTAGGAAAGAGTCCTCAATTTGCCCTTATCAGCACGCACACGTGTGTACTGTGAATCAGCTACATACTTCTTGATTGCCAAGACACTTCATCCTGATCATCGCACAATGTTGATTGTAGTCATGCCTTGACCTAAACACTCCACAATTTGTTGCTTCTCAGCAGCCGACACATCCTTTTTCTTTCCCATTTTGGCAGAAAATGTAGGCTGCTTAATAATGTGAGACAGCCTTCTTAAGTAGTCTTGCCTTTCATTGGACACACCTGCCAAACTAATTAGCACAGGTGTCTGCAATTGCTTACAGTGATATAAAGAGCACTGACACACATCACCATCAATGAGTTTAACTGACAAACAAACAAATTCTTCCCTTATCACTCCTAAACACTTTTTGCATAATAATTTGGAACACAGTGTACATGTGCTTTTCCACAAAACACCAGTGGTTCACGTAGTGAATCTTACAGTTCTAACTTGCCAACCGTGGTCTGTATGGAGTTGTTCAATAAAGGGCCCAAAATTAAGATAACATAGATGGGAGAGGTCTCTATGAATAGGAATTCCTAAGTATTTGATACCCTGTGAGGGCCAGGCAAAGGGAAAGTTGGACTGGATGGAATCCTATATGGATTTGGGGAGGGAGACATCGAGGGCCTCAGACTTCGCTGCATTGATTTTAAAATTTGACCATGTAACAAAGTGATCTATTTCAGCCATAACAGCATGGATGGATATATGTGATTGAGTGATATATACTAGGACATCATCAGCAAATAGAGAGCACTTGTACTCGGTGCCTCCCACCTCAATCCACCTAATATTGGGGTTATGGCGAATTGATGAGAGCAGGTGCTCCGTCACTAGGATGTATAAGAGAGGGGACAGAGGACATCCCTGCCTTGTCCCATTGGTGATTATGAAAGGTGATGAAAATGTTCTGATGCACCCCCTGGGCCTTGGGACACCCGGAGCCGGACCCTTTTTGGTGGATGCTGGTGGTTGTAGTCTTCGTGGCGGCGACTCGGTTCCGTGGCTCAGGGTGGTCAAACCAGTGGCGGAACTATTTATGTGGTTTTGATGTTTAAATGTCCGACTACGCCACCCGTGGATTGCGGTCAGAGTGAACCGCCGCTGCAGGGCAGACCGCTGAGGCTGGTGTTGTGGGTGCAGCAGAGCGTAGCATAACTCCCCACGGGAGGAGTATAGCCTCAGGGCAGTGTATGCGGAGGATGGGGGTGATGGTGCAGGGCAGCAGCAGTAACGACACGGAGTCAGTGATGCAGTCCAGGGCCTTTACTCACAGTTCTTATTATCCAGACCACGTCTGCAGGTAACGGCTGCCCACGTCGTACTGTGCTCACCAGGTGAGGGGCTCAGACAACTCCCAGATAACTTTGGAGCGCTTCACAGGACCCCCTTTGTGTGTCCTTTGTCTGGCCTTTCTTACCAACCCTTCTGTCCGGCTGCCTCGGGCCTCCTCTTGGTAAACTTGGCGCCAGTTTCCCTGACCCTATGTGGTGCCTTCCTAGCGGGTGTAGCGAGGGGCTGCGCCACATAAAATGTCACAGCCTCCGGTTTCAAGCTGAGGGTCGTTTCCTGCCTCCACTAGTTTCGGGGACCGGTCTCCCCCTTTGGCCTGACCCCTCCACGCAGGTGGATTCGGGCATGCGGTGGCGACTCGCCCATCCGCACCCCTGGGATCCCTTCATTCCTCGTTCCTGGAGCCTTCTCCGCTCCTCTTCCTTCCTTCTCCCTCTTCCAGGCCTGGGCCTCTGTTACTAGGCCCGCCTCCGGAGCAGAGCTCATGCAGAGCCCCTGCTCCCTGCCACTTCTGCTCAGACTTCTCTGCACTGAACTAAGATGGTGCCCACCTTTTATACTCCCTTCTCAATGCACCCAGGAACTGCTTCCTCCCTGCTCCTGCACTACAGGGTTGCCCTTCCTCAGTGTTCCCTCCCCCCACTCCAGCCAGGGACAGGGACTGTCGTGCCCATCTCAGAGGCATATTGGTCGCCCTGCCCCACGGCAATGTGGTGTAATGCATGCAGGTGTCGGGTCCTGATCCACACTCCATCCTTACCTGAGAGTGAGATATCACACCTCTGGGTGAGGTGCAATACCTCTGTAGCAACCGAGCCCTCAGGGTGCTACAGTTCCATTTATCTTCAGCCTAGGTGACGTATTGTGATACAGGGCCGTGATTTTGGCTATAAAAGGGTCCCCTAGACCCCTACCCCAAGCTTTTTAAGAGAATCATATATGGCGTGCCAGGAGACTCTATGGAATGCTTTCTCAGCATCCAAGGATAGTATCTAATTACAAGTTTTTAACTGCATCTAGCCCAGGAAATACTTTGTGCCTAGTAGCAGTGTCTGCTAGTCAGCGGATTATCCTGGCTGTTAAGCAAGCTACACCACCTGTAGTTTGGACACTTAATTTTTTCAAAGGAAATGCTTCGGGACCACGGGATACTCAGTGAAGAGCATCAGGAGGCACCCCAAGGCATAGGGGCTGGGACTGGCAGTAGGATGCCTTGCGGTGGACAGCCGAGCTCGATCCTTATAAAAGCTTTTTAACTGCAGCAGCTTTAGTGGACGCTACTGGAGCTGGAATTACGCGACTGCTGGCATGAGACTTGCCCTCCAATAGATCCTTGTAAATGGATTTAAAGTGTATTCATTCAAATTAGAGAGACAATTTAAATTAAAAAGCTTAGAGCTACCTCCACCACAGGGGGGCTCGCTCGACCCACCAGCGGACAGGCACCAGTATTGGGAGAGGGGGGCTGGCCGTCAGGGTTCACCGCGGCTCTGGCACAAACCCGGCGACACGGAGGTGGCACGGGCAGGAGCGGACTGAACGTGTCGGCTTCTCACTTTTTGGATTTTAGAAGGGCATGACATGCCTATATCTGTGTCTCCCCCTCCTTTTACACCTCCACCTCTTTTCTTTTCGCATGACTATATGTACTTGTCACTTTTCCATGTGTTAGTTGTGTCTTCTGAGCAGTTTGTCAGCTTTTGGACACCTTTGAAGGTGTTTTCTATGTTTTTCTATGTGTTTTTGTTTGCCTGCCATTGGTTTTAACGGTGTTCGAAGGTGTTCGACGAACAGTTCGACAAACAGTTCGGCGAACACACGGGTGTTCGACGAACCGAACCGAACTCGAACACTACGGGGGTGGCTCAACACTACTAAAAAGGTCTTGTTAAACCACTCTGACCTCCACGTCCCTTCCAAGCGGAATAAAAACGGTCTTGTTAAACCACTCTAACCTCCATGTCTCTTCCTAGGGGCATTAAAACCATCCTGGTAAACCACTCTGACCTCCACTTCTTTTCCAAGGGGCATTAAAATCGTCTTGTTAAACCACTCTGACCTCCACGTCTCTTACAAGGGGCATTAAAATCGTCTTGTTAAGCTACGGTGACCTCCACATCTCTTCCAAGGGGCATAAAAACCATCTTGTTAAACTACTCTGACCTCCAAGTCTCTTCCAAGGGGCATTAAAACGGTCTTGATAAACCACTGTGAACTCCACGTCTCTTCCAAGGGGCATTAAAACCGTCTTGTTAAACAACTCTGACCTCCACGTCTCTTCCAAGGGACATTAAAACTGTCTTGTTAAACCACTATGACCTCCACGTCTCTTCCACTGGGAATTAAAACCGTTTTCTTAAGATACTGTGACCTCCACGTCTCTTCCAAGGGGCAATAAAACCGTCTTGGTAAGCTACTGTGCCCTCAACATCTCTACCAAGGTGCATTAAAACCATCTTGTTAACCTACGCTGACCTCCACGTCTCTTCCAACGGTCATTAAAACCATCTTGTTAAACCACTCTGACCTCCACGTCTCTTCGAAGGGGCATTAAAACCGTCTTGTTAAACCACTGTGAACTCCACGTCTCTTCCAAGGGGCATTAAAACTGTCTTGTTAAACCACTCTGACCTTGATGTCTCCTCCAGGGGGCATTAAAACCGTCTTTTTAAACCACTCTGAACTCCACGTGTCTTCCAATTGGAATTAAAACCGTCTTGTTAAACCACTCTGACCTCCACGTCTCTTCCAAGGGGCATTAAAACCGTCTGGGTAAACGACTGTGGCTACCACATCTCTTCCAAGGGGCATTAAAACCGTCTTGTTAAACCACTCTGACCTCCACGTCTCTTCCAAGGGCCATTAAAACCGTCTTGTTAAACTACTCTGACCTCCACGTCTATTCCAAGGGGCATTTAAACCGTCTGGGTAAATTACTGTGGCTACCACATCTCTTCCAAGGTGCATTAAAACCGTCTTGTTAAACCATTCTGACCTCCACGTCTCTTCCAAGGGGCAATAAAACCATCTTGTTAAACCACTCTGACCTCCACGTCTCTTCCAAGGGGCATTAAAACTGTCCTGTTAAGCTACTGTGACCTCCACGTCCCTTCCAAGGGGAATAAAAACCGTCTTGTTAAACCACTCTGACCTCCACGTCTCTTCCAAGGGGCATTAAAACCGTCTTGTTAAACCACTCTGATGTCCACGTCTCTACTAAGGGGCATTAAAACCGTCTTGTTAAACCACTCTGAACTCCACGTCTATTCCAAGGGGCAGTAAAACCGTCTTGTTAAGCTACTGTGTACTCCACGTCTCTTCCAATGGGCATTAAAACCATCTGGTTAAGCAACTGTGACCTCCACGTCTCTACAAATGGGCACTAAAACCGTCTTGTTAAACCACTCTGACCTCCACGTCTCTTCCAAGGGGCATTAAAACCATCTTGTTAAATCACTCTGACCTCCACGTCTCTTCCAAGGGGGCATTAAAACCGTCTTGTTAAACCACTCTGATCTCCACGTCTCTACCAAGGGGCATTAAAACCATCTTGTGAAACAACTCTGAACTCCACGTCTCTTCCAAGGGGCACTAATACTGTCTTGATAAGCTACTGTGACCTCCACGTATCTTCCAAGGGGCATTAAAATTGTCTTGTTAAGCTATTGTGACCTCCACCTCTCTACCAAGGGGCACTAAAACCATCTTGTTAAACCACTCTGACCTCCACGTCTCTTCCAAGGTGCATTAAAACCATCTTGTTAAGCTACTGTGACTTCCACGTCTCTTCCAAGGGGCATTAAAACCGTCTTGTTAAACCACTCTGACCTACACGTCTGTTCCAAGGGGCATTAAAACCGTCTTGTTAAACCACTCTGACCTCCAAGTCTCTTCCAAGAAGCATTACAAACATCTTGTTAAACCACTGTGACCTCCACATCTCTTCCAAGGGGCATTAAAAACATCTTATTAAGCTACTGTGCCTTCCACTTCTCTTCCAAGGTGCATTAAAACCGCCTTGTTAATCTACTGTGAACTCCACGTCTCTTCCAAGGGGCATTAAAACCGTAGTGGTAAACCACTCTGACTTCCACGTCTCTTCTAAGGGGCATCAAATCCGTCTTGTTAAACCACTCTGAACTCCACGTAGATTACAAGGGGCATTAAAACCATTTTGTTTAACCACTCTGAACTCAACATCTCTTCCAAGGGGCATTAAAAACGTCTTGTTAAACCACTCTGAACTCCACGTCTCTTCCCAGGGGCATTAAAACCGTCTTGTTAAGCTACTGTGACCTCCACATCTCTTCCAAGGTGCGTTAAAACCGTCTTGTTAAGCTACTGTGCCCTCCACATCTCTTCCAAGGTGCATTAAAACCATCTTACTAACCTACTCTGACCTACACGTCTCTTCCAAGGGGCATTAAAACTGTCTTGTTAAACCACTCTGACCTCCACGTCTCCTCCAGGGGGCATTAAAAACTTCTTGTTAAACCACTCTGAACTCCACCTCTTTTCCAATTGGCATTAAAACCGTCTTGTTAAACCACTCTGACCTCCACGCCTCTTCCAAGGGGCATTAAAACCGTCTTGTTAAACTACTCTGAGCTCCAGGTCTCTTCCAAGGGACATTAAAACCGTCTTGTTAAGCTACTGTGGCCTCCACATCTCTTCCAAGGGGCATTAAAACCGTCTTGTTAGACCACTCTGACCTCCACGTCTCTTCCAAGGGGCATTGAAACTGTCTTGTTAAGCTACTGTGAACTCCACGTCTCTTCCAAGGGGCCTTAAAACCGTCTTGTTAAGCTACTGTGACCTCCACGTCTCTTCAAAGGGGCACTAAAACTGTCTTGTTAAACCACTGTGACCTCCACGTCTCTTCCAAGGGGCATTAAAACCAACTTGTTAAAACAGTCTAACCTACATGTTGCTTCCTAGCGGCATTAAAACCATTTTGTTAAAACACTCTGACCTCCACGTCTCTTCCAAGGGGCATTAAAACCATCTTGTTAAACCACTCTGAACTCCACATCTCTTCCAAGGGGCATTAAAACCGTCTTGTTAAATCACTCTGACCTCCACATCTCTTCCAAGGGGCATTAAAACCATCTTGTTAAACCACTCTGACCTCCACGTCTCTTACAAGGGGCATTAAAACCGTCTTGTTAAACAACTCTGACCTCCACGTCTCTTCCAACGGGCATTAAAACTGTCTTGTTAAACCACGCTGACCTCCACGTCTCCTCCAGGGTGCATTAAAAACGTCTTGTTAAACCACTCTGAACTCCACGTCTCTTCCAATTGGCATTAAAACCGTCTTGTTAAACCACCCTGACCCCCACGTTTCTTCCAAGGGGCATTAAAACCATCTTGTTAAACTGCTCTGACCTCCACGTCTCTTCCAAGGGGCATTAAAACCGTCTTGTTAAGCTACTGTGGCCTCCACATCTCTTCCAAGGGGCATTAAAACCATCTTGTTAAACCAATCTGACCTCCACGTCTCTTCCAAGGGGCATTAAAACCGTCTTGTTAACTCACTCTGATCAAAACGTCTCTTCCAAGGGGCACTAAAACCGTCTTGCTAAATCACTCTGACCTCCATGTCTCTTCCAAGGGACATTAAAACTGTATTGTTAAGCTACTGTAACTTCCACGTCTCTTCCAAGGGGCATTAAAACCGTCTTGTTAAGCCAGTCTGACCTACACGTCTCTTCAAAGGGGCATTAAAACCGTGTTGTTAAACCACTCTGACCTCCACGTCTCTTCCAAGGGGCATTAAAGCTGTCTTGTTAAGCTACTGTGATCTCCAAGTCTCTTCCAAGGGGCATTAAAACTGTCTTGTTAAGCTAGTGTGACCTCCACGTCTCTTCCAAGGGGCATTAAAACCGTCTTATTTAACCACTCTAACCTTCATGTCTCTTCCAAGGAGCATTAAAATAGTCTTGTTAAACCACTCTGATCTCCACTTCTCTTCCAAGTGGCATTAAAATCGTCTTGTTAAGCTACTGTGACCTCCACATCTCTTCCAAGGGGCATTAAAACCGTCTTGTTAAGCTACTGTGCCTTCCACGTCTCTTCCAAAGTGCATTAAGACCGTCTTGTTAAGCTACTGTGACCTCCACGTTACTTCCAAGGTGCATTAAAACTGTCTTGCTAAACCACTCTGACCTCCACGTCTCTTCAACGGGGCATTAAAACCGTCTTGTTAAACCACTCTGAACTCCGCTTCTCTTCCAAGGGGCATTAAAACCGTCTTCTTAAACCCATCTGACCTCCACATCTCTTCCAAGGGGCATTAAAACTGTCTTCTTAAACCACTCTGACCTCCAAGTCTCTTCCAAGGGGCATTAAAACGGTCTTATTAGGATACTGTGACCTCCACATCTCTTCCAAGGGGCATTAAAACCATCTTGTTAAATCACTCCGACCTCCACGTCTCTTCCAAGGGGCATAAAAACCGTCTTGTTAAGCTACTTTGCCGTACACATGTCTTCCAAGGGGCATTAAAACAGTCTTGTTAAACCATTCTGAACTCCACGTCTCTTCCAATTGGTATTAAAACCATCTTTTTAAACCACTCTGACCTCCAAGTCTCTTCCAAGGGGCATTAAAACGCTCTTATTAGGATACTGTGACCTCCACATCTCTTCCAAGGGGCATTAAAACCATCTTGTTAAATCACTCCGACCTCCACGTCTCTTCCAAGGGGCATTAAAACCGTCTTGTTAATAAACTCTGACCTCCACGTCTCTTCCAAGGGGCATTAAAACTGTCTTGTTAAGCTACTGTGACTTCCACGTCTCTTCCAAGGGGCCTAAATACCGTCTCGTTAAACCACTCTGACCTACACATCCCTTCAAAGGGGCATTAAAACCATCTTATTAAACCACTTTGACCTCCACGTCTCTACTAAGGGGCATTAAAACCATTTTGTTAAGATACTGTAACCTCCACATGTCTTCCAAGGGGCATTAAAACAGTCTTGTTAAACCACTCTGAACTCCTAGTCTCTTCCAATCTGTATTGAAACCGTCTTGTTAAACCACTCTGACCTCCAAGTCTCTTCCAATGGCCAATTAAACCGTCTTGTTAAGCTACTGTGACCTCCACGTCTCTTCCAAGGGGCATTAAGACTGTCATGATAAACCACTCTGACCTCCACGTCTCTTCCAAGGGGCATTAAAACCGTCTTGTTAAGCTACTGTGACCTCGACGTCTCTTCCAAGGGTCATTAAAACTGTCTTGTTAAACCACTATGACCTCCATGTCTCTTCCAAGGGGCATTAAAACCGTCTTGTTAAGCTACTGTGACCTCCATGTCTCTTCCAAGGGGCATTAAAACTGTCTTGTTAAACCACTCTGATCTCCACGTCTCTTCCAAGGGGCATTAAAACAATCTTGTTAAACCACTCTCACCTCCACGTCTCTTCAAAGGGGCCTTAAACCGTCTTGTTAAACCACACTGAATTCCACGTCTCTTCCAAGGGATATTAAAACTGTCTTGTTAAGCTACTGTGACCTCCACGTCTCTTCCAAGGTTTATTAAAACCGTCTTTTTAAGACCACTCTGACCTCCAAGTCTCTTCCAAGAGGCATTAAAACCGTCTTGTAAAGCTACTGTGCCCTCCACATCTCTTCCAAGATTCATTAAAACCGTCTTGTTAATCTACTTTGACCTCCATGTCTCTTTCAAGGGGCATTAAAACCGTCTTGTTAAACCACTCTGAACTCCACGTCTATTCCAAGGGGCATTAAAACCGTCTTGTTAAGCTACTGTGACCTCCACGTCTCTTCCAAGGTGCATTAAAACCATCTTTTTAAACCACTCTGACCTCCAAGTCTCTTCCAAGGGGCATTAAAACCGTCTTGTTAAGCTGTGACATCCACGTCTCTTCCAAGGGGCATTAAAACCGTCTTGTTAAATCACTCTGACCTCCACATCTCTTCCAAGGGGCATTAAAACCGTCTTGGTAAACCACTCTGATCTCCACATCTCTTCCAAGGGGCATTAAAATCGTCTTGTTAAACCACTCTGAACTCCATGTCTCTTCCAAGGGGCATTAAATCTGTCATGTTAAACCACTCTGACCTCCACGTCTCTTCCAAGGGGCATTAAAACCGTCTTGTTAAGCTACTGTGACCTCCACGTATCTTCCAAGAGGCTTTAAAATTGGCTTGTTAAACCACTCTGATCTCCACGTCTCTTCCAAGGGGCATTAAAACTGTCTTGTTAAACCACTCTGATCTCCACGTCTCTTCCAAGGGGCATTAAAACTGTCTTGCTAAGCTACTGTGACCTCCACGTCTCTTCCAAGGGGCATTAAAACAATCTTGTTAAACCACTCTGACCTCCACGTCTCTTCAAAGGGGCCTTAAAACCGTCTTGTTAAACCACACTGAACTCCACGTCTCTTCCAAGGGATATTAAAACCGTCTTGTTAAGCTACTGTGACCTCCACGTCTCTTCCAAGGTTTATTAAAACCGTATTTTTAAGACCACTCTGACCTCGAAGTCTCTACCAAGAGGCATTAAAACCATCTTGTAAAGCTACTGTGCCCTCCACATCTCGTCCAAGATTCATTAAAACCATCTTGTTAAGCTACTTTGACCTCCACGTCTCTTTCAAGGGGCATTAAATCGTCTTGTTGAACCACTCTGAACTCCACGTCTCTTCCAAGGGGCTTTAAAACTGTCTTGTTAAGCTACTGTGACCTCCACTTCTCTTCCAAGGTGCATTAAAACCATCTTCTTAAACCACTCTGACCTCCAAGTCTCTTCCAAGGGGCATTAAAACTGTCTTGTTAAACCACTTTGACCTCCACATCTCTTCCAAGGGGCATTAAAACCGTCTTGTTAAGCTGTGACATCCACGTCTCTTTCAAGGGGCATTAAAACCGTCTTGTTAAATCACTCTGACCTCCACATCTCTTCCAAGGGGCATTAAAACCGTCTTGGTAAACCACTCTGATCTCCACATCTCTTCCAAGGGGCATTAAAACCGTCTTGTTAAACCACTCTGAACTCCATGTCTCTTCCAAGGGGCATTAATACCGTCTTGTTAAGATACTGTGACTTCCACGTCTCTTCCAAGGGGCATTAAAACAGTCTTGTTAAGCTACTGTGAAATCCACGTCTCTACCAAGGTGCAACAAAATCGACTTGTTATACCACTCTGACCTCCATGTCTCTTTCAAGGGGCATTAAAACCGTATTGTTAAGCCACTGTGACCTCCACGTCTCTTCCAAGGGGCATTAAAACCGTCTTGTTAAGCCAGTATGACCTACACGTGTCTTCCGAGGGGCATTAAAACCGTCTTGTTAAACCACTCTGACCTCCACGTCTCTTCCAAGGATCATTAAATCGTCTTGTTAAACCACTCTGACCTCCACGTCTCTTCCAAGGGGCATTAAAACTGTCTTGTTAAGGTACTGTGATCTCCACGTCTCTTTCAAGGGGTATTAAAACTGTTTTGTTAAGCTACTGTGACCTTCACGTCTCTTCCAAGGGGCATTAAAACCGTCTTATTAAACCACTCTGACCTCCACGTCTCTTCCAAGGGGCATTAAACCATCTTGTTAAACCACTCTGACCTTCACGTCTCTTCCAAGGGGCATTAAAACCGTCTTGTTAAGCTAACGTGACCTCCACATCTCTTCCAAGGGGCATTAAAACTGTCTTGTTAAGCAACTGTGCCTTCCATGTCTCTTCCAAGGTGCATTAAAACCATCTTGTTAAGTTACTGTGACCTCCACGTTACTACCAAGGTGCATTAAAACCGTCTTGCTAAACCACTCTGACCTCCACGTCTCTTCTAAGGGGTATTAAAACCGTCTTTTTAAACCACTTTGAACTCCACGTCTCTTCCAAGGGTCATTAAAACCGTCTTGTTAAACCAATCTGACTTCCACATCTCTTCCAAGGGGCATTAAAAACGTCTTGATAAACCACTCTGACCTCCAAGTCTCTTCCAAGGGGCTTTAAAACTGTCTTGTTAAACCACTCTGATCTCCAAGTCTCTTCCGATTGGCATTAAAACCGTCTTTTTAAACCACTCTGACCTCCACGTCTCTTCCAAGGGGCATTAAAACTGTCTTGTTAAGCTACTGTGACTTCCACGTCTCTTCCAAGGGGACTAAATACCGTCTCGTTAAACCACTCTGACCTCCACATCCCTTCCAAGGGGCATTAAAACCATCTTATTAAACCACTCTGACCTCCACGTCTCTGCTAAGGTGCATTAAAACCATTTTGTTAAGATACTGTGACCTCCACATGTCTTCCAAGGGGCATTAAAACAGTCTTGTTAAACCACTCTGTACTCCACGTCTCTTCCAATCTGTATTGAAACCGTCTTGTTAAACCACTCTGACTTCCAAGTCTCTTCCAATGGGCAATTAAACCGTCTTGTTAAGCTACTGTGACCTCCACGTCTCTTCCAAGGGGCATTAAAACTGTCATGTTAAACCACTCTGACCTCCACGTCTCTTCTAAGGGGCATTAAAACCGTCTTGTTAAGCTACTGTGACCTCCACGTATCTTCCAAGGGGCATTAAAATTGGCTTGTTAAACCACTCTGCCCTCCACGTCTCTTCCAAGGGGCATTAAAACTGTCTTGTTAAACCACTCTGATCTCCACGTCTCTTCTAAGGGGCATTAAAACTGTCTTGCTAAGCTACTGTGACCTCCACGTCTCTTCCAAGGGGCATTAAAACAATCTTGTTAAACCACTCTGACCTCCACATCTCTTCAAAGGGGCCTTAAAACCATCTTGTTAAACCACACTGAACTCCACGTCTCTTCCAAGGGATATTAAAACCGTCTTGTTAAGCTACTGTGACCTCCACGTCTCTTCCAAGGTTTATTAAAACCGTATTTTTAAGACCACTCTGACCTCCAAGTCTCTTCCAAGAAGCACTAAAACCATCTTGTAAAGCTACTGTGCCCTCCACATCTCGTCCAAGATTCATTAAAACCATCTTGTTAAGCTACTTTGACCTCCACGTCTCTTTCAAGGGGCATTAAAACCGTCTTGTTGAACCACTCTGAACTCCACGTCTCTTCCAAGGGGCTTTAAAACCGTCTTGTTAAGCTACTGTGACCTCCACTTCTCTTCCAAGGTGCATTAAAACCATCTTTTTAAACCACTCTGACCTCCAAGTCTCTTCCAAGTGGCATTAATACTGTCTTGTTAAACCACTCTGACCTTCACGTCTCTTCCAAGGGGCATTAAAACCGTCTTGTTAAGCTGTGACATCCACGTCTCTTCCAAGGGGCATTAAAACCACCTTGTTAAATCACTCTGACCTCCTCATCTCTTCAAGGGGCATTAAAACCATCTTGGTAAACCACTCTGATCTCCAAATCTCTTCCAAGGGGCATTTATACCGCCTTGTTAAGCTACTGTGACCTCCACGTCTCTTCCAAGGGGCATTAAAACAGTCTTGTTAAACTACTGTGAAATCCACGTCTCTTTCAAGGGGCATTAAAACAGTTTTGTTAAGCTACTGTGACCTTCACGTCTCTTCCAAGGGGCATTAAACCATCTTGTTAAACCACGCTGACCTCCACGTCTCTTCCAAGGGGCATTAAAACCGTCTTGTTAAACCACTCTGAACTCCATGTCTCTTCCAAGGGGCATTAATACCGTCTTGTTAAGCTACTGTGACCTCCACGTCTCTTCCAAGGGGCATTAAAACAGTCTTGTTAAGCTACTGTGAAATCCACGTCTCTACCATGGGGCACTAAAATCGACTTGTTATACCACTCTGACCTCCATGTCTCTTCCAAGGGGCATTAAACCGTATTGTGAAGCCACTGTGACCTCCACGTCACATCCAAGGGGCATTAAAACCGTCTTGTTAAGCCAGTATGACCTACACGTGTCTTCCAAGGGGCATTAAAACCGCCTTTTTAAACTACTCTTACCTCCACGTCTCTTCCAAGGAGCATTAAAACCATCTTGTTAAACCACTCTGACCTCCACGTCTCTTCCAAGGGGCATTAAACCATCTTGTTAAACCACTCTGACCTCCACGTCTCTTCCAAGGGGCATTAAAACTGTCTTGTTAAGCTACTGTGCCTTCCATGTCTCTTCCAAGGTGCATTAAAACCATCTTGTTAAGTTACTGTGACCTCCACGTTACTACCAAGGTGCATTAAATCCGTCTTGCTAAACCACTCTGACCTCCACGTCTCTTCTAAGGGGTATTAAAACTGTCTTGTTAATCCATTTTGAACTCCACGTCTCTTCCAAGGGTCATTAAAACCGTCTTGTTAAACCAATCTGACCTCCACATCTCTTCCAAGGGGCATTAAAACCGTCTTGTTAAACTACTCTGACCTCCACGTCTCTTCCAAGGAGCATTAAACCATCTTGTTAAACCACTCTGACCTCCACGTCTCTTCCAAGGGGCATTATAAGTGTCTTGTTAAGCTACTGTGATCTCCTCGTCTCTTTCAAGGGGGCATTAAAACTGTTTTGTTAAGCTACTGTGACCTTCACGTCTCTTCCAAGGGGCATTAAAACTGTCTTGTTAAGCTATTGTGATCTCCACCTCTCTACCAAGGGGCACTAAAACCATCTTGTTAAACCACTCTGACCTCCACGTCTCTTCCAAGGTGCATTAAAACCATCTTGTTAAGCTACTGTGACTTCCACGTCTCTTCCAAGGGGCATTAAAACCGTCTTGTTAAACCACTCTGACCTACACGTCTGTTCCAAGGGGCATTAAAACCGTCTTGTTAAACCACTCTGACCTCCAGGTCTCTTCCAAGAAGCATTACAACCATCTTGTTAAACCACTGTGACCTCCACATCTCTTCCAAGGGGCATTAAAAACATCTTATTAAGCTACTGTGCCTTCCACTTCTCTTCCAAGGTGCATTAAAACCATCTTGTTAATCTACTGTGAACTCCACGTCTCTTCCAAGGGGCATTAAAACCGTAGTGGTAAACCACTCTGACTTCCACGTCTCTTCTAAGGGGCATCAAATCCGTCTTGTTAAACCACTCTGAACTCCACGTATAATACAAGGGGCATTAAAACCATTTTGTTTAACCACTCTGAACTCAACATCTCTTCCAAGGGGCATTAAAAACGTCTTGTTAAACCACTCTGAAGTCCACATCTCTTCCAAGGGGCATTAAAACCGTCTTGTTAAACCACTCTGAACTCCACGTCTCTTCCCAGGGGCATTAAAACCGTCTTGTTAAGCTACTGTGACCTCCACATCTCTTCCAAGGTGCGTTAAAACCATCTTGTTAAGCTACTGTGCCCTCCACATCTCTTCCAAGGTGCATTAAAACCATCTTACTAACCTACTCTGACCTACACGTCTCTTCCAAGGGGCATTAAAACTGTCTTGTTAAACCACTCTGACCTCCACGTCTCCTCCAGGGGGCATTAAAAACTTCTTGTTAAACCACTCTGAACTCCACCTCTTTTCCAATTGGCATTAAAACCGTCTTGTTAAACCACTCTGACCTCCACGCCTCTTCCAAGGGGCATTAAAAACAACTTGTTAAAACACTCTAACCTACACGTTTCTTCTTAGCGGCACTGAATTCCACGTCTCTTCCAACGGATATTAAAACCGTCTTGTTAAGCTACTGTGACCTCCACGTCTCTTCCAAGGTTTATTAAAACCGTCATTTTAAGACCACTATGACCTCCAAGTCTCTTCCAAGAGGCATTAAAACCGTCTTGTAAAGCTACTGTGCCCGCCACATCTCTTCCAAGATTCATTAAAACCGTCTTGTTAAGCTACTTTGACCTCCACGTCTCTTTCAAGGGGCATTAAAACCGTCTTGTTAAACCACTCTGAACTCCACGTCTCTTCCAAGGGGCATTAAAACCGTCTTGTTAAGCTACTGTGACCTCTAAGTCTCTTCCAAGTTGCATTAAAACCATCTTTTTAAACCACTCTGACCTCCAAGTCTCTTCCAAGGGGCATTAAAACTGTCTTGTTAAACCACTCTGACCTCCACGTCTCTTCCAAGCTGCATTAAAACAGTCTTGTTAAGCTGTGACATCCACGTCTCTTCCAAAGGGCATTAAAACCGTCTTGTTAAATCACTCTGACCTCCACATCTCTTCCAAGGGGCATTAAAACCGTCTTGGTAAACCACTCTGATCTCCACATCTCTTCCAAGGGGCATTAAAACCGTCTTGTTAAACCACTCTGATCTCCATGTCTCTTCCAAGGGGCATTAATACCGTCTTGTTAAGATACTGTGACTTCCACGTCTCTTCCAAGGGGCATTAAAACAGTCTTGTTAAGCTACTGTGAAATCCACGTCTCTACCAAGGGACACTAAAATCGACTTGATATACCACTCTGACCTCCATGTCTCTTTCAATGGGCATTAAAACCGTATTGTTAAGCCACTGTGACCTCCACGTCTCTTCCGAAAGGGCATTAAAACCATCTTGTTAAGCCAGTATGACCTACACGTCTCTTCCAAGGGGCATTAAAACCGTCTTGTTAAACCACTCTGACCTCCACGTCTCTTCCAAGGAGCATTAAACCGTCTTGTTAAACCACTCTGACCTCCACGTCTCTTCCAAGGGGCATTGAAACTGTCTTGTTAAGCTACTGTGATCTCCATGTCTCTTTCAAGGGGCATTAAAACTGTTTTGTTAAGCTACTGTGACCTTCACGTCTCTTCCAAGGGGCATTAAAACCGTCTTATTAAACCACTCTGACCTCCACGTCTCTTCCAAGGGGCATTAAACCATCTTGTTAAACCACTCTGACCTCCACGTCTCTTCCAAGGGGCATTAAAACCATCTTGTTAAGCTAATGTGACCTCCACATCTCTGTCACGGGTGTGTTGCCACGAAGATCGTCACGAGTACACAGCCTGACTTCTCGCAGCTGACTTGTTGGTGCTTTGTGTTTTCTCGGCAGTGTAGGAGTTAATTCTCTCTCTCTCTGGGCTAGCTGAGGTCCAGCCTCGCCCAGCTGCAATCAATGCTTCTTTAGTGAGACTCCTTTATATTCCTGCAGGTCTGTTTGGGAGGTGTCGGTGAAAGCTTTTCATTCAGACTTACAGAGCGGATCGTGGAGTTTGGAGTTGCTGAGATAAGTGTATTTGGAAGTTTGTTTTCCCTTTCCTCGCTTTATCATTTATCTCCTTTCCCGTTGGTGTTCCCTCTGTTGTAGTTGTTTAGAAGTTGTATGCAAGGTGGTTTTGGTTTTTCCCTTGTACTGTCTCGTTCGTCTAAATACTGTGTGTGTTGGCATATTATTTCTGGTTCCCTATTGTTGTGATCGGGGTCCTTCTCAGGACTAGATTACTTAGGTGCAGGGATCCTCAGAAGGTAGGGGTTACGCTGGCGGCCTGGACCTCTGTACCTTTAACAGTACCTCCAGGATGAGGGATTAGTCAGGGCCCCAGCTTAGGGTCAGCTTAGGCCCCCTACCTCCAGTATTCTGTGACAGTGTGACATTTTCACCGACCATCTTAGTTTTTCTCCAGCTACCATGGATCCAGTAGCCGGTCTAGCTCGGCAGTTGCAGAGTTTGTCCATGGGGCTGGCGGACGTTAGGTCCAAGGTTTTGCATCCTCTGGAGCAAGCCGGACCAGAACCTAAAGTAGCTCTCCCTGACAGGTTCACTGGGGGGCGGGACAAGTTTTTTGTTTTCCGGGAGGCATGCAAATTGTACTTTCGGCTGCGGCCTCGGTCATCGGGCAGTGAAGAACAAAGGGTGGGAATTGTCATCTCGCTCCTACAAGGGGACCCACAATCTTGGGCGTTCTCTCTTCCCCCAAGCTCCCCGGTTCTCCAGTCAGTGGATAGGTTTTTCGCTGCTCTGGGACTCGTATATGATGACCCAGATCGGATCTCCCTTGCTGAGTCTAAGTTACGTAGGATTCAGCAGGGAGATCGTCCGGCGGAGGAATTCTGTTCGGAGTTCCGTAGGTGGGCCACGGACACCCAGTGGAATGACCCGGCTCTTAGGAGCCAGTTTTGTCATGGTTTATCCGACAAATTACAGGATGTGTTGGCACAGTATGACTCTCCCGCGTCACTGGAAGCCGCTATGGCCCTTGCTATTCGCGTTGACAGACGGCTTCGGGAGAGGTGCGGGATAACTCTACCCCCTGTAATGTCTCCACCTCCTACAAGGTCCCCTCATATGGTGGTTCCCCTGGTCAGTCCGGAGGAGCCTATGCAATTAGGAGGGACATCATTTCGGGGAAGGGGACCGGTGGTGCGCCATAAGACAGGAAGGTGTTTTCTCTGCGGGAAAAAGGGACATTTTATTGGGGGGTGTCCATCCCGTCCCTTGCAGAGTAAAGAGTCGTCGAAAAAACTGTTGATCCCAGGTTGTGTGGTGGACGGCAATCTGGGAGTAGGTATTTCGTCCCTAGGTTCGTCTCAGTTTCTCGTACCGGCGGAGGTGGTGGTGGGTACGAGAACTGAGAGGATATCTGTTCTTCTGGATAGTGGGGCCGGGGCTAATCTGGTTGATGCTCGGTTTGCCCGGGTTCAAGGTATGCGATTGAGTGAGTTGGCTAAACCCATCCCCATATTCTCGATCGATGCCAGACCTCTCGGTCAGGGAAGTTTTTTGCAAGCTGTGCATGGCGTAAAACTTCAAGTGGGGGCAATACATAAAGAACTGTTGTCTTGCTACGTGTTGGAGGGTCTTCCCACTCCTATAGTGTTGGGCCTTCCTTGGTTAGCTAAGCATAACCCGGTTATTAATTGGCAAACCAGAGAGATAAGCCAATGGAGTAAATTCTGTAATAAAAACTGCATGAACACGGTCATCGGTGCGGTTACTCCTTGGGTCTTACCTCCATTTCTGGCGGACTTTGAGGATGTATTCTCGGAGAATGGGTGTCAGGAACTACCTCCTCATCGCGTGTATGACTGTTCTGTAAAACTGCTCCCTGAGGCCAAGTTACCTAAAGCTAGGTTGTATAACCTTTCTGGTCCTGAGAGGCAGGCCATGAAGGATTATATTTCTGAAAGTCTGGCTAAGGGGCATATTAGACCTTCATCTTCTCCGGTGGCCGCGGGGTTCTTCTTTGTTAAGAAGAAAGATGGAGGCCTACGCCCTTGCCTGGATTTCCGTGAACTTAATCGGATTACGGTCCGAGATCCGTATCCGCTCCCACTTATTCCCGATCTCTTTAATCAGATCGTGGGCGCCAAATGGTTCTCTAAGTTGGATCTCAGGGGGGCGTACAATCTGATTAGGATGAAGGAGGGGGATGAGTGGAAGACGGCTTTTAACACTCCGGAGGGGCATTATGAGAACCTTGTCATGCCATTCGGTCTGACTAATGCCCCGGCGGTGTTTCAACACTTTGTTAATGATATTTTTCGCCACCTGGTGGGACAGTTTGTTGTCATATATCTGGATGATATCTTAATTTACTCGCCGGATCTGGTGTCTCATCAGGAGCACGTTAGACAGGTGTTACAGATCTTGCGGGATAATAAACTGTATGCCAAGTGGGAAAAGTGTGTGTTCGCCGTACAGGAACTCCAGTTTTTAGGCTTCCTGGTTTCAGCGTCCGGTTTTCGTATGGACCCTGGGAAAGTGCGGGCAGTTCTTGAGTGGGATCGGCCGGAGAATCTTAAGGCACTACAACGTTTCCTGGGGTTTGCTAACTATTACCGGAAGTTCATTCGTAATTTCTCGTCCATGGTTAAGCCTCTCACAGACATGACTAAAAAGGGGACGGATTTTTCTAGGTGGTCTGACAAGGCTTGTCAAGCATTCTCCTCCTTGAAAAAATGTTTTGCCTCGGCACCCATACTCATTCAACCTGATGCGTCTCAGCCATTCTTTGTAGAGGTAGACGCTTCCGAGGTAGGGGTGGGAGCAGTATTGTCACAGGGTTCGTCCCCTGGTAAGTGGCATCCGTGCGCCTTTTTCTCTAAAAAATTGTCGTCCGCTGAGAGGAATTACGATGTCGGCAATAGGGAACTCTTGGCCATTAAGTTAGCTTTTGAGGAGTGGCGCCATTTTTTGGAGGGGGCAGTTCATCCGGTCACCGTCATCACCGATCACAAGAACCTGCTATATCTGGAGTCCGCTAAACGTCTGAATCCCAGACAAGCTAGGTGGTCATTGTTTTTTACCAGGTTTAATTTCGTCGTTACATATCGTCCTGGGTCTAAAAATGTAAAGGCGGATGCCTTATCTCGTAGTTTCCCTGGGGCCGGGAATACGGACGACCCGATTCCTATTCTTCAGGAGGGGGTGGTGGTTTCGGCAGTATGCTCTGAGCTGGAGGAGGAGATATTGGAGGCTCAGGGAGACGCCCCTGTTGGACCTCCGGGGAGACTGTTCGTTCCAGATCAGTTGCGACAAAAGGTGATCGAGGCACACCATAACTCAGTTTTTGCAGGACACCCGGGGAGTAAAGCAACTGTGGATCTCCTCTCGCGTCGGTTTTGGTGGCCTAACTTACATAAAGAGGTGGTAACTTTTGTCGCGTCCTGTGGGGTTTGTGCGCGCTCTAAGACCTCACATACCCGTCCGTCTGGGGCCCTCTTACCTTTGAAGATCCCGGAGCGTCCTTGGACTCATCTGTCTATGGACTTTATTACTGACCTCCCTCCGTCTTCGGGTAAAACGGTCATACTCGTTGTAGTGGACAGGTTCAGCAAGATGGCACATTTTATCGCTCTTCCGGCTCTCCCTAATGCTAAAACTCTTGCGCAGGTGTTCATTGGGGAGATTGTGAGGCTTCACGGGGTACCCTCCGAGGTGGTGTCTGATCGGGGGTCTCAGTTTGTGTCCAAGTTCTGGAAGGCGTTTTGTGCACGGCGGGGGATGCATTTGTCATTCTCGTCGGCTTTTCATCCTCAGACCAATGGTCAGACGGAACGTATGAACCAGAGCTTGGAGACATATCTTCGGTGTTTTGTGTCAGAGAACCAGGAGGACTGGGCTTCTTTCCTACCTCTGGCAGAGTTTGCTCTCAATAATAGGCGGAGCGAGTCCACTGGTAAGTCCCCGTTTTTTGGGGCATATGGTTTTCACCCCCAGTTTTGTACTTTCAGTAGGGGGGTCTCTTCGGGGGTTCCGGAGGAGGAACGATTTTCCTCATCTCTCGCTTCAGTATGGAGAGGGGTGCTGAAGAATCTGAATACTATGGGGAACCGATACAAACGTATGGCTGATAGGAGGAGAGTGTCTGGTCCGGACCTAAGTGTGAACGATCAGGTATGGTTGTCTACCAGGAATATTAAACTTAAGGTTCCCTCCTGGAAACTGGGTCCCAGGTTCATCGGGCCGTACAGAATCAGTTCTGTTATTAATCCGGTGGCATTCCGTCTTGACCTCCCCCCTACGTTTAAAATTCACAACGTGTTTCACAGATCATTGCTTAAGAGGTATGTGGCGCCGGTGGTACCGTCACCTTTACCTCCCCCTCCTGTGGTTGTCAATGGTAACTTGGAGTTCCAGGTATCGAGGGTCATTGATTCACGCTTTAATCGCCGGTCCCTTCAGTACTTGGTTCATTGGAAGGGGTATGGTCCTGAGGAGAGGATGTGGGTTCCTGCGTCGGATATTAACGCAGACCGATTAGTTCGGGCCTTCCACACGACTCACCCGGATAAACCTGGCCCTGAGGGTCCAGAGGCCCCTCGTAGAAGGGGGGGTACTGTCACGGGTGTGTTGCCACGAAGATCGTCACGAGTACACAGCCTGACTTCTCGCAGCTGACTTGTTGGTGCTTTGTGTTTTCTCGGCAGTGTAGGAGTTAATTCTCTCTCTCTCTGGGCTAGCTGAGGTCCAGCCTCGCCCAGCTGCAATCAATGCTTCTTTAGTGAGACTCCTTTATATTCCTGCAGGTCTGTTTGGGAGGTGTCGGTGAAAGCTTTTCATTCAGACTTACAGAGCGGATCGTGGAGTTTGGAGTTGCTGAGATAAGTGTATTTGGAAGTTTGTTTTCCCTTTCCTCGCTTTATCATTTATCTCCTTTCCCGTTGGTGTTCCCTCTGTTGTAGTTGTTTAGAAGTTGTATGCAAGGTGGTTTTGGTTTTTCCCTTGTACTGTCTCGTTCGTCTAAATACTGTGTGTGTTGGCATATTATTTCTGGTTCCCTATTGTTGTGATCGGGGTCCTTCTCAGGACTAGATTACTTAGGTGCAGGGATCCTCAGAAGGTAGGGGTTACGCTGGCGGCCTGGACCTCTGTACCTTTAACAGTACCTCCAGGATGAGGGATTAGTCAGGGCCCCAGCTTAGGGTCAGCTTAGGCCCCCTACCTCCAGTATTCTGTGACAGTGTGACAATCTCTTCCAAGGGGCATTAAAACTGTCTTGTTAAGCTACTGTGCCTTCCATGTCTCTTTCAAGGGGCATTAAAACCGTCTTGTTAAACCACTCTGAACTCCACGTTTCTTCCAAGGAGCATTAAAATAGTCTTGTTAAACCACTCTGATCTTCACTTCTCTTCCAAGTGGCATTAAAATCGTCTTGTTAAGCTACTGTGACCTCCACATCTCTTCCAAGGGGCATTAAAACTGTCTTGTTAAGCTACTGTGCCTTCCATGTCTCTTCCAAGGTGCATTAAAACCATCTTGTTAAGCTACTGTGACCTCCACGTTACTACCAAGGTGCATTAAAATCGTCTTGCTAAACCACTCTGACCTCCACGTCTCTTCTAAGGGGTATTAAAACCGTCTTGTTAAACCACTTTGAACTCCACGTCTCTTCCAAGGATCATTAAAACCGTCTTGTTAATCCAAACTGACCTCCACATCTCTTCCAAGGGGCATTAAAAACGTCTTGTTAAACAACTTTGACTTCCAAGTCTCTTCCAAGGGGCTTTAAAACTGTCTTGTTAAACCACTCTGATATCCAAGTCTCTTCCGATTGGCATTAAAAGCGTCTTTTTAAACCACTCTGACCTCCACGTCTCTTCCAAGGGGCATTAAAACCGTCTTGATATGCTACTGTGACCTCCAAGTCTCTTCCAAGGGGCATTAAAACTGTCTTGTTAAACCACTGATCTCCACGTCTCTTCCAAGGGACATGAAAACCGTCATGTTAAGCTACTGTGACCTCCACGTCTCTTCCAAGGGGCATTAAAACAATCTTGTTAAACCATTCTGACCTCCATGTCTTTTCAAAGGGGCCTTAAAACCGTCTTGTTAAATCACACTGAACTCCACGTCTCTTCCAAGCGATATTAAACCGTCTTGTAAAGCTACTGTGCCCTCCACATCTTTTCCAAGATTCATTAAAGCCGTCTTGTTAGCTACTTTGACCTCCACGTTTCTTTCAAGGGGCATTAAAACCGTCTTGTTAAACCACTCTGAACTCCACGTCTCTTCCAAGGGGCATTAAAACCGTCTTGTTATGCTACTGTGACCTCCACGTCTCTTCCAAGGGGCATTAAAACCATCTTTTAAAACCACTCTGACCTCCAATTCTTTTCCAAGGGGCATTAATACTGTCTTGTTAAACCACTCTGTCCTCCACGTCTCTTCCAAGGGGCATTAAAACCGTCTTGTTAAGCTGTGACATCCACGTCTCCAAGGGGCATTAAAACCGTCTTGTTAAATCACTCTGACCTCCACATCTCTTCCAAGGGTCATTAAAACCGTCTTGGTAAACCACTCTGATCTCCACATCTCTTCCAAGGGGCATTAAAACAATCTTGTTAAACCACTCTGACCTCCACGACTCTTCCAATTGGTGTTAAGATACTGTGACGTCCACGTCTCTTCCAAGTGGAATTAAAACAGTCTTGTTAAACCACTCTGAACTCCACGTCTCTTCCAATTGGTATTAAAACCGTCTTCTTAAACCACCCTGACCTCCAAGTCTCTTCCAAGCGGCATTTAAACCATCTTGTTAAGCTACTCTGAAATCCACATCTCTTCCAAAGGGCATTAAAACCGTCTTGTTAAGCTACTGTGACCTCCACGTCACTTCCAAGGGGCATTAAAACAATCTTGTTAAACCACTCTGACCTCCACGACTCTTCCAAGGGGCATTAGTACCGTCATGTTAACCCACACTGAACTCCACGTCTCTTCCAAGGCGCAATAAAACCGTATTGTTAAGCTACTGTGACTTCCACTTCTCTTCCAAGGTTTATTAAAACCATCCTTTTAAGCCACTCTGACCTCCAAGACTCTTCCAAGAGGCATTAAAACCGTCTTGTAAAGCTACTGTGCCCTCCACGTCCCTTCCAAGGTTCATTTAAACCATCTTGTTAAGCTACTGTGACCTCCAAATCTCTTTCAAGGGGCATTAAAAGTGTCTTGTTAAACCACTCTGAACTCTACATCTCTTCCAAGGGGCATTAAAACCATCTTGTTAAGCTACTGTGACCTCCACGTCTCTTCCAAGGGGCATTTAAACCATCTTTTTAACCACTCTGACCTCCAAGTCTCTTCCAAGGGGCATTAAAACTGTCTTGTTAAACCACTCTGACCTCCACGTCTCTTCCAAGGGGTATTAAAACCATCTTGTTAAGCTGTGACATCCACGTCTCTTCCAAGGGGCATTAAAGCCATGTTGTTAAATCACTCTGACCTCCACATCTCTTCCATGGGGCATTAAAACCATCTTTTTAAACCACTCTGATCTCCACGTCTCTTCCAAGGGGCATTAAAACCGTCTTGTTAAACCACTCTGAACTCCATGTCTCTTCCAAGGTTCATTAAAACCGTCTTGTTAAGCTACTGTGACCTCCAAGTCTCTTTCAAGGGGCATTAAAGTGTCTTGTTAAACCACTCTGAACTCTACGTCTCTTCCAAGGGGCATTAAAACCGTCTTGTTAAGCTACTGTGACCTCCACGTCTCTTCCAAGGGGCATTAAAACCATCTTTTTTAACCACTCTGACCTCCAAGTCTCTTCCAAGGTGCATTAAAACTGTCTTTTTAAATCACTCTGACCTTCACGTCTCTTCCAAGGGGTATTAAAACTGTCTTGTTAAGCTGTGACGTCCACGTCACTTCCAAGGGGCATTAAAACCATTTTGTTAAATCACTCTGACCTCCACATCTCTTCCAAGGGGCATTAAAACCGTCTTTTTAAACCACTCTGATCTCCACGTCTCTTCCAAGGGGCATTAAAACCGTCTTGTTAAACCACTTTGAACTCCACATCTCTTCCATAGGCATTAAAACTGTTTTATTAAGCTACTGTGACCTCCACGTCTCTTCCAAGGGGCATTAAAACCATATTATTAAACCACTCTGACCTCCACGTCTCTTCCAAGGGGCATTAAAACCATCTTGTTAAACCACTCTGACCTCCACATCTCTTCGAAGGGGCATTAAAACTGTCTTGTTCAGCTACTGTGACTTTCACATCTTTTCCAAGGGGCATTAAAACAGTCTTGTTAAGCTACTGTGCCTTCCATGTCTCTTCCAAGGTGCATTAAAACCGTCTTGTTAAGCTACTGTGAACTTCACATCTCTTCCAACGGGCATTAAAACCATCTTTTTAAACCACTCTGACCTCCAAGTCTCTTCCAAGGGGCATTAAAACTGTCTTGTTAAACCACTCTGACCTCCACGTCTCTTCCAAGGGGTATTAAAACCGTCTTGTTAAGCTGTGACATCCACGTCTCTTCCAAGGGGTATTAAAACCATTTTGTTAAATCACTCTGACCTCCACATCTCTTCCAAGGGGCATTAAAACCGTCTTGTTAAACCACTCTGAACTCCACGTCTCTTCCAAGGGGCATTAAAACTGTTTTATTGAGCTACTGTGACCTCCACGTCTCTTCCAAGGGGCATTAAAACCGTCTTATTAAACCACTCTGACCTCCACGTTTCTTTCAAGGGGCATTAAAACCGTCTTGTTAAACCACTCTGACCTCCATGTCTCTTCCAAGGGGCATTAAAACCGTCTTGTTAAGCTACTGTGACTTCCACATCTTTTCCAAGGGGCATTAAAACCGTCTTGTTAAGCTACTGTGCCTTCCATGTCTCTTCAAAGGTGCATTAAAACCGTCTTGTTAAGCTACTGTGACCTTCACGTCTCTTCCAACGGGCATTAAAACCATCTTTTTAAACCACTCTGACCTCCAAGTCTCTTCCAAGGGGCATTAAAACCGTCTTGTTAAGCTGTGACATCCACGTCTATTCCAAGGGGCATTAAAACCATTTTGTTAAATCACTCTGACCTCCACATCTCTTCCAAGGGGTATTAAAACCGTCTTTTTAAACCACTCTGATCTCCACGTCTCTTCCAAGAGGCATTAAAACCGTCTTGTTAAGCTACTGTGACCTCCACGTCTCTTCCAAGGGGCATTAAAACCATCTTGTAAAACTACTCTGATCTCCACTTCTCTTCCAAGGGGCATTAATACCGTCTTGTGCAACCACTCTGACCTCCACGATTCTTCCAAGGGGCATTAGTACCGTTTTGTTAAACCACACTGAACTCCACGTCTCTTCCAAGGGGCATTAAAACCATTTTGTTAAATCACTCTGACCTCCACATCTCTTCCAAGGGGTATTAAAACCGTCTTTTTAAACCACTCTGATCTCCACGTCTCTTCCAAGGGGCATTAAACCCGTCTTGTTAAACCACTCTGACCTCCACGTCTCTTCCAAGGGGCATTAAATCCGTCTTGTTAAGCTACTGTGACTTCCACATCTTTTCCAAGGGGCATTAAAACCGTCTTGTTAAGCTAATGTGCCTTCCATGTCTCTTCAAAGGTGCATTAAAACCGTCTTGTTAAGCTACTGTGACCTTCACGTCTCTTCCAAGGGGCATTAAAACCATCTTTTTAAACCACTCTGACCTCCAAGTCTCTTCCAAGGGGCATTAAAACCGTCTTGTTAAGCTGTGACATCCACGTCTCTTCCAAGGGGCATTAAAACCATTTTGTTAAATCACTCTGACCTCCACATCTCTTCAAAGGGGTATTAAAACCGTCTATTTAAACCACTCTGATCTCCACGTCTCTTCCAAGGGGCATTAAAACCGTCTTGTTAAGCTACTGTGACCTCCACGTCTCTTCCAAGGGGCATTAAAACCATCTTGTAAAACCACTCTGATCTCCACTTCTCTTCCAAGGGGCATTAAAACCGTCTTGTGCAACCACTCTGACCTCCACGTCTCTTCCAAGGGGCATTAAAACTGTCTTGTTATCCACTCTGACCTCCACGTCTCTTCCAAAGGGCATTAAAACCGTCTTGTTAAGCTACTGTGACCTCCAGGTCACTTCCAAGGGGCATTAAAACAATCTTGTTAAACCACTCTGACCTCTACGACTCTTCCAAGGGGCATTAGTACCGTCTTGTTAAACCACACTGAACTCCACGTCTCTTCCAAGGCGCATTAAAACCGTATTGTTAAGCTACTGTGACTTCCACTTCTCTTCCAAGGTTTATTAAAACCGTCCTTTTAAGCCACTCTGACCTCCAAGACTCTTCCAAGAGGCATTAAAACCGTCTTGTAAAGCTACTGTGCCCTCCACGTCCCTTCCAAGGTTCATTTAAACCATCTTGTTAAGCTACTGTGACCTCCAAGTCTCTTTCAAGGGGCATTAAAAGTGTCTTGTTAAACCACTCTGAACTCTACATCTCTTCCAAGGGGCATTAAAACCATCTTGTTAAGCTACTGTGACCTCCACGTCTCTTCCAAGGGGCATTAAAACCATCTTTTTAAACCACTCTGACCTCCAAGTCTCTTCCAAGGGGCATTAAAACTGTTTTGTTAAACCACTCTGACCTCCACCTCTCTTCCAAGGGGTATTAAAACCATCTTGTTAAGCTGTGACATCCACGTCTCTTCCAAGGGGCATTAAAACCATGTTGTTAAATCACTCTGACCTCCACATCTCTTCCATGGGGCATTAAAACCATCTTTTTAAACCACTCTGATCTCCACGTCTCTTCCAAGGGGCATTAAAACCGTCTTGTTAAACCACTCTGAACTCCATGTCTCTTCCAAGGATCATTAAAACCGTCTTGTTAAGCTACTGTGACCTCCAAGTCTCTTTCAAGGGGCATTAAAAGTGTCTTGTTAAACCACTCTGAACTCTACGTCTCTTCCAAGGGGCATTAAAACCGTCTTGTTAAGCTACTGTGACCTCCACGTCTCTTCCAAGGGGCATTAAAACCATCTTTTTAAAAAACTCTGACCTCCAAGTCTCTTCCAAGGTGCATTAAAACTGTCTTTTTAAATCACTCTGACCTTCACGTCTCTTCCAAGGGGTATTAAAACCATCTTGTTAAGCTGTGACGTCCACGTCTCTTCCAAGGGGCATTAAAACCATTTTGTTAAATCACTCTGACCTCCACATCTCTTCCAAGGGGCATTAAAACCATCTTTTTAAACCACTCTGATCTCCACGTCTCTTCCAAGGGGCATTAAAACCGTCTTGTTAAACCACTTTGAACTCCACATCTCTTCCATAGGCATTAAAACTGTTTTATTAAGCTACTGTGACCTCCACGTCTCTTCCAAGGGGCATTAAAACCATCTTATTAAACCACTCTGACCTCCACGTCTCTTCCAAGGGGCATTAAAACCATCTTGTTAAACCAGTCTGACCTCCACATCTCTTCGAAGCGGCATTAAAACTGTCTTGTTCAGCTACTGTGACTTCCACATCTTTTCCAAGGGGCATTAAAACAGTCTTGTTAAGCTACTGTGAACTTCACATCTCTTCCAACGGGCATTAAAACCATCTTTTTAAACCACTCTGACCTCCAAGTCTCTTCCAAGGGGCATTAAAACTGTCTTGTTAAACCACTCTGACCTCCACGTCTCTTCCAAGGGGTAGTAAAACCATCTTGTTAAGCTGTGACATCCACGTCTCTTCCAAGGGGCATTAAAACCATTTTGTTAAATCACTCTGACCTCCACATCTCTTCCAAGGGGCATTCAAACCGTCTTGTTAAACCACTCTGAACTCCACGTCTCTTCCAAGGGGCATTAAAACTGTTTTATTGAGCTACTGTGACCTCCACGTCTCTTCTAAGGGGCATTAAAAGCGTCTTATTAAACCACTCTGACCTCCACGTCTCTTCCAAGAGGCATTAAAACCGTCTTGTAAAGCTACTGTGCCCGCCACATCTCTTCCAAGATTCATTAAAACCGTCTTGTTAAGCTACTTTGACCTCCACGTCTCTTTCAAGCGGCATTAAAACCGTCTTGTTAAACCACTCTGAACTCCACGTCTCTTCCAAGGGGCACTAAAACCGTCTTGTTAAGCTACTGTGACCTCCAAGTCTCTTCCAAGGTGCATTAAAACCATCTTTTTAAACCACTCTGACCTCCAAGTCTCTTAAAAAGGGGCATTAAAACTGTCTTGTTAAACCACTCTGACCTCCACGTCTCTTCCAAGGGGCATTAAAACAGTCTTGTTAAGCTGTGACATCCACGTCTCTTCCAAGGGGCATTAAAACCGTCTTGTTAAATCACTCTGACCTCCAAATCTCTTCCAAGGGGCATTAAAACCGTCTTGGTAAACCACTCTGATCTCCACATCTCTTCCAAGGGGCATTAAAACCGTCTTGTTAAACCACTCTGAACTCCATGTCTCTTCCAAGGGGCATTAATACCGTCTTGTTAAGATACTGTGACTTCCACGACTCTTCCAAGGGGCATTAAAACTGTCTTGTTAAGCTACTGTGAAATCCACGTCTCTACCAAGGGACACTAAAATCGACTTGATATACCACTCTGACCTCCATGTCTCTTTCAAGGGGCATTAAAACCGTATTGTTAAGCCACTGTGACCTCCACGTCTCTTCCAAAAGGGCATTAAAACCATCTTGTTAAGCCAGTATGACCTACACGTCTCTTCCAAGGGGCATTAAAACCGTCTTGTTAAACCACTCTGACCTCCACGTCTCTTCCAAGGAGCATTAAACCGTCTTGTTAAACCACTCTGACCTCCACGTCTCTTCCAAGGGGCATTGAAAGTGTCTTGTTAAGCTACTGTGATCTCCATGTCTCTTTCAAGGGGCATTAAAACTGTTTTGTTAAGCTACTGTGACCTTCACGTCTCTTCCAAGGGGCATTAAAACCGTCTTATTAAACCACTCTGACCTCCACGTCTCTTCCAAGGGGAATTAGACCATCTTGTTAAACCACTCTGACCTCCACGTCTCTTCCAAGGGGAATTAGACCATCTTGTTAAACCACTCTGACCTCCACGTCTCTTCCACGGGGCATTAAAACCGTCTTGTTAAGCTAATGTGACCTCCACATCTCTTCCAAGGGGCATTAAAACTGTCTTGTTAAGCTACTGTGTCCTCCATGTCTCTTTCAAGGGGCATTAAAACCGTCTTGTTAAACCCCTCTGAACTCCAAGTTTCTTCCAAGGAGCATTAAAATAGTCTTGTTAAACCACTCTGATCTCCACTTCTCTTCCAAGTGGCATTAAAATCGTCTTGTTAAGCTACTGTGACCTCCACATCTCTTCCAAGGGGCATTAAAACTGTCTTGTTAAGCTACTGTGCCTTCCATGTCTCTTCCAAGGTGCATTAAAACCATCTTGTTAAGCTACTGTGACCTCCACGTTACTACCAAGGTGCATTAAAATCGTCTTGCTAAACCACTCTGACCTCCACGTCTCTTCTAAGGGGTTTTAAAACCATCTTGTTAAACCACTTTGAACTCCACGTCTCTTCCAAGGATCATTAAAACCGTCTTGTTAATCCAAACTCACCTCCACATCTCTTCCAAGGGGCATTAAAAACGTCTTGTTAAACAACTTTGACCTCCAAGTCTCTTCCAAGGGGCTTTAAAACTGTCTTGTTAAACCACTCTGATCTCCAAGTCTCTTCCGATTGGCATTAAAACCGTCTTTTTAAACCACTCTGACCTCCACGTCTCTTCCAAGGGGCATTAAAACCGTCTTGATAAGCTACTGTGACCTCCAAGTCTCTTCCTAGGGACATTAAAATTGTCTTGTTAAACCACTGATCTCCACGTCTCTTCCAAGGGGCATGAAAACCGTCATTTTAAGCTACTGTGACCTCCACGTCTCTTCCAAGGGGCATTAAAACAATCTTGTTAAACCATTCTGACCTCCACGTCTTTTCAAAGGGGCCTTAAAACCGTCTTGTTAAATCACACTGAACTCCACGTCTCTTCCAAGGGATATTAAACCGTCTTGTTAAGCTACTGTGACCTCCACGTCTCTTCCAAGGTTTTTTAAAACCGTCTTTTTAAGACCACTCTGACCTCCAAGTCTCTTCCAAGAGGCATTAAAACCGTCTTGTAAAGCTACTGTGCCCTCCACATCTTTTCCAATATTCATTAAAGCCGTCTTGTTAAGCTACTTTGACCTCAACGTTTCTTTCAAGGGGCATTAAAACCGTCTTGTTAAACCACTCTGAACTCCACGTCTCTTCCAAGGGGCATTAAAACCGTCTTGTTATGCTACTGTGACCTCCACGTCTCTTCCAAGGGGCATTAAAACCATCTTTTTAAACCACTCTGACCTCCAATTCTCTTCCAAGGGGCATTAATACTGTCTTGTTAAACCACTCTGACCTCCACGTCTCTTCCAAGGGGCATTAAAACCGTCTTGTTAAGCTGTGACATCCACGTCTCTTCCAAGGGGCATTAAAACCGTCTTGTTAAATCACTCTGACCTCCACATCTCTTCCAAGGGTCATTAAAACCGTCTTGTTAAACCACTCTGTACTCCATGTCTCTTCCAAGGGGCATTAATACCGTCTTGTTAAGCTACTGTGACCTCCACGTCTCTTCCAAGGGGCATTAAAACTGTCTTGTTAAGCTACTGTGAAATCCACGTCTCTACCAAGGGGCACTAAAATCGAATTGTTATACCACTCTGGCCTTCATGTCTCTTCCAAGGGGCATTAAAACCGTATTGTTAAGCCACTGTGACCTCCACGTCTCTTCCAAGGGGTCATTAAAACCGTCTTGTTAAGCCAGTATGACCTACACGTCTCTTCCAAGGGGCAATAAAACCATCTTGTTAAACCACTCTGACCTCCACGTCTCTTCCAAGGAGCATTAAACCATCTTGTTAAACCACTCTGACCTCCACGTCTCTTCCAAGGGGCATTAAAACTGTCTTGTTAAGCTACTGTGATCTCCACGTCTCTTTCAAGGGGCATTAAAACTGTTTTGTTAAGCTACTGTGACCTTCACGTCTCTTCCAAGGGGCATTAAAACCGTCATATTAAACCACTTTGACCTCCACGTCTCTTCCAAGGGGCATTAAACCATCTTGTTAAACCACTCTGACCTCCACGTCTCTTCCAAGGGGCATTAAAACTGTCTTGTTAAGCTACTGTGCCTTCCATGTCTCTTCCAAGGTGCATTAAAACCATCTTGTTAAGTTACTGTGACCTCCACGTTACTACCAAGGTGCATTAAAACCGTCTTGCTAAACCACTCTGACCTCCACGTCTCTTCTAAGGGGTATTAAAACCGTCTTGTTAATCCACTTTGAACTCCACGTCTCTTCCAAGGTTTATTAAAACCGTCTTGTTAAACCAATCTGACCTCCACATCTCTTCCAAGAGGCATTAAAAACGTCTTGTTAAACCACTCTGACCTCCAAGTCTCTTCCAAGGGGCTTTAAAACTGTCTTGTTAAACCACTCTGATCTCCAAGTCTCTTCCGATTGGCATTAAAACCGTCTTTTTAAACCACTCTGACCTCCACGTCTCTTCCAAGGGGCATTAAAACCGTCTTGATAAGCTACTGTGACCTCCAAGTCTCTTCCAAGGGGCATTAAAACTGTCTTGTTAAACCACTGATCTCCACGTCTCTTCCAAGGGGCATGAAAACCGTCATGTTAAGCTACTGTGACCTCCACGTCTCTTCCAAGGGGCATTAAAACAATCTTGTTAAACCACTCTGACCTCCACGTCTTTTCATAGGGGCCTTAAAACCGTCTTGTTAAATCACACTGAACTCCACGTCTCTTCCAAGGGATATTAAACCGTCTTGTTAAGCTACTGTGACCTCCACGTCTCTTCCAAGGTTTATTAAAACCGTCTTTTTAAGACCACTCTGACCTCCAAGTCTCTTCCAAGAGGCATTAAAACCGTCTTGTAAAGCTAATGTGCCCTCCACATCTTTTCCAAGATTCATTAAAGCCGTCTTGTTAAGCTACTTAGACCTCCACATCTCTTTCAAGGGGCATTAGAACCGTCTTGTTAAACCACTCTGAACTCCACGTCTCTTCCAAGGGGCATTAAAACCGTCTTGTTATGCTACTGTGACCTCCACGTCTCTTCCAAGGTGCATTAAAACCATCTTTTTAAACCACTCTGACCTCCAATTCTCTTCCAAGGGGCATTAATACTGTCTTGTTAAACCACTCTGACCTCCACGTCTCTTCCAAGGGGCATTAAAACCGTCTTGTTAAGCTGTGACATCCACGTCTCTTCCAAGGGGCATTAAAACCGTCTTGTTAAATCACTCTGACCTCCACATCTCTTCCAAGGGTCATTAAAACCGTCTTGGTAAACCACTCTGATCTCCACATCTCTTCCAAGGGGCATTAAAACCGTCTTGTTAAACCACTCTGTACTCCATGTCTCTTCCAAGGGGCATTAATACTGTCTTGTTAAGCTACTGTGACCTCCACGTCTCTTCCAAGGGGCATTAAAACTGTCTTGTTAAGCTACTGTGAAATCCAAGTCTCTACCAAGGGGCACTAAAATCGAATTGTTATACCACTCTGACCTTCATGTCTCTTCCAAGGGGCATTAAAACCGTATTGTTAAGCCACTGTGACCTCCACGTCTCTTCCAAGGGGTCATTAAAACCGTCTTGTTAAGCCAGTATGACCTACATGTCTCTTCCAAGGGGCATTAAAACCATCTTGTTAAACCTCTCTGACCTCCACGTCTCTTCCAAGGAGCATTAAACCATCTTGTTAAACCACTCTGACCTCCACGTCTCTTCCAAGGGGCATTAAAACAGTCTTGTTAAGCTACTGTGATCTCCACGTCTCTTTCAAGGGGCATTAAAACTGTTTTGTTAAGCTACTGTGACCTTCACGTCTCTTCCAAGGGGCATTAAAACCGTGATATTAAACCGCTCTGACCTCCACGTCTCTTCCAAGGGGCATTAAACCATCTTGTTAAACCACTCTGACCTCCACGTCTCTTCCAAGGGGCATTAAAACTGTCTTGTTAAGCTACTGTGACCTCCACGTCTCTTCCAAGGTTTATTAAAACCGTCTTTTTAAGACAACTCTGACCTCCAAGTCTCTTACAAGAGGCATTAAAACCGTCTTGTAAAGCTACTGTGCCCTCCACATCTTTTCCAAGATTCATTAAAGCCGTCTTGTTAAGCTACTTTGACCTCCACGTCTCTTTCAAGGGGCATTAAAACCGTCTTGTTAAACCACTCTGAACTCCACGTCTCTTCCAAGGGGCATTAAAACCGTCTTGTTATGCTACTGTGACCTCCACGTCTCTTCCAAGGGGCATTAAAACCATCTTTTTAAACCACTCTGACCTCCAATTCTCTTCCAAGGGGCATTAATACTGTCTTTTTAAACCACTCTGACCTCCACGTCTCTTCCAAGGGGCATTAAAACCGTCTTGTTAAGCTGTGACATCCACGTCTCTTCCAAGGGGCATTAAAACCGTCTTGTTAAATCACTCTGACCTCCACATCTCTTCCAAGGGTCATTAAAACCGTCTTGTTAAACCACTCTGTACTCCATGTCTCTTCCAAGGGGCATTAATACCGTCTTGTTAAGCTACTGTGACCTCCAAGTCTCTTCCAAGGGGCATTAAAACAGTCTTGTTAAGCTACTGTGAAATCCACGTCTCTACCAAGGGGCACTAAAATCGAATTGTTATACCACTCTGGCCTTCATGTCTCTTCCAAGGGGCATTAAAACCGTATTGTTAAGCCACTGTGACCTCCACGTCTCTTCCAAGGGGTCATTAAAACCGTCTTGTTAAGCCAGTATGACCTACACGTCTCTTCCAAGGGGCAATAAAACCATCTTGTTAAACCACTCTGACCTCCACGTCTCTTCCAAGGAGCATTAAACCATCTTGTTAAACCACTCTGACCTCCACGTCTCTTCCAAGGGGCATTAAAACTGTCTTGTTAAGCTACTGTGATCTCCACGTCTCTTTCAAGGGGCATTAAAACTGTTTTGTTAAGCTACTGTGACCTTCACGTCTCTTCCAAGGGGCATTAAAACCGTCATATTAACCCACTCTGACCTCCACGTCTCTTCCAAGGGGCATTAAACCATCTTGTTAAACCACTCTGACCTCCACGTCTCTTCCAAGGGGCATTAAAACTGTCTTGTTAAGCTACTGTGCCTTCCATGTCTCTTCCAAGGTGCATTAAAACCATCTTGTTAAGTTACTGTGACCTCCACGTTACTACCAAGGTGCATTAAAACCGTCTTGCTAAACCACTCTGACCTCCACGTCTCTTCTAAGGGGTATTAAAACCGTCTTGTTAATCCACTTTGAACTCCACGTCTCTTCCAAGGTTTATTAAAACCGTCTTGTTAAACCAATCTGACCTCCACATCTCTTCCAAGAGGCATTAAAAACGTCTTGTTAAACCACTCTGACCTCCAAGTCTCTTCCAAGGGGCTTTAAAATTGTCTTGTTAAACCACTCTGATCTCCAAGTCTCTTCCGATTGGCATTAAAACCGTCTTTTTAAACCACTCTGACCTCCACGTCTCTTCCAAGGGGCATTAAAACCGTCTTGATAAGCTACTGTGACCTCCAAGTCTCTTCCAAGGGGCATTAAAACTGTCTTGTTAAACCACTGATCTCCACGTCTCTTCCAAGGGGCATGAAAACCGTCATGTTAAGCTACTGTGACCTCCACGTCTCTTCCAAGGGGCATTAAAACAATCTTGTTAAACCACTCTGACCTCCACGTCTTTTCATAGGGGCCTTAAAACCGTCTTGTTAAATCACACTGAACTCCACGTCTCTTCCAAGGGATATTAAACCGTCTTGTTAAGCTACTGTGACCTCCACGTCTCTTCCAAGGTTTATTAAAACCGTCTTTTTAAGACCACTCTGACCTCCAAGTCTCTTCCAAAAGTCATTAAAACCGTCTTGTAAAGCTACTGTGCCCTCCACATCTTTTCCAAGATTCATTAAAGCCGTCTTGTTAAGCTACTTTGACCTCCACATCTCTTTCAAGGGGCATTAGAACCGTCTTGTTAAACCACTCTGAACTCCACGTCTCTTCCAAGGGGCATTAAAACCGTCTTGTTATGCTACTGTGACCTCCACGTCTCTTCCAAGGTGCATTAAAACCATCTTTTTAAACCACTCTGACCTCCAATTCTCTTCCAAGGGGCATTAATACTGTCTTGTTAAACCACTCTGACCTCCACGTCTCTTCCAAGGGGCATTAAAACCGTTTTGTTAAGCTGTGACATCCACGTCTCTTCCAAGGGGCATTAAAACCGTCTTGTTAAATCACTCTGACCTCCACATCTCTTCCAAGGGGCATTAAAACCGTCTTGTTAAACCACTCTCTACTCCATGTCTCTTCCAAGGGGCATTAATACTGTCTTGTTAAGCTACTGTGACCTCCACGTCTCTTCCAAGGGGCATTAAAACTGTCTTGTTAAGCCAGTATGACCTACACGTCTCTTCCAAGGGGCATTAAAACCATCTTGTTAAACCTCTCTGACCTCCACGTCTCTTCCAAGGAGCATTAAACCATCTTGTTAAACCACTCTGACCTCCACGTCTCTTCCAAGGGGCATTAAAACTGTCTTGTTAAGCTACTGTGATCTCCACGTCTCTTTCAAGGGGCATTAAAACTGGTTTGTTAAGCTACTGTGACCTCCAGATCTCTACCAAGGGGCACTAAAATCGAATTGTTATACCACTCTGACCTTCATGTCTCTTCCAAGGGGCATTAAAACCGTATGGTTAAGCCACTGTTACCTCCACGTCTCTTCCAAGGGGTCATTAAAACCGTCTTGTTAAGCCAGTATGACCTACACGTCTCTTCCAAGGGGCATTAAAACCATCTTGTTAAACCTCTCTGACCTCCACGTCTCTTCCAAGGAGCATTAAACCATCTTGTTAAACCACTCTGACCTCCACGTCTCTTCCAAGGGGCATTAAAACTGTCTTGTTAAGCTACTGTGATCTCCACGTCTCTTTCAAGGGGCATTAAAACTGGTTTGTTAAGCTACTGTGACCTTCACGTCTCTTCCAAGGGGCATTAAAACCGTCATATTAAACCACTCTGACCTCCACGTCTCTTCCAAGGGGCATTAAACAATCTTGTTAAACCACTTTGACCTCCACTTCTCTTCCAAGGGGCATTAAAACTGTCTTGTTAAGCTACTGTGACCTCCACGTCTCTTCCAAGGTTTATTAAAACCGTCTTTTTAAGACAACTCTGACCTCCAAGTCTCTTCCAAGAGGCATTAAAACCGTCTTGTAAAGCTACTGTGCCCTCCACATCTTTTCCAAGATTCATTAAAGCCGTCTTGTTAAGCTACTTTGACCTCCACGTCTCTTTCAAGGGGCATTAAAACCGTCTTGTTAAACCACTCTGAACTCCACGTCTCTTCCAAGGGGCATTAAAACCGTCTTGTTATGCTACTGTGACCTCCACATCTCTTCCAAGGGGCATTAAAACCATCTTTTTAAACCACTCTGACCTCCAATTCTCTTCCAAGGGGCATTAATACTGTCTTGTTAAACCACTCTGACCTCCACGTCTCTTCCAAGGGGCATTAAAACTGTCTTGTTAAGCTGTGACATCCACGTCTCTTCCAAGGGTCATTAAAACCGTCTTGTTAAATCACTCTGACCTCCACATCTCTTCCAAGGGTCATTAAAACCGTCTTGTTAAACCACTCTGTACTCCATGTCTCTTCCAAGGGGCATTAATACCGTCTTGTTAAGCTACTGTGACCTCCACGTCTCTTCCAAGGGGTATTAAAACAGTCTTGTTAAGCTACTGTGAAATCCACGTCTCTACCAAGGGGCACTAAAATCGAATTGTTATACCACCCTGGCCTTCATGTCTCTTCCAAGGGGCATTAAAACCGTATTGTTAAGCCACTGTGACCTCCACGTCTCTTCCAAGGGGTCATTAAAACCGTCTTGTTAAGCCAGTATGACCTACACGTCTCTTCCAAGGGGCAATAAAACCATCTTGTTAAACCACTCTGACCTCCACGTCTCTTCCAAGGAGCATTAAACCATCTTGTTAAACCACTCTGACCTCCACGTCTCTTCCAAGGGGCATTAAAACTGTCTTGTTAAGCTACTGTGATCTCCACGTCTCTTTCAAGGGGCATTAAAACTGTTTTGTTAAGCTACTGTGACCTTCACGTCTCTTCCAAGGGGCATTAAAACCGTCATAATAAACCACTCTGACCTCCACGTCTCTTCCAAGGGGCATTAAACCATCTTGTTAAACCACTCTGACCTCCACGTCTCTTCCAAGGGGCATTAAAACTGTCTTGTTAAGCTACTGTGCCTTCCATGTCTCTTCCAAGGTGCATTAAAAGCATCTTGTTAAGTTACTGTGACCTCCACGTTACTACCAAGGTGCATTAAAACCGTCTTGCTAAACCACTCTGACCTCCACGTCTCTTCTAAGGGGTATTAAAACTGTCTTGTTAATCCACTTTGAACTCCACGTCTCTTCCAAGGTTTATTAAAACCGTCTTGTTAAACCAATCTGACCTCCACATCTCTTCCAAGAGGCATTAAAAACGTCTTGTTAAACCACTCTGACCTCCAAGTCTCTTCCAAGGGGCTTTAAAACTGTCTTGTTAAACCACTCTGATCTCCAAGTCTCTTCCGATTGGCATTAAAACCATCTTTTTAAACCACTCTGACCTCCACGTCTCTTCCAAGGGGCATTAAAACCGTCTTGATAAGCTACTGTGACCTCCAAGTCTCTTCCAAGGGGCATTAAAACTGTCTTGTTAAACCACTGATCTCCACGTCTCTTCCAAGGGGCATGAAAACCGTCATGTTAAGCTACTGTGACCTCCACGTCTCTTCCAAGGGGCATTAAAACAATCTTGTTAAACCACTCTGACCTCCACGTCTTTTCATAGGGGCCTTAAAACCGTCTTGTTAAATCACTCTGAACTCCACGTCTCTTCCAAGGGATATTAAACCGTCTTGTTAAGCTACTGTGACCTCCACGTCTCTTCCAAGGTTTATTAAAACCGTCTTTTTAAGACCACTCTGACCTCCAAGTCTCTTCCAAGAGGCATTAAAACCGTCTTGTAAAGCTACTGTGCCCTCCACATCTTTTCCAAGATTCATTAAAGCCGTCTTGTTAAGCTACTTTGACCTCCACATCTCTTTCAAGGGGCATTAGAACCGTCTTGTTAAACCACTCTGAACTCCACGTCTCTTCCAAGGGGCATTAAAACCGTCTTGTTATGCTACTGTGACCTCCACGTCTCTTCCAAGGTGCATTAAAACCATCTTTTTAAACCACTCTGACCTCCAATTCTCTTCCAAGGGGCATTAATACTGTCTTGTTAAACCACTCTGACCTCCACGTCTCTTCCAAGGGGCATTAAAACCGTTTTGTTAAGCTGTGACATCCACGTCTCTTCCAAGGGGCATTAAAACCGTCTTGTTAAATCACTCTGACCTCCACATCTCTTCCAAGGGTCATTAAAACCGTCTTGGTAAACCACTCTGATCTCCACATCTCTTCCAAGGGGCATTAAAACCGTCTTGTTAAACCACTCTGTACTCCATGTCTCTTCCAAGGGGCATTAATACTGTCTTGTTAAGCTACTGTGACCTCCACGTCTCTTCCAAGGGGCATTAAAACTGTCTTGTTAAGCTACTGTGAAATCCAAGTCTCTACCAAGGGGCACTAAAATCGAATTGTTATACCACTCTGACCTTCATGTCTCTTCCAAGGGGCATTAAAACCGTATTGTTAAGCCACTGTGACCTCCACGTCTCTTCCAAGGGGTCATTAAAACCGTCTTGTTAAGCCAGTATGACCTACACGTCTCTTCCAAGGGGAATTAAAACCATCTTGTTAAACCTCTCTGACCTCCACGTCTCTTCCAAGGAGCATTAAACGATCTTGTTAAACCACTCTGACCTCCACGTCTCTTCCAAGGGGCATTAAAACTGTCTTGTTAAGCTACTGTGATCTCCACGTCTCTTTCAAGGGGCATTAAAACTGTTTTGTTAAGCTACTGTGACCTTCACGTCTCTTCCAAGGGGCATTAAATCCGTCATATTAAACCACTCTGACCTCCACGTCTCTTCCAAGGGGCATTAAACCATCTTGTTAAACCACTCTGACCTCCACGTCTCTTCCAAGGGGCATTAAAACTGTCTTGTTAAGCTACTGTGACCTCCACGTCTCTTCCAAGATTCATTAAAGCCGTCTTGTTAAGCTACTTTGACCTCCACATCTCTTTCAAGGGGCATTAGAACCGTCTTGTTAAACCACTCTGAACTCCACGTCTCTTCCAAGGGGCATTAAAACCGTCTTGTTATGCTACTGTGACCTCCACGTCTCTTCCAAGGTGCATTAAAACCATCTTTTTAAACCACTCTGACCTCCAATTCTCTTCCAAGGGGCATTAATACTGTCTTGTTAAACCACTCTGACCTCCACGTCTCTTCCAAGGGGCATTAAAACCGTTTTGTTAAGCTGTGACATCCACGTCTCTTCCAAGGGGCATTAAAACCGTCTTGTTAAATCACTCTGACCTCCACATCTCTTCCAAGGGGCATTAAAACCGTCTTGTTAAACCACTCTGTACTCCATGTCTCTTCCAAGGGGCATTAATACTGTCTTGTTAAGCTACTGTGACCTCCACGTCTCTTCCAAGGGGCATTAAAACTGTCTTGTTAAGCCAGTATGACCTACACGTCTCTTCCAAGGGGCATTAAAACCATCTTGTTAAACCTCTCTGACCTCCACGTCTCTTCCAAGGAGCATTAAACCATCTTGTTAAACCACTCTGACCTCCACGTCTCTTCCAAGGGGCATTAAAACTGTCTTGTTAAGCTACTGTGATCTCCACGTCTCTTTCAAGGGGCATTAAAACTGGTTTGTTAAGCTACTGTGACCTCCAAATCTCTACCAAGGGGCACTAAAATCGAATTGTTATACCACTCTGACCTTCATGTCTCTTCCAAGGGGCATTAAAACCGTATGGTTAAGCCACTGTGACCTCCACGTCTCTTCCAAGGGGTCATTAAAACCGTCTTGTTAAGCCAGTATGACCTACACGTCTCTTCCAAGGGGCATTAAAACCATCTTGTTAAACCTCTCTGACCTCCACGTCTCTTCCAAGGAGCATTAAACCATCTTGTTAAACCACTCTGACCTCCACGTCTCTTCCAAGGGGCATTAAAACTGTCTTGTTAAGCTACTGTGATCTCCACGTCTCTTCCAAGGGGCATTAAAACTGGTTTGTTAAGCTACTGTGACCTTCACGTCTCTTCCAAGGGGCATTAAAACCGTCATATTAAACCACTCTGACCTCCACGTCTCTTCCAAGGGGCATTAAACCATCTTGTTAAACCACTCTGACCTCCACGTCTCTTCCAAGGGGCATTAAAACTGTCTTGTTAAGCTACTGTGACCTCCACGTCTCTTCCAAGGTTTATTAAAACCGTCTTTTTAAGACAACTCTGACCTCCAAGTCTCTTCCAAGAGGCATTAAAACCGTCTTGTAAAGCTACTGTGCCCTCCACATCTTTTCCAAGATTCATTAAAGCCGTCTTGTTAAGCTACTTTGACCTCCACGTCTCTTTCAAGGGGCATTAAAACCGTCTTGTTAAACCACTCTGAACTCCACGTCTCTTCCAAGGGGCATTAAAACTGTCTTGTTATGCTACTGTGACCTCCACATCTCTTCCAAGGGGCATTAAAACCATCTTTTTAAACCACTCTGACCTCCAATTCTCTTCCAAGGGGCATTAATACTGTCTTGTTAAACCACTCTGACCTCCACGTCTCTTCCAAGGGGCATTAAAACCGTCTTGTTAAGCTGTGACATCCACGTCTCTTCCAAGGGTCATTAAAACCGTCTTGTTAAATCACTCTGACCTCCACATCTCTTCCAAGGGTCATTAAAACCGTCTTGTTAAACCACTCTGTACTCCATGTCTCTTCCAAGGGGCATTAATACCGTCTTGTTAAGCTACTGTGACCTCCACGTCTCTTCCAAGGGGTCATTAAAACCGTCTTGTTAAGCCAGTATGACCTACATGTCTCTTCTAAGGGGCATTAAAACTATCTTGTTAAACCTCTCTGACCTCCACGTCTCTTCCAAGGAGCATTAAACCATCTTGTTAAACCACTCTGACCTCCACGTCTCTTCCAAGGGGCATTAAAACTGTCTTGTTAAGCTACTGTGATCTTCACGTCTCTTCCAAGGGGCATTAAAACCGTCATATTAAACCACTCTGACCTCCACGTCTCTTCCAAGGGGAATTAAACCATCTTGTTAAACCACTCTGACCTCCACGTCTCTTCCAAGTGGCATTAAAACTGTCTTGTTAAGCTACTGTGCCTTCCATGTCTCTTCCAAGGTGCATTAAAACCATCTTGTTAAGTTACTGTGACCTCCACGTTACTACCAAGGTGCATTAAAACCGTCTTGCTAAACCACTCTGACCTCCACGTCTCTTCTAAGGGGTATTAAAACCGTCTTGTTAATCCACTTTGAACTCCACGTCTCTTCCAAGGTTTATTAAAACCGTCTTGTTAAACCAATCTGACCTCCACATCTCATCCAATAGGCATTAAAAACGTCTTGTTAAACCACTCTGACCTCCAAGTCTCTTCCAAGGGGCTTTAAAACTGTCTTGTTAAACCACTCTGACCTCCAAGTTTCTTCCAATTGGCATTAAAACAGTCTTTTTAAACCACTCTGACCTCCATGTCTCTTCCAAGGGGCATTAAAACCATCTTGTTAAGCTACTCTGACCTCTACATGTCTTCCAAGGGGCATTAAACAGTCTTGTTAAACCACTCTGAACTCCACGTCTCTTCCAATTGGTATTAAAACCGTCCTCTTATACCACCCTGACCTCCAAGTCTCTTCCAAGCGGCATTTAAACCATCTTGTTAAGCTACTCTGACCTCCACATCTCTTCCAAGGGGCATTAAAACCGTCTTGCTAAGCAACTGTGACCTCCACGTCTCTACCAAGGGGTGCTAAAACCGTCTGACCTCCATGTCTCTTCCAAGGGCATTAAAACACTCTTGTTAAGCTACTGTGACCTCGACGTCTCTTCCAAGGGGCATTAAAACTGTCTTGTTATACCACTCTGACCTCCACGTCTCTTCCAAGGGGAATTAAAACCGTCTTGTGAAACCACTCTGACCTCCACATCTCTTCCCAGGGGCATTAAAACTGTCTTGTTAAACCACTCTGACTTCTACCTCTCTTCCAAGGGGCATTAAAACCGTCTTGTTAAACCAATTTGAACTCCACGTCTCTTCCAAGGGGCATGTGTTCCATCTTAGACCTCAGTTCACATTGCTTGGTTTTTTCTCTCTTCCAAGGGGCATTAAAACCGTCTTGTTAAGCTACTGTGACCGCCACGTCTTTTCCAAGGGGCATTAAAACAATCTTGTTAAACCACTCTGACCTCCACGTCTTTTCCAAGGGGCATTAAAACCGTTTTTTTAAGCTACTGTGACCTCCACGGTTTATTAAAACCGTCTTTTTAAACCACTCTGACTCTTGCAAGAGGCATTAAAACCGTCTTGTAAAGCTACTGTGCCCTCCACTTCTAATCCAAGGTTCATTAAAACCATCTTGTTAAGCTACTGTGACCTCCACGTCTCTTTCAAGGGGCATTAAAGCCGTCTTTTTAGACCACTCTGAACTCCACGTCTCTTCCAAGGGGCACTAAAACCATCTTGTTAAGGTACTGTGACCTCCACGTCTCTTCCAAGGGGCATTAAAACCATCTTTTTAAACCACTCTGACCTCCAAGTCTCTTCCAAGGGGCATTAAAACCATTTTGATAAACCACTCTGACCTCCACGTCTCCTACAAGGGGCATTAAAACTGTCTTGCTAAGCTACTGTGACCTCCATGTCTCTTCCAAGGTGCATTAATACCATCTTGTTAAACCACTCTGACCTTCACGTCTCTTCCAAGGGCATTAAAACCGTCTTATTAAGCCACTCTGACCTCCACATCTATACTAAGGGGCATTAAAACTAACTCGTTAAGCTACTGTGACCTCCACGTCTCTTCCAAGGGGCATTAAAACCGTCTTGTTAAGCTACTGTGATCTCCACGTCTCTACCAAGGGGCACTAAAACCGTCTTGTTAAACCACTCTGACCTCCACTTCTCTTCCAAGGGGCATTAAATCCGTCTTGTTAAGCTACTGTGACTTCCACGTCTCTTAGAAGGGCATTAAAACCAACTTGTTAAACCACTCTGACCTCCACATCTCTTCGAAGGGGCATTAAAACTGTCTTGTTAAGCTACTGTGACTTCCACATCTTTTTCAAGGGGCATTAAAACAGTCTTGTTAAGCTACTGTGCCTTCCATGTCTCTTCCAAGGTGCATTAAAACCGTCTTGTTAACCTACTGTGAACTTCACATCTCTTCCAACGGGCATTAAAACCATCTTTTTAAACCACTCTGACCTCCAAGTCTCTTCCAAGGGGCATTAAAACTGTCTTGTTAAACCACTCTGACCTCCACGTCTCTTCCAAGGGGTATTAAAACCGTCTTGTTAAGCTGTGACATCCACGTCTCTTCCAAGGGGCATTAAAACCATTTTGTTAAATCACTCTGACCTCCACATCTCTTCCAAGGGGCATTAAAACCGTCTTGTTAAACCACTCTGAACTCCACGTCTCTTCCAAGGGGCATTAAAACTGTTTTATTGAGCTACTGTGACCTCCACGTCTCTTCCAAGGGGCATTAAAACCGTCTTATTAAACCACTCTGACCTCCACGTCTCTTCCAAGGGGCAATAAAACCGTCTTGTTAAACCACTCTGAACTCCACGTCTCTTCCAAGGGGCATTAAAACTGTTTTATTGAGCTACTGTGACCTCCACGTCTCTTCAAAGGGGCATTAAAACCGTCTTATTAAACCACTCTGACCTCCACGTCTCTTCCAAGGGGCATTAAAACCGTCTTGTTAAACCAGTCTGACCTCCACGTCTCTTCCAAGGGGCATTAAAACAGTCTTGTTAAGCTACTGTGACTTCCACATCTTTTCCAAGGGGCATTAAAACCGTCTTTTTAAGCTACTGTGCCTTCCATGTCTCTTCAAAGGTGCATTAAAACCGTCTTGTTAAGCTACTGTGACCTTCACGTCTCTTCCAACGGGCATTAAAACCATCTTTTTAAACCACTCTGACCTCCAAGTCTCTTCCAAGGGGCATTAAAACCGTCTTGTTAAGCTGTGACATCCACGTCTCTTCCAAGGGGCATTAAAACCATTTTGTTAAATCACTCTGACCTCCACATCTCTTCCAAGGTGTATTAAAACCGTCTTTTTAAACCACTCTGATCTCCACGTCTCTTCCAAGGGGCATTAAAACCGTCTTGTTAAACCACTCTGACCTCCACGTCTCTTCCAAGGGGCATTAAATCCGTCTTGTTAAGCTACTGTGACTTCCACATCTTTTCCACGGGGCATTAAAACTGTCTTGTTAAGCTACTGTGCCTTCCATGTCTCTTCCAAGATGCATTAAAATAGTCTTGTTAAGCTACTGTTACCTCCACGTTACTTCGAAGGTGCATTAAAACCGTCTTGCTAATCCACTCTGACCTCCACGTCTCTTTTAAGGGGCATTAAAACCGTATTGTTAAACCACTTTGAACTCCACGTCTCTCCCAAGGGTCATTAAAACCGTCTTGTCAAACCAATCTGACCTCCACATCTCTTCCAAGGGGCATTAAAAACGTCTGGTTAAACCACTCTGACCTCCAAGTCTCTTCCAAGGGGCATTAAAACTGTCTGGTTAAACCACTCTGACCTCCATTTCTCTTCCAATTGGCATTAAAACCGCCTTGTTAAACCACTCTGACCTCCAAGTATCTTCCAAGGACCATTAAAACCATCTTGTTAAGCTACTGTGACCTCCACATTTCTTCCAAGGGGCATTAAACAGTCTTATCAAACCACTCTGAGCTCCACGTCTCTTCCAATTGGTATTAAAACCATCTTGCTAAACCACTCTGACCGCCAAGTCTCTTCCAAGGGGCATTTAAACCATCTTGTTAATCTACTGTGACCTCCACATCTCTTCCAAGGGGCATTAAAAGCGTCTTGTTAAACCACTTTGACCTCCACATCTCTTCCAAGGGGCATTAAAACCGTCTTCTTAATCCACTCTGACCTCCACGTCTCTTCCAAGGGGCATTAAAACTGTCTTGATAAGTTACTGTGACTTCCACTGCACTTCCAAGGGGCATTAATACCGTCTTGTTAAACCACTCTTACCTCCACATCCCTTCCAATGGTCATTAAAACCGTCTTTTTAAGCTACTGTGACCTCCACGTCTCTTCCAAGGGGCATTAAAACCTTCTTGTTAAACCACTGTGACCTCCACGTCTCTTCCAAGGGGCATTAAAACCGTCTTGTTAAACCACTCTGAACTGCATGTCTCTTCCAAGTGGCATTAAAACCGTCTTGTTAAGCTACTGTGACCTCCACGTCTCTTCCAAGGGGCATTAATACAATCTTGTTAAACCACTCTGACCTCCACGTCTGTTCCAAGGGGCATTAAATCTGTCTTGTTAAACCACTCTGACCTCCACGTCTCTTCCAAGGGGCATGAAGACCATCTTGTTAAGCTACTGTGTCCTCCACGTCTCTACCAAGGGGCACTAAAACCGTCTGACCTCCTCGTCTCTTCGAAGGGGCATTAAAACCGTCTTGTTAAGCTACTGTGACCTCCACGTCTCTTCCAAGGTGCATTAAAACCGTCTTTTTAAAGCACTCTGACCTCCAAGTCTCTTCCAATGGGCATTATAACTGTCTTGTTAAATCACTCTGAACTCCACAGCTCTTCCAAGGGGCATTGAAATGTTGTTTTTAATTACCTCTAACCTCCTCGACTCTTCCAACGGGCATTGCAATTCCTCCTAATTTTAGTCAGCTTTTGCTTTTCACTGCAGAGGCGAACACTAAGGGAGACCCACTCCCCAATAATGGGTAAATGGTTTTTAGTACGCTGTAATCCACGTTTGTTTCAAGGGGAATTGCAGTTCCTCAATTTTTGGAAAGCCTTCCTTTCAGTGCTTAATCCAACAGTGTACAGGAGAACCAGTTGCTATAAATGGAAAAAACGGTTTAGTTAAGGCCCTCTGACCTCCATGTCACTTCCAAGGGGCATTGGAGTGCCTCGAAATTTTTGGTAGGCATTGCACTCACTGTATGCCCTATAACTGTGTAGCAGAACCGCTCCTTTTGGTACAGAAACATATCCTACAAGACATGTGTGGTTTACTGGCCTGATATTGATGTGAATGGTCCCTGTTCCTTCTCCTTTGCCACCACATCATCCATCATTCATCACCTGAAGCTTTGTTTTAACGGGAGTCATAGAACTGGGATAGTAGCAGGAAAACATCCAGAAATCCTAGGAGGAGGTAGGATATGCGCCAAAACGCTGACCACCTCAGGCCTAGCCGCTACTACATACATGCGCTTGCATTCCAAGGAACAGAAAGCTAAGGAGATGGATGGCCTCATGATCATGAATAATTTACTCGTTGTGTAGGAGGCCGACCACTGCTGCTGTCTACCTTCTGAACTTTGTGTTGAAGCCTGATTAACCTAGGACCCGCAATCCTCTATGTCTGGAGGACGTGTTGCATCCCAGTGTCCAACTGTGTCCCGGCTTCCACAATATTAACCCAGTGTGAAGGCGTCAATGAGATGGACCATCCCTGGCCACATTCACTTGTTCACGTGTTTGTGGTTAGGCTATCCTTCCCACTAAATGCACTGGGGAGGGCACAGGTAATGTTTTGGTATGCGTGCTTGTGTATAAGGCGCACCGGGACAAATAGGGGTGGCTGGGGACTGTTTATGGACACCCGGCCGCCCCCAGGCAGCTGGGGACCGTATGTGGGCACCCGGCCGCGGGGCGGATGGGAACCGAGTATGGACACCTGGCCGCCCCCTGGCGGCTGGGGACCAAGCGTGGACACCCGGCTGCCGGGCGGCTGGGGTCTGAGTATGGATACCAGGCCGCCAATGCAGCCATGACGTGGTGGCCAGATTCCGCCTCCACATGACTAAAAGGCCCAATTTCAAGTGCAAGCAAGCAAGCAGTATGGTATTGCAGCCTGAGGGTGGGTGGGTGGTTGGCTGCATACTTGCGCTTGCATTGCAAGGAATGGGGGAGGTACAATTGAACACTGCCCTGGGACAAGGACTTGCACGGGGATAGTTGCAAGTCTGCATCTTCTGATGCGGCAAGGATCACTTCTGATGGGCACACTTTTAGGCAGTGACCTGGGTGTCAGAGATGCTTCCAGGGGTCTTCCCCATGCTGTTCCCATGTCTTTTCAGCACTGTATGCATGTGTCACACAGCACATGGCCAGATAAGGTTGTAAAATGTTAAAATGACATTTCCCGGTGAATGCAGTTATCACGGTTGAAAGCAATACAAAAGTGCAAAAACGCATAAAAAAGGCTACAAAGTGTGGAGTGGAATGCTACATAGCCCAAGGTGTGGAGGAGTATTTTTGTTTTTGGTTATTTATTTTACCTTATACACAAGTCTTTACCCTGGAAAGGATGTACCTTACCATATTTCACAGGAAAACAGTTTCAGTTTTGTTTTTGAACGTTTTATTGTGAGCCTGTAAAAGTGTCTTAATACGTCTGACCACGTTGTTGACAGCAGTGACCTGGGGGTCAGAAATGCTTCCTGGGGCGATCCCCATGCTGTCCCCATGTCATTTGAGCACTGTCACTATGGGCACTTTTTAGGCTTTCTACAGACTGCCGGGGGTGCCGCCGCAAAAATGCTCGGGTCTCCCATAGACTAAGATTGGGCTCATTGCTCGGGTCGAGCACCCAAGTATCATGGTGAGCTCGGCCCGAGCTTCGAGCACCCGAGCATTTTAGTGCTCGCTCAACACTAATTTTTACTGATGACAAAGTAAACATTGACTCTACAGAAAAGTCCAAAAATGGCAAAAAAAATGATATACTTACAGAAGAGTGTGACCGTGTAGACTGCCAGCGTTATGTGTCCTAAGACAATGACTTCCCAAGCTGTGGAAATAAATCATTAAAGTCACAAAAATGGAAGTTAAGTAACAAATCAAGTAACTTTTCTATGAACTATGTAAGAAGTAGGATGAATTCTCATTAGTGTAGTCTACGCCTGAAACAAGGACACCAGACTGACACAGATAAAAGACTAAAATTGTGGATGTCTCTTTACCAGTGAGTTCTTGATAAATTGTGACCTACATACGCTATGACAAAAATAACCACACGTTACAGGTTCGGGACCCACAGAAAGGATTACCATCATGTGTAGGTGGGCTTATACATTTTGATCAATATGATAACTAAGAACCTCGTGTTCAATTTTTAAAAGTTTTAATAAAAAACTAAAATTGCAGAAGTCTCATTAATAGTAAGCTCTCCATAAATTGTGACCTACATACACTATAACATAGATGAAAAATAACCAGATGTTACAGGTTCAGGACCTGCAGAAAGGTTCACCGTCATGTGTAGGTGGGCTTATACATTTTGATCAATTTGATAACTAAGAACCTCACGCTCAGTTTTGAAAGTTTTAATAAAAAAGAAAATTGTAGATGTCTCATTACTAGTAAGATCTTCATAAATTGTGACCTACATACACTATAACATAGTCAAAAAGTAACCACACGTGAAAGGTTCGACTTCACATGTAGATGGGCTTATACATTTTGATCTATTTGATAACTAAGAACCTCGTGTTCAGTTTTGAAAGTTTTGCTTTCCTTCAGTGGATCAACATTTGTGCGATCCATATCTATTGCCGACCACCGAGAACATCAAAATCATCATTGGCCCTATGTAAAAGCTCCATTGGTGCCCCCAATTATTGCAAGTCTTTAATAGTATTGGTCTTTTCATATGGGCTCCAGGGCCCGGTGCGATTACAACTCCTGCAACTATTGTAGTTACGCCCCTGTTTACTGGGCTATCGTCAGTTATCTCACCTGCATAGTGTTTATTACATCCATTGCCTGTGAAAAGAAAAATGGAGAAGAATTTTTTGTTTCTGTAAGGACTGACAACTTTTATGACTTTTTTCCAAAAATTTCTAGTTCTACTGCAACCGGTAGTTCTATCGTATCCTTGTTTAGCTCTGCAAAAATATAAATCTATTTCTTTGAAAATGTAGGTAGTTTTTTTAATAATTTCGCCATATCAAACACTTTTCTTTTTCTTTGTTTTTGCTCAAAAAAAATGAATGCGTCATGCATTAAAAAAAAAACTTGAATGTGTTTTGCCCTGAATACACCAGTGAACTTATAACTCACCCAAAGATGGAGATCGCGATTCTTCTAAACCTATGTGTAAAGAAAACAATAAAAACGTATATTATTAGAGAGTATAGACTGTATTTTCGGACCATAAGACGCACTCCCCCCCCCCCAAATTTAGGAGGAAAATGGGGGGGTGCATCTGTGAAGCCCAGCTGTGCTTGGCATCACAGACCCAGAAGGGTGTATTGAAGGATTCCTCCACAAGAGGCCCCCATAACCATTCACACATCTCCACCTTCCACCTCAGACCACCAGAGGGAGCTCCTTAGGGAGATATATAAGGGAAGGTGGAGCCAGGCAGCAGTTAGTCTAAGTCTGTTGATGAGTTACTGCAGAGCGAGACACAGAAACAGGTCAGTCAGTGATTCAGCAATTCCTCTGAGAGTTCAGATGGTGCAAGCCTGAATACAGAGTGGAGTCCAGACTCAGGTGTAGCTCAGTGAGGTGAGCTGTAGGTGTGCCGGCGCCATAAGATCGGTGAATCGCGGCACGCTGCCGTTTGTGTGAGTGGCCTATTGAGGGTCCGAGTAGGCCGAAGGCGAAGGAGTAGAGAGTTAGTACATAGGGGGCAGAGGAGCCTTACTAGCTCACCCCTAAGAAGAAGTTACCGGACACCGGGTCCGAAGCTTGCCTGGATCTCCATGACCCAGTAAGATAAACCGGAATCCCTGGAGAACTACAGGTCCCAGGATCGCTAAAGTGCTGATACGTACCAGAGCCAGGAGACACATAGGCCCCGTAAGTCGGGAGCGTGCACTCCAAGAGAAGGCCCTACCACAAGGTCAGCCAGTTCAGGACAGAGACAAAGTTAGGCCTAGCTCCAGGCAGGTCAGAAACTTACTACGCAGCAGCAAGAACCAGGAGGCCCAAAACCTGCTCATTGGGGAGGATCCGGACATACACCCTTCACCCTACAGTGCTCCAGGTAGTGCCTGAAATTCCACCAGTAAAAGGTACTGAAGTGACTATCGCGTCCGTCCCTGTTCTTGTTCTGGCCCGGCGTAGTCTCTATATCCTGCATCCCCATTCCTATACTGCCCTGAGGCCCAGCTCCACCTGTGGAGAGCTATACCATCAAGCTGCCTTATCATCAGCCTCAGTGGACTGCGCAGCACTGGTGATCCTCACCAGAAACCACAGGTGGCGTCACGAACTCTTCCTTTTATAAACTATGCAAATAAGAACCCCTTTTTAAAGAGAGGCCCAGGGTACGGGCCCGGGAGCCGACCACCGGGACATCCCTAAAGGCCCGGGTACCGAGTTATCCCCCATCTTCCTCTGGGCTAGTCATCTCTTTCCTGGCGTCACGAACAGGATTGCGTGCCCGCTGCAACGACGAAGTGTTTTGCCCGTTGCCACCGGGTACTGTGCGCCTTTATTTTGAACTGTGTACATAAAGTTGTGGTGAAGATAGCCGCCATTGTTGGGCCATTGAGCGAGAAGAAGGGCGTAACCGCGGGAAAATAAGGGGCGTACCTGCAAAAGAGCGCGAAGTCCCGGACACGCCCCACGCCTTGACGTCAAATCAGGAAACGCCAGGTCCTGTACGGGGCGTCGCTGAACGCACTGTCGTAGGACGCAAGCGACGCAAGGTCCTGAAGGCAACCGTCACCTGCGGAGCTGCGGCCTACCGGAAGAAAAACCAGAAGGTAGGCCATGGTTAACTAGGGGGGCGCTAAGATGCCCGTCGCACAGCAGAACGCCGACCTACAGGTCAACGTCCCTGAAGTTCAGCCCGCACCCGATAATGGGCAGGCCGAAGCCGCCGCTCCACCAGCAGCGCCTGTAACACCTGTGATTCCTATGACTTTACCGTACATTCCTGGAGCAAAGTGGCTCCCCCAGTACAACGGCAAACCAGATACCCTGTCTGGATTCAAGCGGAAGATATGTGGTATCTTGGACATGTACTCTATGACCGGCAAACAAAGAGCCGCCGTTGTATTAGGACAGCTGACCGGTGCTGCGGAGCGGGAAGTGGAAACATGGTCGGCTGCAGACCGGGAGACAGTGTTCGCAATATTACAAAAACTACAGACTGTCTTTGAGGACCATACTGAGGCGGACCTCCGGATGAGGTTCTACAGTTGCTCTCAACAACCAGAGGACAATGTTCGGGACTACGCCTGGCGTCTCCAAAGGGCCCTGCGGGCTCTGAACCAGGTTAGTCCGACCAGCTTTGAGAATGAGAACCGAATGCTGAAGGAACAGTTTGTCCGGGGACTGAGGTCTCCAGAGGAGCGCAGGACTGTGCGTTGGTGGTCCCTGGATCATCCAGATGCCACCTTTGACAATCTCAAGGACATGGCTATAAAAGGACTGCAGCCCCTGGAAACAAATGCCATCCAACGTTACCAGGGTGGGACTACTCCAGAGCCTGCAACACCCACCTTTTCCCCAGTGACTGCTGAAGCTAAGGTTCCAGCAACGTCCCCTAAAGAACTGGACAGTCTGCGCTCTGAGGTGCGTCAGTTGAGCAAAACCCTGACCACTGTGCTGAATGCTCTGCAGCTGCGGACGGAGCCTGAGGAAGGAGGGAAGATCCTGCTAGCCGACAGCCCTGAGGATGTCCCCTGGATGCGGAGGAGGAGGAGGCCAACACCGCCCTCGCCAAGGAGCAGTGACCAACGCCGTCCACCAAAGGAACCAATCTGCTACCGATGCCGTAAGACCGGACACATCGCTCAGAATTATCCTTTAAACGGGAAAACCCTGGGTCCGAGGGCCGCCACCCAGGAGTAGACTCACCAGGCCCATCAGACTGGTACAACAGGTTCGTCGGAGAAAGACCTTTCCTGTCCATTGTGTTGGACGGGATCCCGACGCATGCCCTGCTGGACACAGGATCTCAGGTAACCATCATGCCTGAAGTCCTCTACAAGAGGTACTGGTCCATGGACGATCTACGTCCGCCAGCTCCAAATTTTTCTGTATATGCATCAAATGGACTCCCTCTTAACCTACTCGGGGTTAAGAATGTAAAGGTGGGGAGAGTGGAGCTGAAGGACCAGGGACTTATTGTAGTGGAAACTAACCCTGATGACAGCAACCCATATATGGTACTAGGCACTAATGTTGTTGGTAACTGTTTGGGAGAGGTTGTGTTCTTGCTCCAACAGATTGCTGACACTGCCAGACCGAGACAGAGGAGGGCGCTGCAGAGAGAGATCCGCGTCCTGATGTATCAACAGCAAGTACAATTGACAGATGGTGAAATCGGTAACGTGAGGGTAACAGACCCTATACCCATTGTTGTTCCCCCAATGAGTGAAATGCTCATCTGGTGTAGAGCTGCCATAGGTCTTAGAGGACAGAGCTACCAGGCGGTAGTAGAACCCCTTTGCTCTGAGCACAGACCCACGCTCTTAACCGCCAGGGGGGTGGTAGATGTACATAATGGGAGGGTGCCTGTCCTTCTTCTTAACCTAGGGGAAGATGAGGTCAAACTGCCACGTTATGCCACTGTTGCTAAACTACATGCTGTCAACAACAACTGTATCCATGAGGCGGAGTCCTTAACTTCACTAGAAGAAGTTGAGGATAATGACCCTGCAACCCAGGTGGAGGACTGGTGTCAGCAGCTCCATGTTGGGACAGACACCACTCCTGCCCATCAAAAACAGGGTGTACACCGGGTGGTAAAAGAGTACTCGCAGGTGTTCAGTAAACATCCACTAGACTTCGGGAGGATTAAGGGGGTTCAACATCATATCCCCACAGGCAACCATTCCCCAATTAAAGAACGTTATAGGCCTATACCCCCAGCTCACTACCAGAAGGCAAAAGAAATGCTGCATGACATGAGGAAGGCGGGAGTGATTAGGGATAGTTGTAGTCCCTGGGCGGCTCCCCTAGTGCTGGTTAGGAAAAAGGACGAGAGCATGAGAATGTGTGTAGATTACCATCAAGTAAATCGCATTACACATAAAGATGCATACCCTTTGCCACGCATAGAGGAGTCCCTAGCTGCCTTGAAGTCTGCAAATTACTTTTCTACCCTTGACCTCACTAGTGGTTACTGGCAGGTCGCTGTGGCTGAGGAGGATCGGGAGAAGACGGCCTTCACCACCCCGATGGGACTCTACGAGTTCAACAGCATGCCGTTTGGACTCTGCAATGCCCCCGGAACGTTCCAAAGATTGATGGAGTGCTGCCTGGGACACCGCAATTTTGAGACTGTGTTACTTTACCTGGATGACGTAATTGTGTACTCCAGAACGTACGAGGACCACTTGAAACACCTGGCAGAGGTATTTGAGTCACTGTCCCAGTACGAGATGAAGTTAAAACGCTCAAAGTGCCACCTGCTCAAGAAAAAGGTACAGTACCTGGGGCACATTGTCAGTCCGGAAGGGGTAGCACCAGACCCCGAGAAAGTCACAGCCATCCAGAAGTGGCCAGAGCTGAAGAACCTCAAGGAGGTGCGTCAGTTCTTGGGACTAGTAGGATACTACCGGAGGTTCGTAAAGGACTACACTAAGAAGGCAGCTCCTCTGCAAGACCTCCTGGTAGGGAAGTCCCCCAAAGGCAAAAACCCTCCATTCCACTGGAGTAAAGAACAGGCTGAATCATTTCAAGAGGTGAAGGAGATCCTGACAGGTGATGAGATCTTAGCCTACCCTGACTACAGCCAACCGTTTCTGCTGTATACAGATGCCAGCAACGAAGGTCTGGGTGCTGTCTTGAGTCAGAAGCAGAATGGGCAAGAGAAAGTCATCGCATACGCCAGCAGGAAGCTCCGCCCGACTGAGAGGAACCCAGAGAACTATAGCAGCTTCAAGTTGGAGTTCCTGGTCTTGGTCTGGGCCATCACAGAAAGGTTCAAGCACTATCTGGCTTCCAGCAAGTTCACTGCCTTTACTGATAACAACCCCTTGACCCATCTTGAAACAGCTAAGTTGGGGGCTCTGGAACAACGATGGATGGCTCGGCTGTCAAACTACCAATTTACAATCAAATACCGGGCGGGCCGCAAGAACGCCAACGCCGCTGCCCTGTCTAGGATGCCTCACCAGTCAGACATGGAGGAAGAAGTGGATGACTTGGAAGAGATTGAGCTACCTGCCTTTCATCGGAATGGAATGATCCATGAGCAGAGAGTCTCCAGGAAGCAGCGTGGAAAGACGTTAAACCCCCTGCCTCACCACAGCTGGAAAGAGACCCAGGACAGCGACCCGGTTGTCAGCCGCATTAAACAGCTGATAACCCAAGAAGGTGCCTCCCTGGAGAAGGATGTGTCTCTCCAAGCAAAAGAGCTGTGGAATGAGAGGAGCCGGCTGTTTATCTACCTGAGAAGCTGTGCCGGAGGTACGTCAATCCAAAAACTCATGAGATGGTGTGGCAGATAGTCGTCCCTAAGATAGACATCCAAATGGTATTAGAAGCTTACCACGATCAGGTGGGGCACTTTGGCTGGAAAAAGCTAGAGACCCTGCTGAAGTGTCGATTCTACTGTGTAGGAATGCGCAGCTCCATTGAGAGGTGGTGCCGGGACTGTGGACCCTGCGGCCTAAGAAGGAAAGACTTCAGCAGCCAGAAGGCGCCCCTGCAACCGATCAAGACGACTCGACCTCTGGAGATCGTGGCCCTGGACCATGTCAAGCTCTCCCCCAGGAGGTCAGGGTACTCCTATGCCTTGACTATGGTGGATCACTACTCACGTTTCCTGGTGGTCGCCCCTGTCAAAGACCTGACAGCAGAGACAGCAGCAAAGATGTTCCAAGCGTACTTCTGCAGACCCCTTGGATACCCTGAGCAGGTACTGACTGACCAAGGACCGGCCTTTGAGGCTGAATTGTTCAAAGAGTTCTGCCATCTCTACGGGTGTAAAAAGATCAGAACTACACCATATCACCCACAAACAAACGGTCTCTGTGAAAAGATGAACAACATCATCATCGACCTGCTGAAGACCATACCACTTGAGGAGAGAAACCAGTGGCCAGACCTACTACCAGACCTAGTGGATCTGTATAATCATATACCAGTCAGTTCCACCAATTGCACTCCAGCATATCTCATTCGGGCAAGGCCAGGAAAGCTACCCATGGACTTGGAGCTTGGTGTTGTGGAGCCTGAAGCTGATATGACCACTGAGGACTGGGACACCACCAGACAAGAGCAGTACAGAAGAGTACAAGCTTGTGTCAAGGACAGTCTTACTCGGGTGAGAGAAAAACAGGAAATCCAATACAACAAAAACGCACCCGCAGAACCTTTCACACCTGGTGAAACAGTATTAAAAAGAAAAAGACTTAATCACAAACTCAACAACCAGTGGGAAAAAGACCCCTACACTGTGTTACCATCAAAATTTGACAACAAAAAGACCTGCATCATCAGTCGTGATGGAGGAAAAACATCTGCTACAGTGTCCAGAGACCATCTAAAATTGTGTCCACATCTACTAAAAACTCAGGAAGAAGTGTCTTTCACAACCCAGGAAGAACCTAAAGAAACAGTGCTACACACTGACCTTGGAGACTTCCCAGCGGATTGGCCTCAGATCGGAGGTGCAGTAATCATTCCAGTACTCCAATTCTATGAACAGCCAGAAAACCCTCCACCGCAAGTTGTACCTGTAAGTGCTGCTGAAGAGCCAGCTCAAGAAGTATCCCCGGATGAAGGATCCCCGGCAGGAGCAGAGCAAGAGGGCCCAGCCAATGGTATGCTTGCCAGTCCAAGAGAGAGGTTAAGGCAGTTTTACAACATGGTTACACGTAGAACTGGTAGAGTAACTGAGCATACAGATACTGACACCCTACCACCTATAGCACTACGCAGATCAGTACGCAGCACAAGAGGTAAACCTCCTGCTAGGTACACTGACTAAAATAGTACAATTTCTGGGAGTGTAGATAGTTACCCCTGGGGAATTGTGTATTAAATTGTGATGTAATGCATAGTTTTATGATTGCCTGCATGCTTATTAATTTGTGCTTTCTCCTACTAATTCTTTATTCATATAATGAACTGCGTGGCTGAGGACTGTGTGCAGCCCAAAAACTCTTAATGTATATAATTGCACTCCCTGGAGTGCCCTTTTAGGTGACCTCAGAAGAAAAACCTGTCTGGAGTGGCACGTGTGGGGGTCCAGCATCGGATCTTCATGCCCTGCAGCCACCCCAGGGCCTACGTAGAGGGTTTAGGACAGGTCCCTCAAAACTACCAAAGTACTCTACCTTGTGAGATGGACATCCTGTATGGAAACCTCACCAAAGGATACTTGGGTTCTGAGGACACTCTGTATTTGTTAATGTTATGTAACATTTAAGATCCGTGCCTCCCATAAAGGGAAGAATGTTCTAGTACTGCTTATGTTTACTATTGTTATTGTTTTTATAAAATGTACTTCAGCCCGGGAGTGCTGAGTTTAACTAGAGGGGAAAGTGAAGCCCAGCTGTGCTTGGCATCACAGACCCAGAAGGGTGTATTGAAGGATTCCTCCACAAGAGGCCCCCATAACCATTCACACATCTCCACCTTCCACCTCAGACCACCAGAGGGAGCTCCTTAGGGAGATATATAAGGGAAGGTGGAGCCAGGCAGCAGTTAGTCTGTTGAGGAGTTCCTGCAGAGTGAGACACATAAACAGGTCAGTCTGCAGTGGAGCTCAGTGACTCAGCAATTCCTCTGAGAGTTCAGATGGTGCAAGTCTGAATACAGAGTGGAGTCCAGACTCAGGTGTAGCTCAGTGAGGTGAGCTGTAGGTGTGCCGGCGCCATAAGATCGGTGAATCGCGGCACGCTGCCGTTTGTGTGAGTGGCCTATTGAGGGTCCGAGTAGGCCGAAGGCGAAGGAGTAGAGAGTTAGTGCATAGGGGGCAGAGGAGCCTTACTAGCTCACCCCTAAGAAGAAGTTACCGGACACCGGGTCCGAAGCTTGCCTGGATCTCCACGACCCAGTAAGATAAACCGGAATCCCTGGAGAACTACAGGTCCCAGGATCGCTAGGCTAGTCACATCTTATGGTCTGAACCTTACCACATACTTGCGGTGGTGGGTGCGGCGGCAGGGCCGATGCAGCAGAGCGGCGGTGGGTGTGGCGGCGAGGCAGAGCAGCTGTGCTGCAGCGAGACAGAGTGGATGTGCAGCGCTGCGGCAGCGAGGTAGAGCGGCGGTGGCTGCACAGTGATCTACAGGAAATGGCCGCCCGAGCCGGCGCAAAGCCGCACTGCAGCACCCACCACAGCTCTGCCGCACCGCTGCACAGCCGCAGCCACCGGACAGCAACGCACGCCGCTCACAGGCCCAGGAACTGGCCCCAGACCCATCCGAACCACAGGCCCCAGCCAGCCTCCAGCCCCAGCCCCAGCAGAGGCCCAGCACAGGCCCCAGCACAGGCCTCAGGCCCCAGCACAGGCCCTACCACAGGCCTAGGCCCCAGCCCCAGCACAGGCCAAAACACAGGCCCCAGGCCCCACCACAGGCCCCACCACAGGCCCCAGGCCCCACCACAGGCACAGGCACCACCACAGGCCCCACCAGAGGCCCAGGCCTCAGGCCCCACCACAGGCCCCACCCCAGGCCCCATCCACAACCCAGGCCCCACCACAGGTCCCAGGCCCTAACACAGGCCCCTGCCCCACTTCTCCCAGCTTCCCGAAGGACCCTGACTCCTGTGATCCTCGCTCCAATGCCCCCAGGTAAGAAGCCTATTCAGACTATAAGACAGACCCCCATCTTAAAATTTTTTTTTCCTATTTTCCACCCCAAAATTTGGGGTGCGTCTTATGGTCCGGTGCGTCTTATAGTCCGAAAGATACGGTAACTACTATAATACTGCCCCTATGTACAAGAATATAACTACTATAATACTGCCCCCTATGTACAAGAATATAACTACTATAATACTGCCCCCTATGCACAAGAATATAACTACTATAATACTGCCCCTATGTACAAGGATATAACTACTATAATACTGCTCCTATGTACAAGAATATAACTACTATAATACTGCTCCTATGTAAAGAATATAACTACTATAATACTGCTCCCTATGTACAAGAATATAACTACTATAATACTGCTCCTATGTACAAGAAAATATAACTACTATATTACTGCCCCTAAGTACAAGTATATAACTACTATAATACTGCCCCTATGTACAAGAATTTAACTACTATAACACTGTCCCCTATGTACAAGAATATAACTACTATAATACTGCCCCTATGTACAAGAATATAACTACTATATTACTGCTCCTATGTACAAGAATATAACTACTATAACACTGTCCCCTATGTACAAGAATATAACTACTATAATACTGCTCCTATGTACAAGAATATAACTACTATAACACTGTCCCCTATGTACAAGAATATAACTACTATAATACTCCCCCCTATGTACAAGAATATAACTACTATAATACTGCCCCCTATGCACAAGAATATAACTACTATAATACTGCCCCTATGTACAAGGATATAACTACTATAATACTGCTCCTATGTACAAGAATATAACTACTATAATACTGCTCCTATGTAAAGAATATAACTACTATAATACTGCTCCCTATGTACAAGAATATAACTACTATAATACTGCTCCTATGTACAAGAAAATATAACTACTATATTACTGCCCCTATGTACAAGTATATAACTACTATAATACTGCCCCTATGTACAAGAATATAACTACTATAACACTGTCCCCTATGTACAAGAATATAACTACTATAATACTGCCCCTATGTACAAGAATATAACTACTATATTACTGCTCCTATGTACAAGAATATAACTACTATAACACTGTCCCCTATGTACAAGAATATAACTACTATAATACTGCTCCTATGTACAAGAATATAACTACTATAACACTGTCCCCTATGTACAAGAATATAACTACTATAATACTCCCCCCTATGTACAAGAATATAACTACTATAATACTGCCCCCTATGCACAAGAATATAACTACTATAATACTGCCCCTATGTACAAGGATATAACTACTATAATACTGCTCCTATGTACAAGAATATAACTACTATAATACTGCTCCTATGTAAAGAATATAACTACTATAATACTGCTCCCTATGTACAAGAATATAACTACTATAATACTGCTCCTATGTACAAGAAAATATAACTACTATATTACTGCCCCTATGTACAAGTATATAACTACTATAATACTGCCCCTATGTACAAGAATATAACTACTATAACACTGTCCCCTATGTACAAGAATATAACTACTATAATACTGCCCCTATGTACAAGAATATAACTACTATATTACTGCTCCTATGTACAAGAATATAACTACTATAACACTGTCCCCTATGTACAAGAATATAACTACTATAATACTGCTCCTATGTACAAGAATATAACTACTATATTACTGCCCCTATGTATAAGAATATAACTACTATAATACTGCTCCTATGTACAAGAATATAACTACTATAATACTGTCCCCTATGTATAAGAATATAACTACTATAATACTGCTCCTATGTACAAGAATATAACTACTAAATTACTGCTCCTATGTACAAGAATATAGCTACTATAATACTGTCCCATATGTACAGGTATATAACTACTATAATACTGCCTGCTATATACAAGAATATAACTACTATAATACTGCCCCCTATCTACAAGAATATAACTACTATAATACTGCTCCTATGTACTAGAATATAACTACTATAATACTGATTTTTCAAAGGGTGCCAATACTTTTGTCCACCCGCTTTTTTAGGTTTGGTGTGGAATTATATCCAATTTGGCTTTAGGACAATTCTTTTTGTGTTTTTTTCATTGAAGACAAATTAAACGAAGATAATAATACCAAAGAATTTGTGATTGCAATCATTTTCAGGAAGAAACTGAGTATTATCTGACAGAATTGCAGGGGTGCCAATACTTTTGGCCAGCACTGTATGTACAAGAATATAGCTACTATAATACTGTCCCCTATGTACAGGTATATAACTACTATAATACTGACTGCTATATACAAGAATATAACTAATATAATACTGTCCCCTATGTACAAGAATATAACTGCTATAATACTGCCCCCTATGTACAAGAATATAACTACTATAATACTGCTCCCTATGTACAAGAATATAACTACTATAATACTGCTCCTATGTACAAGAATATAACTACTATAATACTGCCACCTATGTACAAGAATATAACTACTATAATACTGCCCCCTATGTACAAGAATATAACTACTATAATACTGCTCCCTATGTACAAGAATATAACTACTATAATACTGCCCCTATGTACAAGAATATAACTACTATAATACTGCCCCTATGTACACGAATATAACTACTATAACACTGTCCCCTATGTACAAGAATATAACTACTATAATTCTGCTCCTGTGTACAAGAATATAACTACTATAATACTGCTCCTATGTACAAGAATATAACTACTATAATACTGCCCCCTATGTACAAGAATATAACTACTATAATACTGTCCCCTATGTTCAGGTATAAAACTACTATAATTCTGCTCCTATGTACAAGAATATAACTACTATAATACTGCCCCCTATGTACAAGAATATAACTACTATAATACTGTCCCCTATGTTCAGGTATAAAACTACTATAATTCTGCTCCTATGTACAAGAATATAAGTACTCTAATACTGTCCCCTATGTTCAGGTATAAAACTACTATAATACTGCCCCTATGTACAAGAATATAACTACTATAATACTGTCCCCTATGTTCAGGTATATATCTACTATAATACTGCCCGCTATATACAAGAATATAACTACTACTAGATGGTGGCCCGATTCTAACGCATCGGGTATTCTAGAGATGAGCCGCTAAGGGCCGCCATCTTTTTTCAGAATTCCCGCGGCGCTGATTGTCCGCTGCCGGACCAATGAGCGATGCGGGATTTCCAGGACAGACAGACAGAAAGACAGACAGTCAGAGAGAAAGATAGACAGACCGACAGACAGACGGGATAAGACAATTATATAGTAAATAATACTGTCCCCTATGTATAGGTATATAACTACTATAATACTGCTCCTATGAACTAAGCTATTGAAATTATTATTTCAATGTATTTATTTGGGTTATTTCCCCTTTTAGTCAGTGAATCGTTCAGGACCTTTGTACTTCAATCTGTAATTATATAGCATGATTTTTCACCTTGCTCTCCGGATCCTTCATTATCAGCTTCACTATCGCCAGAATGATCATCATCTTTCTCTCTCCTGGGGTTTTCGTTCTGATCATCAGAATTAACTTGACGTAAAAAATAAAGGATAACATCTCTGAAAACTTTCATTTGTGTGCACAAGGTCTTTATTAGTGATGAGCGAGTATGTTTAGTTAACCCTTTCGCCGCGTATGCTCGGCCGAGCACCGAGTATTTATAGCTGCTCGGTGATATGTATGAATCGCTCACGTGTGCATGATTTGCGATGGTTTGACAGCTTTAATACATGTGATGAATGTGTAAGAAGCAGACATTCCTCACATGTATCAAAGCTGTCAAAAAGTCGCAAATCATGCACACGGGAGCGATTCAAACATATCACCGAGCAGCTATAAATACTCGGTGCTCGGCAAAGCATACTCGGCGAAAGGGTTAACAAAACATACTCGCTCATCACTAGTCTTTGTAAGTGATGAGCGAGCATGTTCGCTACTGCTTGAGATGCTCGGCGAGTATTTCCGGGTTGCTCGGCGGGAGCTCGGGTCCCCTCCCTGCATGTTTGGCGCTCTTTAGAGAGCCAATAAACATGCAGGGATTGCCTGCCACTCACTGTAATGCCATAGCCATGTTGGTTGTGGGCATTACAGTGATTGGCTGGCCACACAGCGTCATCAGGTGTAAATAAGACCTGGCGCCGCCATGCTCATCACAGTCACTCCGGATCAGACAGTGTAGGGAGAGGTGCTGCTGCTGAGCTAGGGAGAGATTTGCTTGTTTCTAGTTAGTATAGGTATTCCACAAGATATATATATATATCCATCTATTTAAAACTGTGTTTTCTCCATCACACGGATCACATATACGTTTTCAGAAAATACTGCCATTTCTGGCCTCCATTAAATTTTTTTTTCAGTGTGTCAGCAAAGTTTTTGACACTGGTTTGCTGTTCAAACTACTTACCGACAGGCCAGGTATTTAAAACTCTGTTTTCTCCGTCACACGGATCACATATAAGTTCGCTCCAAACTCAGTCATTTGTAGTGAGTGTGAAAGATACTGTCCTCCATTTAAAATGTGCAAGGCACGTGGCAAGGGACGGAGAACTGGACGTGATGGTAATGGTACATGCAGAGGCCGAGGACAAGGCCGTGGGCAAGCCGAAATTGTGCCACAACAAACACCGACATGTTCTCGCCTGACCTTCCTGTCCAAATTTCTAGGGGACCGCAGCACACCACTATTGAACACAGAGCAGTGTCAAAAGGTTGTTGGTTGGATAGCGGATAATGCTTCCAGTCACTTAGCCACCACCACCACCACCACCCTGTCTTCCACACGGTCAAGTCTCAGTAGCCATGAGTCTGGACCGCATATTCCTCACCCTGATCCTCCTTCCTCCCACCATGCCGAGTGCCCAGAGACAACTGATCCCACACTTGGACACTCTGAAGAGCTGTTCACTTTTCCATTTATAGATTCGGGCCTCTCGCCCGTCCACTTGAAGCGGGGCAAGAGGAGATCGCGTGTAGCGATGCCCAAATATTTGAGCAGCCACGGTCAAACGAAGGCGATGGTGGGAAAGTGTTACAAGAGGTGGACGATGATGAGACACAATTGCCAGAAAGTCAGGAGGAGAACCAGGGTGCGGAAGTGGAAGATGAGGTGGTGGATGATATAGTAACTGACCCGACCTGGCAGGAGGACATGCTGAGCGAGGACAGCAGCACACAGGGGGAGGGAGGCAGAGCATCCCAACAGGCAGGAAGAAACAGTGTGGTGGCCGCAGATAGAAGGCAGGCAACCATTCCCCGTAACACCAACACGAAGGAAGTTGCCAGTACAACTGTTAGGTCTTCCCGAGTCTGGTTGTTTTTTAAAGACTCTGCCGATAACCCCAAAAAGGTCATTTTCACCACCTGTCAGGCCAGCATCAGCAGGGGTGGCAAAACAACCAGCCTGACCACCACCAGCATGATCAGGCACATGGCAGCAAAGCACCCGACTTTTTGGGCCAAACCCCAGGGTTAAAGAACAGTGTCTGCGGGTGGCACCATTGCTTCTTCCGCTGTTGTGCATGCAAGCCAATCCCCTGTCCATGGTGCATGCAGAGATCCCTTCTGCCCTGTACCTGTCATTGCACACTCTCAAGTTGCAGCATCAGGAAGCACGACCATGTCCTTGTCCCAGCGCAGCGTTCAGTTGTCCATACCCCAGTCCCTGGAACGCAAGCGCAAATATGCAGCCAACACCCCACAAGCCACACTACTAAATTCTCACATTTCACGACTGCTTGCGCTCAAAATGTTTCCTTTTAGGCTCGTGGAGACAGAAGCATTCCGCAACCTGATGGCGGCGGCCATCCCTCGGTAGTCTGTCCCCAGCCGCCACTATTTCTCCCGGTGTGCCGTCCCTGCATTACACAAGCAAGTGTCCCAAAACATTAGCCGTGCCCTCAACAATGCAGTTACTGGTAAAGACCACCTAACCACGGACATGTGGACAAGTGCTTGTGGGCAGGAACGGTACATATCACTGACGGCACACTGGGTTAACATAGTGGAAGCCGGGACCCAGTCGGACCTTGGGACGGAACACGTCCTCCCGATGCCAAGGATTGCGGGCCCTAGGTCAATCAGGGTTGCCCCCATGGTCTACAGCTCCTGCACCTCATCCTCCTCAGCCTCCTCCTCCTCTTCAGCCTCCATTTCCGAAATGACCACATCAGTCACAAGCTGGAAGCACTGCAGCACTGAGTCGGTCAAGCGGCAACAGGCTGTGCTGAAGCTAATATGCTTAGGTGAAAAACTGCACAGCGCTGAAGAGTTGTGGACAGCTCTGAAAGAGCAGGCAGATCTGTGGCTCACACCGCTGAACCTACAGCCAGGCATGGTCGTGTGTGACAATGGCTGGAACCTGGTGGCAGCTCTGAGGCAAGGCGAGCTCACACACGTACCATGCCTGGCCCATGTGCTTAAACTCGTGGTTCAGTGGTTTCTCAAATCCTACCCAGAGCAGCCGGATCTGCTTGTTAAAGTACGCCGCCTGTGTGCCCATTTTAGAAAATCAGCTACAGCTTCCACCGCACTTACAGTGTTTCAGCAGCATTTGCAGCTTTCATCTCACAGACTGGTGTGTGATCTCCCCATGCTTTGGAACTCTACACTGCAGATGTTGGGAAGGATTTGTGAGCAGAAGAGGGCAGTTGTTGACTACCAGCATCAACAAGGCCATCGGTATTCTGTTCAGACTCCACACATAAGACCTCAGGAGTGGACATGGATGTCAGACATATATACCATCCTCCAAAACTTTGAGGACTCCACCAAGATGGTGAATGGCGAAGAAGCGATAATTAGCGTCACCATCCCGCTTCACTGTCTTCTGAAACGCTCTCTGCTCACAATCAAAGAGGATGCATTGCAGGTGGAGCACGATGAGATGGAGCAAGGAACCATACAGGGTGATTACACACAGCCAAGTCTCATCTCATCCTAACGTGGATTTGGTGACAATGAGGAAGAGGAGGAGGAGGAAGGACAGGAGCTAGTTTCATGCACTATAGACGGTACTACCTGCACAGCTGTCACACCGTCTGTTCAGCGTGGATGGCCAGAGGACAGAGAGGAGGAGGAGAGCATGGTCAGTCATCCTCTTGGTGAGGACATGGAAGTTTTGCCTGCTAATAGTCTGGCACTCATGACTGAGTTTATGTTACACTGCCTTTCCCATGACCCTCACTTTCCCAAAATTTTGGGTGACAGTCATTACTGGTTGGTGACACTTCTAGACCCACGCTACAAGGAGAACTTTATATCTCTTATTCCTGAGGCGAACAGGTCTACAAAAATGGGGCAGTACCAGAAGGCCCTTTTTGCGGAACTATTAAAAAAATTCCCACCTGAAAATGCTGGCGGCAGAGGGCACACTTCATTGGACAACCAAGGAGTACAGGCGAGAGAGACACAACTCCAATCCAGCAGAGGCAGGGGAACTCTGTCAATGTTCTGGGAGAGTTTTCTCAGACCCTCCCATCGCACAGGCCCTGAGGCATGGGGTACTCTCACAATGAGTGCAAAGTTTTGGAAGATGCTGAGGGAGTACCTTGCCGACCGTACCAACGTCCACCATGATTCCTCTGTGCCTTTTAATTATTGGGTATCCAAGCTGGATACTTGGAATGAACTTGGTCTGTATGCCTTGGAGGTCCTGGCCTGCCCTGCCACTAGTGTTTTATCAGAGCGGGTTTTTAGTGCCGCAGGTGGAATTGTAAATGATAAGCGCATCCGCCTGTCAACTGAAAATGCTGACTGGCTGACTCTTATAAAAATGAAAAAGGGCTGGATTGGGCCAGACTTCTCAACACCACCGAATGATAGCAGCGTAACATAAACTCAAATCCAGTGTCTTTTCTTGGAAGGTGTATTCCCATGCACCTTTTCACACCCAGACATGTATATACGCTTTCTGATTTTGGCTATTTGCTCTTGTCCTCCTCCATCTGCTCATCCTCCACCACCATATCATCAGCTTGACCGTGGTCCGTGATGCAACACCTACATCATTTTTTTAAAGGGTGTTTATGATGCCCGTAAAAAAAAATAATTCTACAGTATGTTCATGTATACCCCCCAGGGGTAAATGTCCCTTGCATTCACTGCATAGGCCAACACTATGGGAGACTCTCTCCTTTCAAATGCGAATTTGTTGTTACTGTGGCCCTGCTCAATGTCTCTTTAAATTCTTAGTGGGGTTTTTCCTAAAATTGTCAGCCGTTGGACTCACTGCATACCCTATAACTGTATAGCAGACCCTCTCCTTTCTAATGGGAACATGTCGTACTCGTTACTGTGGCCCTGCTCTGTGTGTCTTTAAATATTAGTGGGTTTTTTTCCTAAAATTGGTCAGCCGTTGGACTCACTGCATACCCTATAACTGTATAGCAGACCCTCTCCTTTCTTATGGTAATTTGTCATTACAGTGGCCCTGCTCTATGTGTCTTTAAATTCTTAGTGGGGTTCTTCCCAAATTTTGGCAGACCTTGCAGTCACAGCATGGGCATTACCACTATAGGAGACCAGCTCCTTTATAATGGGAACATTTTTTTTACTGAGACCCTCCTCTATATGTCTCTTCAAAGGGGTATTGGGTTGCGTCTAAATTTTTGGCAGCCCTTGCAGTCACTGGATACGCAATAACAGTATAGGAGACCCACTTGTTAATAATGGGAACAACAAAGCACAGCCGGCTGATGGCTCTCTAACAATAGCGAGGGCCGACTGCTGGCCTAAAATAACATTTCCTGGTGAATGTATTTGTCTTAAAAAATATCGTAAAAAAACAAAACAATAGGATCTTTCTTTAGTATAAAAACAGCGTCACCAATTTAACCTCAATGTAATCACATTGTTCAGTTCATGCACCTCCTCCTCCATCTCTGAAATGACCACATCAGTCACAAGCTGACAGCACTGCAGCACTGCCTTGGCCAAGTGGCAACAGGCTGTGCTGAAGATAACATGCTTAATGCTTAATTGACAAACCGCCCAGCGCTGCAGAGTTGTTGAAAGCTGTAACACAGCAGCCTGATCTGTGGCTCTCACCGCTGAACATACAACCAGGTATGGTCGTGTTGACAATGGGCGGAACCTGGTGACGGAGAAATGACAGCCGGAGTAGACATGGTTTCCCTCTATGCCAGTACTTTCACAAAGCTAAATACAACTCTCAGCAAAAAAGTTGTCGACTGGCTCCATACCGTCCCTGGCCACGTGTTTGTGGTTAGGCGGTCCTTCCCAGTAAGTGCACTGGGGAGGGCATGGGTAATGTTGTGGGACAGATGCTTGTGGAAGGCGGAGGCGATATCGGGAGAAACAGTGGCGGCTGGGGACCGAGTATGGACACCCGGCCGCCACCGGCATGAGGTTATGAAAAGCTTCCGCCTCCATGAGCCTAAAAGGCCACATTTCAAGTGCAAGCAGCTGTCAAAAATTTGGCAGTATAGTATTGCAGCCTGTGGGTGGCAGACTGGCGGCATACTTGCACTTGCATTCCAAGGAATAGGGTAGGGGCAACTGAACGCTGCACTGGGAAAAGGACGTGTACGGTGATTGTTGCAAGTCTGCAACAACAGGTGCATGGTGGGAGGCATCTTCGCATGCGCCAAGGATCACTTATGATGGGCACACTTTTAGGCAGTGACCTGGGAGTCAGAAATGCTTCCAGAGGTCTTGCCCATGCTGTTCCCATGTCTTTTCATCACTGTATGCATGGGTCTGATGATGTGTCACACACCTCATGGGCAAGATAAGATTGTAAAATGTTAAAATGACATTTCCTGGTGAATGCATTTGTTTTTGTTGAAAGCAATGCAAAAGTACAAAAATGCATCAAAATGCTACGTGTGAACATAGCCGAAGGTGTGGAGGAGTATTTTTGTTTTTGGTTATTTATTTTGCTTTATATACATTGTACATGTCATGGAAAGGATGTTCCTTAACATACCGTTAGGTCCATATATATTTGGACAGAGACAACATTTTTCTAATTTTGGTTCTAGACATTACCACAATGAATTTTAAACAAAACAATTCAGATGCAGTTGAAGTTCAGACTTTCAGCTTTCATTTGAGGGTATCTACATTAAAATTAGATGAAGTTTCAGCTCCTTTACATGTGCCACCCTGTTTTTAAAGGGACCAAAAGTAATTGGACAATTGACTCCAAGGCTATTTCATGGACAGGTGTGGGCAATCCCTTCATTATGTCATTCTCAATTAAGCAGATAAAAGGCCTGGAGTTGATTTGAGGTGTGGTGCTTGCATTTGGAAGGTTTTGCTGTGAAGTAAACATGCGGTCCAAGGAGCTCTCCATGCAGATGAAACAAGCCATCCTTAAGCTGCAAAAACAGAAAAAACCCATCCGGGAAATTGTTACAATATTAGGAGTGGAAAAATCTACAGTTTGGTACAACCTGCAAAAGAAAGTAAGTACTGGTGAACTCATCAATGCAAAAAGACCTGGTCGCCCACGGAAGACAACAGTAGTGGATGATCGCAGAATAATCTCCATGGTGAAGAGAAACCACTTCACAACAGCCCAACAAGTGAACAACACTCTCCAGGAGGTAGGCGTATCAATATCCAAATCTACCATAAAGAGAAGACTGCATAAGAGTAAATACAGAGGGTTCACTGCACGGTGCAAGCCACTCATAAGCATCAAGAATAAAAAGGCTAGACTGGACTTTGCTAAAAAACATCTAAAAAAGCCAGCACAGTTCTGGAAGAACATTCTTTGGACAGATGAAACCGAGATCAACCTCTACCAGAATGATGGAAAGAGAAAAGTATGGCGAAGGCGTGGTACAGCTCATGATCCAAAGCATACCACATCATCTGTAAAACACGGCGGAGGCAGTGTGATGGCTTGGGCATGCATGGCTGCCAGTGGCACTGGGTCACTAGTGTTTATTGATGATGTGACACAGGAAAATGCAGCCGAATGAATTCTGATGTATTCAGAGCCATACTGTCTGCTCAGATCCAGCCAAATGCAGCCAAACTGATTGGTCGTCGTTTCATACTACAGATGGACAATGACCCAAAACATAAAGCCAAAGCAACCCAGGAGTTTATTAAAACAAAGAAGTGGAATATTCTTGAATGGCCAAGTCAGTCACCTGATCTCAACCCAATTGAGCAGCATTTCACTTGTTAAAGACTAAACTTCAGACAGAAAGGCCCACAAACAAACAGCAACTGAAAACCACCGCAGTGAAGGCCTGGCAGAGCATCAAAAAGGAAGAAACACAGCCTCTGGTGATGTCCATGAGTTCAAGACTTCAGGCAGTCATTGCCAACAAAGGGTTTTCAACCAAGTACTAGAAATGAACATTTTATTTACAATTATTTAATCTGTCCAATTACTTTTGGTCCCTTTAAAAACAGGGTCACACATGTTAAGTAGTTGAAACTCCTAAACCCTTCATCCAATTTTAATGTGGATACCCTCAAATGAAAGCTGAAAGTCTGAACTTCAACTGCATCTGAATTGTTTTGTTTAAAATTCATTGTGGTAATGTCTAGAACCAAAATTAGAAAAATGTTGTCTCTGTCCAAATATATATGGACCTAACTGTATTTCCCAGGAAAATCCATTTTGGTTTAGTTTTTGTATGTTTTATTGTGAGTCTGTAAAAGTGGTGTAATACCTCTGACAACGTTGTTGACAGCAGTGACCTGGGAGTCAGAAATGCTTCCAGGGGTCTTCCCCATGCTGTTCCCATGTCATTTGAGCACTGTTCCCATCGATATGGGCAATTTTTACGCCCTCTGCAGACGGCCGGGGGGAGCCGCCTGAAAAATGCTCGACTTTCCCATATACTTACAGTACAGACCAAAAGTTTGGACACACCTTCTCATTTAAAGATTTTTCTGTATTTTCATGACTATGAAAATTGTACATTCACACTGAAGGCATCAAAACTATGAATTAACACATGTGGAATTATATACTTAACAAAAAAGTGTGAAACAACTGAAAATGTGTCTTATATTCTAGGTTCTTCAAAGTAGCCACCTTTTGCTTTGATGACTGCTTTGCACACTCTTGGCATTCTCTTGATGAGCTTCAAGAGGTAGTCACCGGAAATGGTCTTCACTTCACAGGTGTGCCCTGTCAGGTCTAATAAGTGGGATTTCTTACCTTATAAATGGGGTTGGGACCATCAGTTGTGTTGTGCAGAAGTCTGGTGGAAACACAGCTGATAGTCCTACTGAATAGACTGTTAGAATTTGTATTATGGCAAGAAAAAATCAGCTAAGTAAAGAAAAACGAGTGGCCATCATTACTTTAAGAAATGAAGGTCAGTCAGTGAGAAAAATTTGGAAAACTTTGAAAGTGTCCCCAAGTGCAGTTGCAAAAACCATCAAGCGCTACAAAGAAACTGGCTCACATGAGGACCGCCCCAGAAAAGGAAGACCAAGAATCACCTCTTCTTCTGAGGATAAGTTTATCCGAGTCACCAGCCTCAGAAATCGCAGGTTAACAGCAGCTCAGATTAGAGACCAGGTCAATGCCACACAGAGTTCTAGCAGCAGACACATCTCTTCAACAGCTCTTAAGAGGAGACTTTGTGCAGAAGGCCTTCATTGTAAAATAGCTTCTAGGAAACCACTGCTAAGGACAGGCAACAAGCAGAAGAGACTTGTTTGGGCTAAAGAACACAAGGAATGGACATTAGACCAGTGGAAATCTGTGCTTTGGTCTGATGAGTGCAAATTTGAGATCTTTGGTTCCAACCACCGTGTCTTTGTGCGACGCAGAAAAGGTGAACGGATGGACTCTACATGCCTGGTTCCAACCGTGAAGCATGGAGGAGGAGGTGTGATGGTGTGTGGGTGCTTTGCTGGTGACACTGTTGGGGATTTATGCAAAATTGAAGTTATACTGACCCAGCATGGCTGCCACAGCATCTTTCAGCGGCATGCTATTTCATCCGGTTTGCGTTTAGTTGGACCATCATTTATTTTTCAACAGGACAATGACCCCAAACACACCTCCAGGCTGTGTAAGGGCTATTTGAACAAGAAGGAGAGTGATGGGGTGCTATGCCAGATGACCTGGCCTCCACAGTCACCAGACCTGAACCCAATCGAGATGGTTTGGGGTGAGCTGGACCGCAAAGTGAAGGCAAAAAGGCCAACAAGTGCTAAGCATCTCTGAGAACTCCTTCAAGATTGTTGGAAGACCATTTTCAGTGACTACCCCTTGAAGCTCATCAAGAGAATGCCAAGAGTGTGCAAAGCAGTCATCAAAGCAAAAGGTGGCTAATTTGAAGAATCTAGAATATAAGACATATTTTCAGTTGTTTCACACTTTTTTGTTGAGTATATAATTCCACATGTGTTAATTCATAGTTTTGATGCCTTCAGTGTGAATGTACAATTTTCAATCATGAAAATACAGAAAAATCTTTAAATGCGAAGGTGTGTCCAAACTTTTGGTCTGTACTGTATATTGGGCTTGTTGCTCGGGTCGAGGACCCGAGTATTCCAATTTTCTCGACTCGATCAACGAGTACCCGAGCATTTTAGTTCTTGCTTATCACTAGTCTTTATAAGTTCATATTTTAGATATATACAGAAAACTGAAGATAAGAAAGGAAACTGCGGCTGTGAGAGAGTGAAGGTGTGCTCTTCACTTTTCACTCCCCGGACACTTACCTCCTGTTGCTGGGATTATCAGTAGAAGTAGAATAACAGCCACATTCATCCTTAAGACACAAAAATAAAGTAAAATCTATTAAATGCAAATAGAAAACAGGAGGATTACCTTGTACAGATGACCATTTCTATGCAGAGGACAATAGTGTCAGGAGGCTGCAGCAAGCCTCGTACCTTAGGGGTACCTTTTTAGGGTGCATGAAGACATAATGTCATGTGTTTTGAAGCTTCTGATAGTTTTTTTGGCAACATCTGAGCTAATTACAGACACACATGTGTATGTATTTTAATGCACACCAGAAACACACTGCTTCTTTGTGTAGCATCATGGGAAAGTCTAAATAAATCAGGCAAGATATCAGGAAGAGAATTGTGGACTTGCACAAGTCTGGCTCATCCTTGGGTACAATTTCAAGATACCTGAAGGTGCCTCGTTCATCTATACAAACAATTATACACAAGTACTAACTTGATGGGAATGTCCAGCCATCATACTGCTCAGGAAGGAGACTGGTTCTGTGTCCCAGAGATGAACGTGCTTTGGTCCGACATGTGCATATCAACCCAAGGACAAAAGCAAATGACCTTGTGAAGATGATGGTGGAAGCTGGTAAGATTGTGTCAATATCCACAGAAAAACTAGTACAGTATCAACTTGGGCTGATAGGCCACTCTGCCAGGAAGAAGCTATTACTCCAAAAGAAACATAAAAGCCAGATTAATGTTTGCAAATGGACACAGGAACAAAGACCTTAATTTTTGGAGACATGTCATGTGGTCTGATGAAACTAAAATTGAACTTTTTGGGCATAATGACCATCGTTACGTTTGGAGGAAAAAGGGAGAAGCCTGGAAGCCTAAGAACACCATCCCAACTGTGAAACACGGGGGTGGCAGCATCATGTTGTGGGATTGTTTTTCTGCAGGAGGGACTGGTGCACTTCACAAAATAGATGGCATCATGAGAAAAGAAGATTATGTGGCAATACTGAAGCAACATCTCAAGACATCAGCCAGGAAGTTAAAGCTTGGGCAGAAATGGGTCTTCCAAATGGATAATGACCCGAAGCATATAGCCAAAATGGTAACAAAGTGGCTGAAGGATAGCAAAGTCAATGTTTTGGAGTGGCCATCACAAAGCCCTGATCTCAATCCTTTTGAAAATTTATGGGTAAAGCTGAAAAGGCAGGTGTGAGCAAGACGACCTACAAACCTGGATCAGTTGCATCAGTTTTGTCAGGAGGAATCGGCCCAAATTCCACCAACTATTGTGAGAAGCTTGTGGAAGGATATCCCAAAAATCTGACCCAAGTCATTCAGTTTAAGGGAAATGGTACCAAATACTAATGAAATGTATGGAAACTTTTGACTTTGCAGTAAGTAATAAAAATGCCTTAAAACCTTCTCTCTCTCTCGTTTTTCTGGTATTTGGCAAATATTAAAAATGATGGTAATCCTAATTGATCTAAAACGGAAAAGGTTTATTCTGATTTCATGTCAGATATTGAGAACTACATGCAGATGTATCTATTTATATAGTGTATGGAAACTTCTGGTTTCAACTGTATGTGTTTATGTGTGTATCATATGAATATTATGTATACGTACATGCCCAATGTGTGTATTATGTTTGTGTGTAATGTATGTATGTGTAATATGTATATGTATACATACAGTGTGTGTATTATATGTGTGTATTGTGTTTGTGTTGATGATATGTAGTAAGAGAAACTTGGCACTCGATTTTTGCAGCAAGTGTACAAAAGTGACCTATGACGCACTTCGACTTCTTATTGCATATGATCCCCTGCACTGCGCCAATCAGTTCTGAAGAAGGTCTGGATTAGGACCGTAACGTTTTATTGTTTTGGATTGCCATTAAAAACTTTTGTTCACTTGCTGCAAAAATCGAGTGCTGAGTTTCTATTACTAATTACATGGACTGGACCCCTACTCAAGCACCACATTCTCCTCTAAATGGAATGCCGAACATATCTACAGCATGTGTGTATTATATGTACAGTTAGGTCTATATATATTTGGACAGAGACAACATTTTTCTAATTTTGGTTCTAGACATTACCACAATGAATTTTAAACAAAACAATTCAGATGCAGTTGAAGTTCAGACTTTCAGCTTTTATTTGAGGGTATCCACACTAAAATTGGATGAAGGGTTTAGGAGTTTCAGCTCCTTAACATGTGCCACCCTGTTTTTAAAGGGACCAAAAGTAATTGGACAGATTAAATAATTGTAAATAAAATGTTCATTTCTAGTACTTGGTTGAAAACCCTTTGTTGGCAATGATTGCCTGAAGTCTTGAACTCATGGACATCACCAGACGCTGTGTTTCCTCCTTTTTGATGCTCTGCCAGGCCTTCACTGCGGTGGTTTTCAGTTGCTGTTTGTTTGTGGGCCTTTCTGTCTGAAATTTAGTCTTTAACAAGTGAAATGCATGCTCAATTGGGTTGAGATCAGGTGACTGACTTGGCCATTCAAGAATATTCCACTTCTTTGCTTTAATAAACTCCTGGGTTGCTTTGGCTTTATGTTTTGGGTCATTGTCCATCTGCAGTATGAAACGACGACCAATCAGTTTGGCTGCATTTGGCTGGATCTGAGCACACAGTATGGCTCTGAATACATCAGAATTCATTCAGCTGCTTCTGTCCTGTGTCACATCATCAATAAAAACTAGTGACCCAGTGCCACTGGCAGCCATGCATGCCCAAGCCAACACACTGCTTCCACCGTGTTTTACAGATGATGTGGTATGCTTTGGATCATGAGCTGTACCACGCCTTCGCCATGCTTTTCTCTTTCCATCATTCTGGTAGAGGTTGATCTTGGTTTCATCTGTCCAAAGAATGTTCTTCCAGAACTGTGCTGGCTTTTTAGATGTTTTTTAGCAAAGTCCAGTCTAGCCTTTTTATTCTTGATGCTTATGAGTGGCTTGCACCGTGCAGTGAACCCTCTGTATTTACTTTCATGCAGTCTTCTCTTTATGGTAGATTTGGATATTGATACGCCTACCTCCTGGAGAGTGTTGTTTACTTGTTTGGCTGTTGTGAAGTGGTTTCTCTTCACCATGGAGATTATTCTGCGATCATCCACCACTGTTGTCTTCCGTGGGCGACCAGGTCTTTTTGCATTGATGAGTTCACCAGTGCTCACTTTCTTTTGCAGGATGTACCAAACTGTAGATTTTGCCACTCCTAATATTGTAGCAATTTCCCGGATGGGTTTTTTCTGTTTTTGCAGCTTAAGGATGGCTTGTTTCACCTGCATGGAGAACTCCTTTGACCGCATGTTTACTTCACACCAAAACCTTCCAAATGCAAGCACCACACCTCAAATCAACTCCAGGCCTTTTATCTGCTTAATTGAGAATGGCATAACGAAGGGATTGCCCACACCTGTCCATGAAATAGCCTTGGAGTCAATTGTCCAATTATTTTTGGTCCCTTTAAAAACAGGGTGTCACATGTTAAGGAGCTGAAACTCCTAAACCCTTCATCTAATTTTAGTGTGGATACCCTCAAATGAAAGCTGAAAGTCTGAACTTCAAATGCATCTGAATTGTTTTGTTTAAAATTCATTGTGGCAATGTCTAGAACCAAAATTAGAAAAATGTTGTCTCTGTCCAAATATATATGTACCTAACTGTATATGATGTATATGTAAATGTAGAGTGTGTGTTATATTTGTGTTTAATATGTGTATGATATATGTGTGTATTAAATGATATATAACCCCGGGCAAAAATTATGGAATCACCGGGCTCGGAGGATGTTCATTCAGTTGTTTAATGTTGTTGAAAAAAAGCAGATCGCAGACATGGCACAAAACTAAAATCATTTCTAATGGCAACTTTATGGCTTTAAGAAACACTAAAAGAAATCAAGATTAAAAATGTGGTACTCAGTAAGGGTAATTTTTTTCAGACCAAGCAGAGGGAAAAAATTATGGAATCACTCAATTCTGAGGAAAAAATTATGGAATCACCTTGTAAATTTTCAAATCCAAAACTAACACCTGCATCAAATTAGATGTGTTTGTTAGTCTGCATCTAAAAAGGAGTAATCACACCTTGGAGAGCTGTTCTCTCTGTGTCTGGTGACATGAGTCCTGACTCATATAATGCATATATTACCCTTTTCATCATTCACTCATGTATTATGGAGTAGTGGAGTGAGATCTAGGCACTTTGGTATAGAATAGATTACTATTTATAATTTGCCTGTTTCCTGTGCTATCAAAATGTAGAGTATGCATTATTATTTACAAATGTAGTACATGTCACGTGTTGCACACGTACTTCTCCTTTGTATGGTGTACCATTGTTTCTATATTTAATAAAGGTATTTTATTCATCCTTAGCCACCATTCAATTCTTTTCTATTGATTTAGGGACCCTATGTTCGATTGTTTGTCTTTTCTCATCTCACCTGCATCAAATTAGATCTGCTCGTTAGTCTGCATCTAAAAAGGAGTGATCACACCTTGGAGAGCTGTTGCACCAAGTGGACTGACATGAATCATGGCTCCAACACGAGAGATGTCAATTGAAACAAAGGGAGGATTATCAAACTCTTAAAAGAAGGCAAATCATCACGCAATGTTGCAAAAGATGTTTGTTGTTCACAGTCAGTTGTGTCTAAAATCTGGACCAAATACAAACAACATGGGAAGGTTGTTAAAGGCAAACATACTGGTAGACCAAGGAAGACATCAAAGCGTCAAGACCGGAAACTTGAAGCAATATGTCTCCAAAACAGGAAATGCACAAAAAAAATATGAGGAACGAATGGGAGGAAACTGGAGTCAATGTCTGTGACCGAACTGTAAGAAACCACCTAAAAGAAATGGGATTTACATACAGAAAAGCTAAACAAAAGCCATCATTAAAACCTAAACAGAAAAAAACAAGGTTACAATGGGCTAAGGAAAAGCAATCGTGGACTGTGGATGACTGGATGAAAGTCATATTCAGTGATGAATCGCGAATCTGCATTGGGCAAGGTGATGATGCTGGAACTTTTGTTTGGTGCCGTTCCAATGAGATTTATAAAGATGACTGCATGAAGAGAACATACAAATTTCCACAGTCATTGATGATATGGGGCTGCATGTCAGGTAAAGGCACTGGGGAGATGGCTGTCATTACATCTTCAATAAATGCCCAAGTTTACATTGATATTTTGGACAGTTTTCTTATCCCATCAATTGAAAGGATGTTTGGGGATGATGACATCATTTTTCATGATGATAATGCATCCTGCCATAGAGCAAAAACTGTGAAAACATTCCTTGAAAGAAGACACATAAGGTCAATGTCATGGCCTGCAAATAATGCGGATCTCAATCCAATTGAAAATATTTGGTGGAAGAATAGAGTGATTCCATAATTTTTTCCCTCTGCTTGGTCTGAAAAAAATTACCCTTACTGAGTACCATATTTTTAATCTTGATTTCTTTCAGTGTTTCTTGAAGCCATAAAGTTGCCATTTGAAAATACTTTAGTTTTGTGCCATGTCTGTGATCTGCTTTTTTTTCAACAACATTAAACAACTGAATGAACATCCTCCGAGCCCGGTGATTCCATAATTTTTGCCAGGGGTTGTATATGTACATGTATAGTGTGTATTGTGTTTGTGTGCAGTATATGTATGTACTGTGTTTATATGTTTAATGAGTCTGATATATACACACGTGTAATATGTGTATTTGTTTATGATATATGTGTGTAGTGTTAATGTATGTATTATATGTATGTGTAATATGTATATATGTACATATGTGTATGACGTGTGTATTATATGTATATGTTCATGTATAGTCTGTAATAGTTTGTGTGCAATGTATGTATTTGGAATATGTATATGTGTGTATTGTGTATATGTATACACACGGTATAATATGTACATTTGTGTATGATGTATGTGTGTATTGTGCTTATATGTATTATGTTTGTATGTATGTGTATATATGTTTAATGAGTTTTATGTATGCATATGTGCATATTTGTGTATGATGTATGCACACGTGTAATATGTACTTTTGTGTATGAGTTATACAGATGTGTGTACATGTGTGCATAGTTTGTGTGTATATGGTGTATTATGTTTGAGTGGAATATGTATCTGTGTATACATATTTAATGTGTTTTATCTATGCTCATGTGGAATACATGTATGTGTATGATGTATATGGACATGTATATTGTTAACCTTTGTGCTTCTGTGTATTATATGTATGTAATGTGTGCACTATGTATGTAACCGCATAATACATGGGAGTATGCCTGTGCTTATTGTGTGTATGCGCGTCTAGTTACGTCTGGTCCAGACCTGACAAACCCCTAAAGAAAACTTTCAATTGCTTTAAAAAATAGCTTAGAAATCAATAAATCCTTATGAAATGCTCCAATATTAAAAAAAAATCGCTTTTATATACCCTCCTGTGTTACTGCTGTTTGCGGCAGCCTGTATCATGTGCATGGGGCAGGGGTCACAAAACATCTTCTGCATCTGATGGGCTGTAGAGAACTTTAACCCTCCTAAAGGGATTCATTCCAGCAATACGTGTATTATATGGGGTTGTCATTTAACCTATTTTCCCTATACACTGGGTGAGCCCAACCCAAAGTTGTGGGGTTCTTAATAAAAAGCTGTAGCACTAACTCAATGCCCTCAGTTTTCTTGTGGCTGTCCAGCAGCGCTCACTTCCTTCGGACTCTTAATAATGGAGCCTCTATAGATTTTTCCCCCGCCGCCTATTCCCGGTTTGCCCCCTGAGGTAAGGAAACGGAGACTTACTTGTGTCTTCGGGAGAGAAGTCTCTTGTGTGTTCTTCTAGCACCTTCTCAGAATATGAGCACAAGCAAACGTCTGCGGTCTGAGCCACTTCCCCAAAAGAGTTAAGACATCAGCAGACAAGGGAAAGAATCTGAAACAGAGGAGGAAGAGCAGCAGCGTCGATACAGACGACCACCAAGGTCAAGACGGTCTGCAGGACATCTTCGTACAGTATAAAAAGTTCTGCAACTTTCAAGCAAACTTTCTCATGCATGACCGCACCAGCTGGTAGATCATTAATGATCATGTCCGACTGACCCATCTGCAGGGCTCGTTAGCTTTATTTTCTGGATGTGATCAGGACAGGATTATCATTAGTAATGGATGCTGCCATTGACTAATACAGGGGGAAGTACTGACCCACACCAGATAAGTATGGACGCTAACAGGCAAGGCTCCATGGGAGAAAAATATGTAAATTATCTGTTGCAAAACAAAACTTTCTTGCAAAGTACTACCCTACGAGTCAACATTTTACCCTTCAATAACTGTGGCCGCTGCAGATCCTATGGAATAAGACGCACTGTATGGAGGAAAGTATTGGGCACTTGCGTCAATCATTAAATTCTAGTTTGTCATTCGGTCCCATAACTTGCAGTTTTCTCTTTGAGGTCATTCTACACCCAAACCTACACGTCTAAACTGTTCCACAATCTAATACATCTGCGATGGCAGGAAGCGCAATGTGGCTTCTCTAGAAACTTGAAGCAGCGAACTGCTGATATCAGCCAAAATAACAGAGAAAATCATTAATAGGTGTGGCAGGATCAGTGTGAAGGCGTTAGACTGTGTTAATTTGACCTTAAACAGATGTTATTTCACTTTAGTTTTAATCTTCATAATTCATTGTACAAAATAAGTTACATTTTTTAACCAATACTGAGCTCTGAGTTCCTGCACTGCTGCATGCAGTCATGCCAGTGGCTTCCACTAGAGGGAGCATGGATTTATAGATCCTAATGATCAAGCTGTTTCCAGGTTGCTCCCTCTAGTGGTTGGCATCAGAATAGACAATAAGGTTATTCAGAGCTTTGTGTCAGTGGCTCCCTCTAGTGGTTGGCATCAGAATAGACAATAAGGTTATTCAGAGCTTTGTGTCAGTGGCTCCCTCTAGTGGTTGGCATCAGAATAGACTATAAGGAATTCAGAGCTTTGTGTCAGTGGCTCCCTCTAGTGGTTGGCATCAGAATAGACAATAAGTAGTGATAAGCGAGCGTGCTCGCCACTGCGCGGTACTCACCTGAGCATCACTGTACTCGACAAGCTCAGCGCTCAGAGGGAACTCAGGTCCCCTCCCTGCATGTTTGGCGCTCTTTAGAGAGCCAATGAACATGCTGGGATTGCCAGCCACTCACTGTAATGCCGTAGCCATGTTGGCTGTAGGCATTACAGTGATTGGCTGGCCGCACAGCGTCATCAGGTCTATATCAGACCTGGCGCCGCCATGCTCGTCACAGTCACTCCGGATCAGACAGTGTAGGGAGAGGTACTGCTGAGCTAGGGAGAGATTTGCTTGTTTCTAGCTAGTGTAGGTATTCCACAACATATATATACTGTATATATCCAACTGAACTAACAGTCCTTCTGAGGACTAATGCAGCTGCATATAATCAGTGCTAGGCAGGCAGGCAGTGTATGTGGCAGACTACAGTGTATGATACAGCACAAGAGGGTCCATTGAACATCCTGTCCGCTGCTGTAATAATTATAGATTTTTGGAGACATAGCCCCAAATATCAGGGGCCAGGGAAATTTTTTTTTTATCTTAATCCTGGTTATTTGCTTAAAAAGGCAATCCAGAGTCCACCATTTTTCTGCTCCATTTGCTTGTTAGCATTGCAGAATACAGCCAAGATCTGTTCCATATTTCAGCGATAAAAATCCAGAAATTTAAACTGAACATGGAAAATATTGGCCTCCTTTTCCATTCTGTTGCAGTTTGTTGGTCAAGCTATTCACACTAGGTGTCTGTGAAGAATAATATTTGTAAATTACAGGCTTGCTATTTAAAACCGTGGTTCTCTGTCAGACATAACACCTATAAGAGTGTTCCAAAATCAGACATTTCTTCCATTTTAATTCCGTTGCAGTGTGTCGGTCAAGCTATTCACATTAGGTCTCTGTGTGGAATAATATTAGTAAATTACAGGCCTGCTATTTAAAATTGTGGTTCTCAGTCACATATAACTACGTTCCAAAATCAGCCATTTCTCGTGAACGTCGAAAATATGGTTCTCCATTAAAAATGGGCAAGGTGAGTGGCAAGGGACGGGGAAGTGGAAGTGATGGTGATGGTGCATGCCAAGGCCGAGGAAGTGGCCGTGGGCGAGCTGAAATTGTGCAACAACAAACACCCACATCTTCTCACCCGACCTTCCTGTCCCAATTCCTAGGGGACCGCAGCACACTACTATTGAACCCAGAGCAGTGTCAAAAGGTTATTGGTTGGATAGCGGATAATGCTTCCAGTCACATAGCCACCACCACCACCACCACCACCACCTTCACCACCACCTTGTCTTCCACACGGTCAAGTCTCAGTAGCTGTGAGTCTGAACCGTATATTCCTCACCCTGATCCTTCTTTCTCCCACCCACCATGCCGAGTGCCCGGAGACAACTGATCCCACACTTGGACACTCTGAAGAGCTGTTCACTTTTCCATTTGTATATTCGTGCCTCTCGCCTGGCCAGCTTTAAGCGAGTCAAGAGGAGAACGTATGTAATGATGCCCAAATATTGGAGCCGCCACGGTCACATGAAGGCGATGGTGAGAAAGTGCAATTAATGTCGCAATAGTATGTGAGGAGCTGCCCACTTACTAAAGACTATGATACTTTTCCAGCAACGGACCACCATTTTTGTCAATATTATTATTGTGTTTTATTAGTGATTTACTTGTTATGTTTTTTATAGTTCTGCTTACTTGTCAGTACGTAAGATTCACTTGTAAAATGTTCATCCACTAATCTCATCTTTATCTCTGGAGTCCATTGTTTCAACAGCCAATGGTCTCATTAGGTGAGTGTGGATTGAGACACAGTGGAGCCATCACCATAGGGGGTCTTGCAGGCAGTCTCAGGTGAAGGCTTCTAGAAAATTCTTCATTGCTTTTTGGCTTACAGTGAATGCTTGAGGGGGAGGATGTGATCACTTCTGACCTGGGAGGGGACTGATTTCAGTGAAAGAAAGGAGAGTCATGTTTTAGTGAGAGTTTTGTGGAAGGATTGAAGGAAGAGGATGGAGACCCGGGACTTGGAAGGATGGATAAACATATTACCATTATGGATTATGTCATTTGGATTTAAACTTTCTTAAAAGGACTGCTGCTACTGGATACCTGTGCTTTCATCATTTTATCTGCCGTCTAGAGGATTATGGACTGTGGCTACAGACTACAGTGGAACTTCTGAACCCAGATTGGGAACTTAAGGACTGAGAGAACTGTATTTTGGCAATTTACCTGGAATTGCTTTATTACCATGGCTGTGATAAATAAAATATTGTTGCATCTCTAACCTGCCTAGGTGATTACTTACAATCCACAACCTCAGATTTTTACAGTGGGAAAGTGCAATTACTGTCGCAATAGGTGGATGATCATGATGAGACACAATTGCCAGTAAGTCAGGAGGAGGACCAGGGTGCGGAAGTGGAAGACGCGGTGGTGGATGATATAGTAACTGACCCAACCTGGCAGGGGGACATACAGAGCGAGAACAGCAGGGGGAGGGAGGCGTAGCACCACAACAGGCAGGATCAAGCAGTGTGGTGGCCGCAGACACAAGGAGGGAGAGCGTTCCTCGTAACACCAACACAACGGAAGTTGCCAGTACAACTGTTAGGTCTTCCCGGGTCTGTTTTTTTTAAAAGACTCTGCAGATAACCCCAAAAAGGCCATTTGCACCACCTGCCAGGCCAGCATCAGCAGGGGTAGCAAAACTAGCAGCCTGACCTCCACCAGCATGATCAGGTACATGGCAGCAAAGCACCCAACTAAGTGGGCCAAACCCCAGGGTCCAGCAACAGTGTCTGTGGGTGACACCACTGCTTGTTCTGCTGTTGTGCGTGCACGCCAATCCCCTGTCCATGGCGCATGCCAAGATGCCTCCTGACCTGCACCTGTCGTTGAACACTCTCAACTAACACGATCAGCAAGCACGTCCACGTTCTTGTCCCAGCTCAGCGTTCAGTTGACCCTACCCCAGTTCTTGGAACGCAGCCAATGCCCCACAGGCCACACTACTAAATTCACACATTTTGCTAATGCTTGCGCTCAAAATGTTACCTTTTAGGTTCGTGGAGATGGAAGCTTTCCGCAACCTGATGGTGGCAGCCATCCCTCAGTACTCGGTCCCCAACCACCACTATTTCTCCCGGTGTGCCGTCCACGCATTACAGGAGCACGTGTCCCGCAACATTAGACTCAACAAGGCAGTTACTGGGAAAGTCCACCTAACCACGGGCACGTGGACAAGTGCTTGTGGGAAGGGATGGTACATCTCACTGCCGGCACACTGGGTTAATATAGTGGAAGCCGGAACCCAGTCAGACCTTGGGACGGAACACATCCTCTCGACGCTGAGGATTGCAGGCCCTGCGTCAATCAGGGTTGCCCCCACATTCTACAGCTCCTGCACCTCTTCAGCATCCATCTCTAAAATGACCACATCAGTTGCAAGCTGGAAGCACTGCAGCACTGCCTTGGCCAAGTGTCAATAGGCTGTGCTGAAGCTAATATGCTTAGGTGACAAACCGCACAGCGCTGAAAAGTTGTGGACAGCTCTGAAAGAGCAGGCAGATCTGTGTCTGACACCGCTGACCCTACAGCCAGGCATGGTCATGTGTGACAATGGTCAGAACCTGGTGGGGGCTCTGAGGTGAGGCGAGCTCACACACGTACCATGCCTGGCCCATGTGCTTAACCTCGTGGTTCAGCTGTTTCACAAAACCTACCCAGATCCGTCGAATCTGATTGTCAAAGTACGCCGCCTGTTTGCCCATTTTAGAAAGTCAGCTACAGCTTCCGCCGCCCTTGCCGTGCTTCAGCATTGTTTGCAGCTTCCAGCTCACCGACTGATCTGCGATGTCCCCACGCATTGGAACTCTACATTGCAGTTGTTGGGAAGGATTTGTGAGCAGAAGAGGGCAGTTGTTGAGTACCAGCATCAACAAGGCCGCCAGTATTCAGGTCAGACTCCACACATAAGACCTCAGGAGTGGACATGGATGTCAGACATATGTACCATCCTCCAAAATTTTGAGTACAGCACCAAGATGGTGAGTGGCAATGATGCCATAATTAGCATCACCATCCCACTTCTATGTCTTCTGAAACACTCTCTGCTCACAATTAAAGAGGATGCATTGCAGGCGGAGCACGATGAGATGGAGCAAGGAACCATACAGGGTGATTACACACAGCCAAGCCTCATCTCATCCCAACGTGGATTGAGTGACAAGGAGGAGGAAGAACAGGCCAGGAGCTAGTTTCCTGCGCTATAGGTGGTACTATCTGTACAACTGTCATACTGTCTGTTCAGCATAGATGGCCTGAGGACATGGAGGAGGAGAGCATGGTCAGTCATCCTCTTGGTGAGGACACAAAAGTCTTGCCTCTTTGCAGTCTGGCACACATGGCTGAGTTTATGTTACACTGACTTTCCTGTGACCCTTGCATTGTTCAAATTTTGGGTGACAGTCATTACAGGTTGGTGACACTTCTAGACCCATGCTACAGGGAGAGCTTTATGTCTCTTATTCCCTTGCAGGACAGGCCTAATAAAATGGTGCAGTATGAGAAGGCCCTTGTTGCAGAATTATTAAAAAAATTCCCATCTGAAACGCTGGCGGCAGAGGTCACAGTTCGTTTGACAACCAAGGAGTTCAGGCGAGAGAGACACAAATGCAATCGAGCAGAGGCACAGGAACACTGTCAAAGTTCTAGGACAGTTTTCTCAGATCCTCCCATCGCACAATCCCTGAGGTGCGGGGTACTCTCCCAAAGAGGGAAAAATTGCAGCAGATGCTGAGGGAGTACCTTGCTGACCATACCAATGTCCTTCGTGATTACTCTGTGGATTATAATTATTGATTATCCAAGGTGGACATGTGGCATGAACTGGCTCTCTATGCATTGGAGGTCCAGGCCTGCCCTGCCACTAGCGTTTTATCAGAGCGGGTTTTTAGTGCCGCCGGAGGAATTATAACCGATAAGCGCATCTACCTGTCAACTGAAAATGCTGACAGGCTTATAAAAATGAACAAGGGCTGGATTGGGCCAGACTTCTTAACACCACCGAATGATAGCAGCATAGCATAAACTCAAATACAGTGTCTTTTTTTTGTGAGGTCTAATCCCATGCACCTCTGTCTTCACACCCAGACATGGGTATACGCTTCCAGGAGGGGGCTGGAGACAGGCACAGCTAGTGGGAAGCCCCCCATGACCGGGATTGGCCGGTTGGTTTCCCTTTTTAAAAGTATTGGGTTTGTATTGGATAGGGGGAAGTTAAAGGGGGCGGGTAATTGGGAGAGGCTGGGGTATATAGGAGAAAGTATGGGAAAACCGCCATTCCTGGAAGAGCAGCCACAAGAGATTCATCTTACCATGGAGTCAGTGGAATCCCTGGTGGTCCGGCTGAGGGACGTCACCAGGTCACGGAGCGGGGGATGGCTTGAGGCCCAGCTGTCTGCTTTGCTGGGAGCAGCTGATACCCAGGACGCGCCGGCTGCGGCTGGGAGGAGAACCAGGAGGACCAGGCCCCCGGAGAGACTGTCATCGGAGGTAACTACGCGCAACAGGTGCAAACTCCGGAGCCCCTTCGGGGACCCTGTGGGAGGCGAGCGCGGCTGCGTGGTCCCTTCCCGTAGCGCTCGCCCCGGCAGGAATCCATCCTGCTGGCCTGTTGGCGCAGCACAGCGAGAATCGCGGGCAACACCGGAAGTGTGGGCAGCATCGGATGTGCAGCCTGCATCAGTATGCGCTGCCGAGGTCCGGGCCACAAAGGCCAGCTGCAAAACACGGTGGGGGCCACAGGAGGAGGCAAGGGACCGGGAGGACGCCGGGAGGAGGACCACATGCGGCAGGCACCACTGGCGATGTGTGCTTCGAGGGGCCACTGGGGGCACATTTAAAAACACAGATGAAAGAGAAAATTTGGCACGACGAATACATCAAAATTTTCTCCCTCCTTCCCGTGGAAAAGTTTAATTTAGACAGAGGGAAGAAGGACGATAGCAGAAAGGAGGAGGAGGAGAAGCGCAGGTGGTGGCTTTTTCCCCAAACATTCGTAAATTGGCTTCAAGCATTTGCTATACTGGCTGGTGTCATTAGGGAGAAGTTTCCTGAGAATTGCTCAGGCTTATGCTGTTATTTGGATTCTATTTGGGAAGCGCATCGTACTTACGGGGGTCAGACATGGCTGAGGTATGATGAGCAATTAAGGCAGAGGAAGGCGGTGTGGCCAGAGATCAAGTGGGATCAGAAAGATATTGGTCTTTGGTTGAAAGTGATGGCCCCAGCTGGTACGGGCAGTCCTTTCATGGGAGCGGGAGTCAATCATTGGGACATGGGGGGGGGGGGGGGGTAGTCAGGGAGCACAGGGAGGAAAAGAGAATTCTGGGACGTGCTTGCAATTTAATGATGGCCAGTGCAAATATGGGAGCAGCTCTAAGTTCAAACATGTGTGTTCCCATTGCAACGGGAGCTCACATGGGGCTGCAAAATGTTTTAAAAAAGGAAAAGGAAAGCTGTCTGTGAGTACCGGTCAAGGGGGTGATTCCAGTGAATCTGCTAGGGATGGCCCCCTTTCTAAGTAGATATCCTGATCAATTAAAGGCTGCAATTATTCGTAATGGTTTTTCGGAAGGTTTCAGGATCCCGCCACCTGATCATAAAGTTCCTTTCTCTGTTAAGAATTTGAGGTCTGCGTTATTGTATCCAGAGGTCGTCAGTGTAAAGTTCGCAAAGGAAGTGGAGTTAGGGCGTATGACGGGACCGTTTGAGAGTCTGCCGGGTGAAGAGGTGATCATTTCTCCTTTGGGGGTTGTGCCTAAGAAGGAGCCGAATAAATTTTGTTTGATTCAGCATTTGTCATACCCGAAGGGATTTTTGGTCAATGACGGTATCGCGCCAGAATTATGTTCTGTAGAATATACATAATTTGATACGGCGGTGTCATGGGTGCGCAGGTACGGGCCTGGGTCATCGTTAGCAAAAATCGATATTGAATCAGCTTTTAGGTTACTTCCGGTTCACCCGGCTAGCATTCCGTTATTGGGTTGTTTTTGGAACAAAGGTTATTATCTGGATAAGTGTTTACCTATGGGTTGCTCAATTTCATGTGCATTGTTTGAGACTTTCAGTACTTTTCTGGAGTGGGTGGTTAGGGATGTTGCAGGTGTGCAGTCCGTCATTCATTACCTGGATGACTTTTTGTTCATAGATCCCCCAGATTCTTTGGTTTGTAATAATTTGTTAGCAGTCATGGTGGGTTGCAGAACGTTTTGGTGTTCCTTTGGCGAGAGAGAAAACTGAAGGGCCTTGTACCGTATTGAGTTTTTTAAGAATACTGATTAATTCGGAAAAAATGGAATTTCGATTGCCCGAGGGTAAATTGTCATTGCTCAGGCAGGAGGTGGAGCGAATTGGTAAATTGCGCAAGGTGACATTGAAGGAGCTGCAGTCGCTGTTAGGGAGATTGAACTTTGCGTGTAGGATCATGCCTATGGGCAGAATATTTTGTCGCAGGTTGTCAAGGGCCACAGCAGGTGTGCGGGCATCGCATCATTTTATTCGATTGATTAGAGAGCACAGAGAAGATTTGTTGGTATGGAAGCGTTTTTTGGACAGTTACAATGGTAGGTCCTTGATTCAGCAGGAGTTTTTGAACAGCTTTGATTGCGAGATTTACACGGACGCGGCAGGCGGTGCTGGCTATGGGGCCTACTGTAAGGGAAAGTGGAGCGTTGGTAAATTGCCCAATTCATGGAAGGAGAGGTGTTTTACAAAGAATCCTGCTCTGTTGGAACTATTCCCAATCGTAGTCGCGGTATCAATTTGGGGCAAATTTTTCTCGAATCAGAGAGTCAGGTTCCACTGTGATATGGGTGTGGTGGCGGTAATTTACAGCTTGTCGGCTTTGTCTCCTCCGGTTATTAAGCTGGTCAGGGAACTGGTACTCTGGTGTTTGGAGTTGAATGCATGGATTTCGGCGGTACATGTGCCAGGTGTGCAAAATTCTATAGCGAATGCTTTGTCTCGTTTCCAGTGGGAGTGTTTTCGGGCTCTGGCACCAGAGGCAGAAGTTGCAGGAGTGGAATGGCCTTCGCAGTTGTGGCAGCTGATTACAGATGAGCTGGAAGATTGATCCAGGATTCAGTTGCGAGTTCAACCTGGTCTTCATACGAGGCATCGTGGCGAGTATAGCAAAGCTCGGTGTTCCATTGTGGGGCGGTAGAGAGTGACGAGGATAGAACACTGGCGGTTTTGTTTTTAGTTGGTAAGGCGGCTGAATTAGGGTGGTCGGTACCTAGAATTGGTAAATTTATTGCCGGGCTTGCATTCGGTTTCAAATTGCAGGGAGAGTCTGATGTCACAAAATAATTTTTGGTCAAGCAGGCATTAAAAGGTTTTAAAAAAGGTAGCAGGATTTTGGATAAGCGTAGGCCAGTCACGTTTAGTATGTTGGAAAGGTTAGGTCTTGTATTGGAAAAGATTTGTCTTTCTAATTTCGAGGCGGCTCTATTTAAATTAGCTTTTTCCATAGTTTTCTTCGGGGCGATGAGAGTAGGTGAATTGGTCGCCCCCAGCAAGAATAGGGCAGGGGGTTTATTGGCTGAAGACATGAGCTGCTGGGCTGGGGGCATCGATTTTTGGATCAGACGTGCAAAGACCGATCAGTTGGCTAGAGGTAAGCGCGTTGTGTTAGGTAGAGAGGACGGGGCTTTGATGTGTCCGAGGAGGTGCTTGGAGGCATATTGGCAGGTGTTGTCGGGGAGATCCGGCCCACTTTTATGTCACTCCAACGGTGCATTTTTGTCCCGATTTCAGTTTATAGCGGTCCTAAAAAAGGGGGTCCAAGAGTCGGGCCTTAATTCAGATGTGTACGGTTCACACTCTTTTAGGATCGGCGCTGCATCAGAGGCTGACAGGCGAGGTTTGGGGGCCCAGGTGAAAGCGGATTGGCAGGTGGAGTTCGGACCGTTATTTGATGTATGTGCGGCATTGTTATTATTGTGAGTGTTAAATATGCTTGTTATTATTATTATTCTTTTAGGTGGTGTTCCCTCGTTAGCCTGGATTTTCGGACATTCGTATGTGCATTGGGGGGGCGCTGCGTGCTGACGTAAGGTGTGACGGTAGGCAATTGGGCTTTACGAGGGAAACAAGTGGTTATCCGTTGGCTAGGCTTTAGAGGGATGGTATGGAGCCGGGTTATGTCGGAGTTTCACAAAGCGGCTCGACTAGATAGAACACCCGATATTTTGGTTATACATATGGGAGGGAACGATTTGGGGGCTAGGCCCGTTAGAGAGTTAATTCGGGATATTCATTTTGATTTTTGCGATTGTGGGCATCTTTTCCGGGGGTGCTGACGGTGTGATCAGATGTTGTGACTAGTCAAAAAATGTCGGGCGGCCAGATCGGTGAAAGGGATTAATAGGGCGAGAGTGAAATTAAATAGGGCCATATCGAGCTTTGTGTCTAGGAATGGTGGGATAAGTGTTAGGCATTTTGAGTTGGAATCTGGGGTTGGTAATTTCTGGTTAGAGGACGGTGTTCATCTTAATGCAATTGGTATTGATCTTTGGGTCCTGGCGATAGAGGAGGGTATTGAAAGGGCGTTGGTGGCTTTGGGGCACTCACGAGCCTAAGGTTCCAGGGCTATTCGTGGTTGGCGGGGGTGGGGTTCTTGGAGTTGGTACCGAATTGTCGGTGGAAGGAATTGGAAATAATTTCAGGTCGTTTTAAATTGAGTGGGGGGTGATCTGGCAGTCGGTTCTGGGCTCTGGACTGGGTTCTATCCCGGGAGCTTCTAGTTGGTTGGTCTTTCACAGACTGTGGAAGTTTGGTGCCCTCGAGCTGGTGCTGCACGGCTGAGGGTAACATGGCGATTGATTTCTTCTAGTCTATTTCAAAGCCAGATCTATTAGCTCCAAGAACCCTCCCTCCATATTTATATATTTATTTTATTGATATTTTGATTGTTATTGTTTGTGTGTTAATAAAATGGCCTTTGTGGCCAAAATTTATCCAACGAACAGCAGGTTGTAGCGTTTTTATTTTGGGGTCCGGGACCTCGGGTAAGGCGGGAGAAGGTAAGCCATCAGGTAAGAAACCATATTGGCCGTACAAGGTCATGATTTTGTCTATTTGCTTTTGTCCTCCTCTTCCTCCACCACCATATGTACCATATCAATGTCTTGGAGGAATTCCAATGCCCCTTGCTAGTTTTTGGCAGCCGTTTCTTCACTGCATAGGAAAACCATATGGGAGACTCTCTCCTTTCTAATGGGAATATGTCGTACTCATTACTGTGGCCCTGCTCTGTGGGTCTTTAAATTGTTACTGGGGTTTTGCAGTCACAGCATGGGCATTACCACTGTAGGAGACCTGCTCCTTTATAATGGGAACATTTTTTTTACTGAGACCCTCCTCCATGTCTCTTCAAAGGGATATTGGGGTGCGTCCAAATTTTTGGCAGCCCTTGCAGACACTGCATATGCATTAACAGTGTAGGAGACCCACTCGTTAATGGGAGCAACAAAGCATAGCTGGCTGATGGCTCTCTAACAATAGTAAGGGCCGCCTGATGGCCCTATAAAAATAGGCTGTGACTTTGAATCCCTCCATCATAAATGAAACACAATGTGTCTGATGTGTTTTTGGTTATTTATTTTTCCTTATATACAAGTCATTACCCTGGAAAACATGTTCCTTAACATATTTCCCAGGAACATCCATTTTGGATTAGTTTTTGTATGTTTTGTTGTACGTTGTGAGTCCGTAACAGTGGCGTAATACTCCGACGAGGTTGTTGACAGCAGTGACCTGCGGGTCAGAGATGCTTTCAGGGGTCTTCCCCATGCTGGTCCCATGTCATTTGTGCACTGTTCTCATCAATTTGGGCAATTTTTAGGCCGCCTGAAAAATGCTCAAGTTTCCCATAGACTTACATTGGGCTCGTTACTCGGACCGAGCACTCGATCATTCCAATTTGCTTGATTTGAACAACGAGCACCCAAGCATTTTAATGCTCTGCCATCACTAACAAGGTTATTTAGAGCTTTGTGTCAGTTGCTCCCTCTAGTGGTTGGCATCAGAATAGATAAGGAATTCAGAGCTTTGTGTCAGTTTTAGTTTCCTCTATTTCTAGTTTAGGAATATATGTACTTTAAGTTTATCTCCCCCCCCCCCCCCCAAGTATCTTGGATTTTTACAATACTGTTATCAGCACTGACAAACACCATGGAGAGGCTTAGTGTATGCAGTAACATAACATAGTTTGTAAAGCCGAATAAAGACTTGCGTCCATCAAGTTCGACCTGTTAGTTCTGTAATTGCTAAAGTTGATCCAGAGGAGGGCAAAAACCCCAAATGATTTGGCCAATCTTCACCTGAGGAAAAATTCCCTCCCGACTCTGAAACCAGCAGTCAGAATAAATCCCTGTATCAACCTACTATTTTATTTTATTTTTAAGTATATGCTGAAATCTGCCTGGTATCTAGAAATGCATCCAGTCCCCGCTTGAACTGGTTTAGTGAATCCGACATTACCGTCTCCTCACTCAGTGAATTCCATATTCTCACTGCTCTTACCGTAAAGAACCCCTTCCTATGCTGGTGCTGAAACCTTTTCTCTTCCAGTCTTAGTGAATGCCCTCTTGTTACCGTAATATCCCTCCTTTTGAACAAATCCCGGGCAAGGTCTCTATACTGTCCCCTAACATATTTGTACACATTTATTATGTCCCCCCTCAACCTTCTCTTTTCCAGGCTGAATAGTCCTAGTTTTGCCAACCTCTCTGGGTATTGCAGTCCCTCCATTCCCTTTATTAATTTTGTTGCCCTCCTTTGTACCTTTTCAAGCTCATTTATATCCTTTCTATATATTGGGGCCCATAACTGAGCACAGTATTCCAAGTGTGGTCTGACCAGTGCTTTGTACAGTGGAAGAACAATGTTCTCATCCTTTGCAGCTATACCTCTTCTGATACATCCCATTACCCTGTTTGCCCTTACAGCAGCGGCCTGACTTTGGGCACTCCAATTTAGTTTGCTATCAATCAAGATGCCCAAGTCCTTCTCCATCTCTGAATTCCCCAATGATTTCCCATTCAGTGAGTACTGGTGACTTCCATTTTTCCTTCCCATATGTATGACCTTACATTTCTCCTCGTTAAACCTCATTTGCCATTTAATGCTCCACCTACCCAGCTTATCCAAATCCCTCTGTAGGTCTGCTCTGTCCTCTTTTGTATTAATTGTTTTACATAACTTTGTGTCATCTGCAAATATTGATATTTTACTATTTATCCCGTTGACTATGTCGTTAATAAAGATATTAAATAACATTGGGCCTAGTACAGACCCCTGTGGTACCCCACTAGTGACGCTTACCCAATCTGAGTATATTCCATTTATAACCACCCTCTGCCTTCTATCCTTTAGCCAGTTAGCTACCCACTTGCAGACATTTTCCCCCAGCCCCATCATTCTCATTTTGTATACCAACCTATTATGTGGCACGCTATCGAACGCTTTTGAGAAGTCGAGATACACGACATCCACTGGTTCCCCCTGATCTACTCGAGAGCTAACCTCCTCGTAGAAGTCAATCAGGTTTGTTTGGCAGGAGCGATTCCTCATGAATCCATGTTGGTTCGGGATTAAAAGATTATTAGCATCAATATGCTCCGTAATTGCCTCTTTAATGAAGCGTTCAAAAATTTTGCCCACAACGGACGTCAGACTCACCGGCCGATAGTTTCCAGCGTCACTTTTCGCTCCCTTTTTGAATATTGGCACTACATTCGCCTGTCGCCAATCAAGTGGCACAGACCCAGTCTCAACAGAGTCCTTAAATATAAGATATAACGGTCTGTCTATCACATTACTTAGTTCCCTTAGTACCCGTGGGTGTATGCAATCAGGTCCTGGTGATTTGTTTATTTTAATGTTACTGAGGCGTTTCTGTACCCCAGCTTGGGTTAGATTTGTCATACTTAGTGGAGGATTAAGTTTGTCACTTCTCATTTCTCCTGTTAGTTCGATTTCCTTTGTGAAAGTTGTCGAAAAAAAATTATTTAATAGATTAGCTTTATCCTCATCTTTCTCTATGATTTTGCCTTCCTCACTTTTTATCGGTCCAATATTATCCGATTTAATCCTTTTACTATTTATATACGTAAAGAACAGTTTGGGATTTGATCTACTTTCCCTAGCAATACGTCTCTCTGTTTCCTCCTTCGCTATTTTTATTTGTTTTTTGCAGGTTCTTGTTTTTTCCTTGTAACACATTAGTGCCTCCTTACTGTTTTCCTGTTTTAATCTCTTGAATGCCTCTTTTTTGCTATTTAACGCCCCTTTTACGTTCTTGTTCAACCATATTGGTTTCCTCTTATTTCTGGCCCCTTTATTCCCATACGGTATATATCTCTCGCACTGAGTATTCAGAATTCTTTTGAAGGTTTCCCATTTACTATTCGTATTTCCTTGATTAAGAACTTTGTCCCAGTCAATAAGTTGAAGGCTTTCTTTCAGCTGATCAAACTTCGCCCTCCTAAAGTTTAATGTTTTTGTTGTTCCCTTATTGATAACCCTACTGAAGGGCATTTTGAAGTCGATAATATTATGGTCGCTATTACCTAGGTGCCCCCCTATCTGTACCTCAGTTATTCTATCAGGCCTATTAGTCAATATTAAGTCCAACACGGCCTTCCCTCTCGTTGGTTCCTGCACTAGTTGAGAGAGATAATTATCCTTAATATTTGTCAAGAACCTTTTTCCTTTCTGAGATCTACAGGTTTCTGTTTCCCAGTCAATATCCGGGTAGTTGAAATCCCCCATTACAATCACTTCATTATGTTTTGCTACTTTGTCTATTTGTCCTAATAGCAGATTCTCATTCTCCTCTGTTATATTGGGTGGCTTATAGCAGACCCCCAGTAATATTTTATTATTATTTTTAGTTCCCTCTATCTCTACCCACATAGACTCGACCCCCTCTTCTCCCTCTCCTATATCTTCCCTTAGTCTGGGTTTTAGACATGACTTTACATATAAGCAGACTCCTCCGCCCTTCCCCTGTTTCCGGTCCCTTCTAAATAAACTATAATCTAATAAATTTACCGCCCAGTCGTAGCTATCGTCTAGCCAAGTCTCTGTTATACCTACGATGTCATACCTCTCCTCCGATATAAGCGCCTGCAGCTCATCCGCCTTATTGGTCAGGCTTCTTGCGTTGGTCAGCATGCAAGATAAAACTTTGGGGTTATTTAGCATCCTATTCTTCTCTAACGATCTAACTGTACTATCCCCACCCCCCTCTCCACCCTCATTATATTCACTTCTCCCCTTCCCCCTTGCTTGCCTCACATCCCACCTATTTCCTTGGTTCCCCCCCCCCCCGTCTCTAGTTTAAAAACTCCTCCAACCTATTAGCCATCTTCTTCCCCAGCACAGTATAGTTTAGTGAAAACTTTGCCAACTCCTGAACAAACTTTAGTTCGGCCGATTGTGGCCTCTCTCTTTTTAGCAAGTTTTTGTATTGAGCAATTTGCCAGGATGCCTTAGGATTTGTTGAGTGTTGGACAATTAGGTCCCTGGACCCCCATTACCTATAACAGGTATCGCAATAAGGAAGGTGAGAAAAGCCTTAGTTACTTACCGGTAACGGGATTTTTCGGAGCCCATGACAGCACCACGTGAGAGAGAGGATCCGCCCATCAAGGACAGGAAACCTACAGGTTAAAAAGGGCGGCCCTCTCTTCCCGCCTCACTTTAGTTAACAGAGCATGAGAGTACCGCCAAGGTTAGTTATAACAAAACATAATGACATTAAGTACATTACTTTTCATCAATTTCCCACAAGGGTGCACAAAAAGAAATCAAATCTACAGGAGTGCAAAACACCAGTGAAGGGAGGGAATATACGGGTGCTGTCATGGGCTCCGAAAAATCCCGTTACCGGTAAGTAACTAAGGCTTTATTCGGTCGTCCATGACAGCACCACGTGAGAGAATTACAGAGACGAAGGAAATTAGGGAGGGACCACAGCTTGAAGCACCCTTCTCCCGAAAGTGAGATCTGCAGAGCCACCCAGATCCAATCTATAGTGCCTATAGAAAGTAGAGGGAGAAGACCAAGTGGCAGCCTTACAAATCTCCTCAATGGAAAGCCCTGTCTTCTCCGCCCAGGAGGTTGACACCGCTCTGGTAGAATGCGCCCTCAATCCCTCCGGTATCTCTTTATCCCCTGAGGAGTATGCGAGGGAAATGGCCTCCTTGATCCATCTAGCGATTGTAGCCTTTGAGGCCTTACAACCCTTCCTAGTCCCCTGATAGCAAATAAATAGGGACTTATCCTTTCTAAAGCCATGTGATACTTCTAAGTACCTTAGTACGCACCTCCTAACGTCTAAAGTGTGAAGTCTCTCCTCTTTTTGATTTTTGGGCGGAAAGCAAAAAGTTGGGAGAACTATTTCCTGGGTTCTATGGAATCGAGTGGCCACTTTAGGAAGAAAGGCTGGATCAGGTTTTAATATAATCCTATCGTCCAGAATTTGCGTGAATGGAGGGCATATTGAAAGGGCCTGTAGGTCACTGACTCTCCTGGCTGAAGTTAGGACTACTAACAGGACCGTCTTTAGGAAAATAATTTTGGGGGAGACTAAATCTAGTGGCTCAAAAGGAGGACTGGTCAAGGCATCTAAGACAAAATTCAAATCCCAGGGAGACATCTTTGCTTTGGTAATGGGTCTACACCTAAAGGAAGCTTTTATAAAACGGCCTATCCAATAGTTATCTGCAATATTGGAAGAAAATAAAGCTCCCAACACCGACACCTGTACTTTCAAGGTACTGATAGTGAGACCCAATTCTAAGCCTCGCTGCAGAAATTCCAGAATTTTCCCAATAGGGGGCCCCTCCTCCACCTTAACTTCTGCAAAGGACAGAAACTTCCTCCAGGTCCTGGCATAAATACGGGTGGTAACAGATTTTCTGCTAGCCAGGAGAGTATTCACTACATTTGCGGGGAATCCTTTGTTGGTCAATAACACCCTCTCAAATTCCACGCCGTCAAATGTAGACTCGGGTTGGAGGATGGGAAAGTGGCCCTTGAGTGAGGAGGTCCGGAATCTCCGGAAGAACCCAGGGATCTGATATGGACATCTTCCGGAGACAAGGGAACCACGGTCTTTTGGGCCAAAAGGGACATACGAGTATCACTCTGGCCCGGTCTGCCCTGATCTTTTTTATCACCGCTGGGAGCAGGATCATGGGAGGGAAGGCATATGCCAGAGGAAACCTCCAGGGAACCATAAAGGCGTCCACTGCCAGGGGTCCTTCTCTGGGGTCTAAGGAACAAAAATTTTCCACTTTCCGATTGGCTCTTGTTGCGAATAAGTCCACAGTCGGAAGGCCCCACATTTCTACGATTCTGGAGAATATTTGTGTATTTAGGGACCACTCTCCTTCTTTTACAGAAGTACGGCTGAGGAAATCCGCTGTGATGTTTTCCTTGCCTTTTAGATGAGTAGCCGAAAGAGAGAGACAGTGATCTTCGGCTTTCAGCAGAAGTGCGTTCGCTACCCTCATCAAGTTTCTTGAGCGGGTTCCCCCTTGGTGGTTTATGTAAGCTACCGTGACTTGATTGTCCGAGAGTACACGGACATGCTGGTCCTGTAAATATATAAGGAACTCGTTGAACGCATGCTGCACCGCCAGAAGCTCCTTAACATTTGATGACAACTGTTGCTCACTGCTTGACTAGGTTCCCTGCACTAATTTCCCTTCAAAGTGAGCTCCCCAACCTGTAGCACTTGCATCAGTGGACAAGACTGCAGTTGGACTACATTCCCATGGAACTCCTTTAGCAAGATTGTCTTGTCGTAACCACCAACGAAGGGACCATATGGCACGAGGACCTAGCGTAAACTTTTGGTCTAGATGCCCCTCTAAAGCTGCGTTATTGTACAACACATCCCACTGAAAGACTCTTGAATGCAATTGTGACCAACGAACCGCAGGAAAAGTGGAGGTGAAGGTTCCCAATAGTGACATGGCCTTACGGAGTGACATAGAAGGTTTACGTATACATTGTTCTACCAACTCCCGGATTCTATCAATTTTCTCTTCTGGAAGACAACATAGCTGTTTCCTGGAATCTAATATGACCCCCAGATATTGTTGTACCTTGAGTGGAGATAGTCTAGATTTTTCTAAATTTAGAAACCACCCCAAACTCTTTAAGACCGACATGGTCTCCTGCAGGTGGGTCTCGCATTGAACCAACGAATTCCCCACTATCAGGAGATCATCCAGGTAAGGGATAATTAGAATGTCCCTTTCTCTTATATGGGCCATAACTTCCGCCATTACTTTAGTAAAAACCCGTGGGGCTATAGCTAAACCGAAGGGGAGTGCAGTGTATTGGAAGTGTTTAACCACCCCGTCTATTTCAATGGCCAGCCTCAAGTATTTCTGGTAATCACTATGAATTGGCATATGGTAATACGTATCTTGGAGATCGAGCACTACCATATAGCAGTGGGGAAAAAGTAACTTTATTACGGATTTTAAAGACTCCATTTTAAAGGTGTGTATTTTAAGGAAATTATTCAGGGATTTCAGATTTATAATTGTCCTGAAACTTCCATCCGGTTTCGGAATCAAGAAGAGCGGGGAGTAGAAACCAAGACCCTTTTCAGCTTCCGGAACCTCAATACGGACGTGCTTTCTTATTAGGGTTTGTACTTCCGAAACGAGGGCAGCCTGGCGCCGGCGTTCAGCTGCTCGCGCCAAAAAATTCAAACGAGCCCCGCCCCTTCTGGTGACGTCACAGGGCTTCCTGCCCGGCGCACCGGAAGTCGCGTCAGAAGGTCGCGCCCGTCACGTCCGCCGCCGACGCGACCTGGATCTCCTGCAAGCGGTAGCGGGGGTGGGGGAGGAAGCCTGCTAGCGGCCCCACACCTGGCGGACATCTACCTCCCGTGAGGCGATGTCGCGCCTGCCGCAACGCTCACGGAGGCGCCCCCATGAGCCCTGCCGTGGCGTCTCCAGAGGACCGGGACGGACCGGCTCCAACCACCTGCTGTGGCCCTCTCTGGGACAGGAGTCCATCTTCTGCAGGTAAGCTTGCAAGTAGTGTTGAGCCACCCCCGTAGTGTTCGAGTTCGGTTCGGTTCGTCGAACACCCGTGTGTTCGCCGAACTGTTCGTCGAACTGTTCGTCGAACACCTTCGAACACCGTTAAAACCAATGGCAGGCAAACAAAAACACATAGAAACACATAGAAAACACCTTCAAAGGTGTCCAAAAGCTGACAAGCTGCTCTGAAGACACAACTAACACATGGAAAAGTGACAAGTACATATAGTCATGCGAAAATAAAAGAGGTGGAGGAGTAAAAGGAGGGGGAGACACAGATATAGGCATGTCATGCCCTTCTAAAATCCAAAAAGTGAGAAGCCGACACGGCCAGTCCGCTCCTGCCCGTGCCACCTCCGTGTCGCCGGGTTTGTGCCAGAGCCGCGGTGAACCCTGTGGTGGAGGCAGCTCTAAGCTTTTTAATTTAAATTGTCTCTCTAATTTGAATGAATACACTTTAAATCCATTTACAAGGATCTATTGGAGGGCAAGTCTCATGCCAGCAGCCGCGTAATTCCAGCTCCAGTAGCGTCCACTAAAGCTGCTGCAGTTAAAAAGCTTTTATAAGGATCGAGCTCGGCTGTCCACCGCAAGGCATCCTACTGCCAGTCCCAGCCCCTATGCCTTGGGGTGCCTCCTGATGCTCTTCACTGAGTATCCCATGGTCCCGAAGCATTTCCTTTGAAAAAATTAAGTGTCTAAACTACAGGTGGTGTAGCTTGCTTAACAGCCGGGATAATCCGCTGACTAGCAGACACTGCTACTAGGCACAAAGTATTTCCTGGGCTAGATGCAGTTAAAAATTTGTAATTAGATACTCTCGTTGGATGCTGAGAAAGCATTCCATAGAGTCTCCTGGCATGCCATAAATGATTCTCTTAAAAAGCTTGGGGTAGGGGTCTAGGGGACCCTTTTATAGCCAAAATCACGGCCCTGTATCGCAATACGTCACCTAGGCTGAAGATAAATGGAACTGTAGCACCCTGAGGGCTCAGTTGCTACAGACGTATTGCACCTCACCCAGAGGTGTGATATCTCACTCTCAGGTAAGGATGGAGTGTGGATCAGGACCCGACACCTGCATGCATTACACCACATTGCCGTGGGGCAGGGCGACCAATATGCCCCTGAGATGGGCACGACAGTACCTGTCCCTGGCTGGAGTGGGGGGAGGGAACACTGAGGAAGGGGAACCCTGTAGTGCAGGAGCAGGGAGGAAGCAGTTCCTGGGTGCATTGAGAAGGGAGTATAAAAGGTGGGCACCATCTTAGTTCAGTGCAGAGAAGTCTGAGCAGAAGTGGCAGGGAGCAGGGGCTCTGCATGAGCTCTGCTCCGGAGGCGGGCCTAGTAACAGAGGCCCAGGCCTGGAAGAGGGAGAAGGAAGGAAGAGGAGCGGAGAAGGCTCCAGGAACGAGGAATGAAGGGATCCCAGGGGTGCGGACGGGCGAGTCGCCACCGCACGCCCGAATCCACCTGCGTGGAGGGGTCAGGCCAAAGGGGGAGACCGACCGGTCCCCGAACTAGTGGAGGCAGGAAACGACCCTCAGCTAGAAACCGGAGGCTCTGACATTTTATGTGGCGCAGCCCCTCGCTACACCCGCTAGGAAGGCACCACATAGGGTCAGGGAAACTGGCGCCAAGTTTACCAAGAGGAGGCCCGAGGCAGCCGGACAGAAGTGTTGGTAAGAAAGGCCAGACAAAGGACACACAAAGGGGGTCCTGTGAAGTGCTCCAAAGTTATCTGGGAGTTGTCTGAGCCCCTCACCTGGTGAGCACAGTACGACGTGGGCAGCCGTTACCTGCAGACGTGGTCTGGATAATAAGAACTGTGAGTAAAGGCCCTGGACTGCATCACTGACTCCGTGTCGTTACTGCTGCTGCCCTGCACCATCACCCCCATCCTCCGCATACACTGCCCTGAGGCTATACTCCTCCCATGGGGAGTTATGCTACGCTCTGCTGCACCCACAACACCAGCCTCAGTGGTCTGCCCTGTAGCGGCGGTTCACTCTGACCGCAATCCACGGGTGGCATAGTCGGACATTTAAACATCAAAACCACATAAATAGTTCCGCCACTAGTTTGACCGCCCTGAGCCACGGAACCGGGTCGCCGCCACGAAGACTACAACCACCAGCATCCACCAAAAAGGGTCCGGCTCCGGGTGTCCCAAGGCCCAGGGGGTGCGTCAGAACATTTTCATCACCTTTCACAATCACCAATGGGACAAGGCAGGGATGTCCTCTGTCCCCTCTCTTATACATCCTAGTGACGGAGCACCTGCTCTCATCAATTCGCCATAACCCCAATATTAGGTGGATTGAGGTGGGAGGCACCGAGTACAAGTGCTCTCTATTTGCTGATGATGTCCTAGTATATATCACTCAATCACATATATCCATCCCTGCTGTTATGGCTGAAATAGATCACTTTGTTACATGGTCAAATTTTAAAATCAATGCAGCGAAGTCTGAGGCCCTCGATGTCTCCCTCCCTAAATCCATATAGGATTCCATCCAGTCCAACTTTCCCTTTGCCTGGCCCTCACAGGGTATCAAATACTTAGGAATTCCTATTCATAGAGACCTCTCCCATCTATGTTATCTTAATTTTGGGCCCTTTATTGAACAATTCCATACAGACCACGGTTGGCAAGTTAGAACTGTAAGATTCACTACGTGAACCACTGGTGTTTTGTGGAAAAGCACATGTACACTGTGTTCCAAATTATTATGCAAAAAGTGTTTAGGAGTGATAAGGGAAGAATTTGTTTGTTTGTCAGTTAAACTCATTGATGGTGATGTGTGTCAGGGCTCTTTATATCACTGTAAGCAATTGCAGACACCTGTGCTAATTAGTTTGGCAGGTGTGTCCAATGAAAGGCAAGACTACTTAAGAAGGCTCTCTCACATTATTAAGCAGCCTACATTTTCTGCCAAAATGGGAAAGAAAAAGGATGTGTCGGCTGCTGAGAAGCAACAAATTGTGGAGTGTTTAGGTCAAGGCATGACTACAATCAACATTGTGCGATGATCAGGATGAAGTGTCTTGGCAATCAAGAAGTATGTAGCTGATTCACAGTACACACGTGTGCGTGCTGATAAGGGCAAATTGAGGACTCTTTCCTACAGGCAATTACGTCAGGTTGAAAGAGCAGCGGCAAAAAAGCCTTGTCATAGCAGCAGACAAGTTTTTGAAGCTGCTTGTGCCTCCAACGTCCCCCGAACAACAAGATGCAGGGTCCTTCAGAGGTTTGCAGCTGTGCATATGCCATCCTGTCGACCTCCTCTATCCACTTCACACAAGCAGAAACGGCTCCAGTGGGCCAAACATTACATGAAGACTGATTTCAAAACAGTTTTGTTCACGGATGAGTGCCGTGCAGCGCTCGATGGTCCAGATGGATGGAGTGGAGGATGGCTGGTTGATGGACACCCCACGCAAACACGGCTACAGCGCCAACAAGGAGGAGGTGGAGTAATGTTTTGGGCTGGAATCATGGGGAGAGAGATTGTCGGCCCCTTTAGGATCCCTGAAGGCGCTAAAGATGAACTCCATAATGTATGTGGATTTTCTCAAACAGCACTTCCTGCCATGGTTCAAGAAGAAGAACCGTGTATTTCACAGCAAGATCATTTTTCTGCATGATAATGCACCATCTCATGCTGCACATAAAACATCTGCATCTCTGGCTGATATGGGCATAAAAGGGGACAACCTTATGGTGTGACCCCCATGCTCCCCTGACCTCTACCCCATTCAGAACCTTTGGAGCATCATTAAAAGGAGTGTCTATGATGGCGGGAGGCAGTTCACATCTAAGCAACAGCTCTGGGAGGGTATTCTGTCCTCATGGAAAACAATTGAAGCAGAAACCATCCAAAACCTGACAAATTCAATGGACGAGAGAGTTCAGAAGCTCCTTTCGAACAAGGGGTCCTATGTGAAAATGTAACATCACCTAGAATAAAGTTTTGAGTTGAAAACTGTTTGATTTCAGTTTCTAACAACCTGCTAATGCTTATAATTTCAAAAATGACCATTTTTTTGGTCTTTATTAAAATGAAAAGGTTGATCGAAAAGTTTGGGGGATCTAAGAGTGTGGCAACCCAGTAGTCATGATTACTTCGAATTCTGACAATATGAGGGTCATGCTGCAGGTAGTGCAGCAAGAAGGCACTTATGTGTCTTGCGCATCTCGGAGCCCCAAAATTATTTTCCGGGCTAGATGCAGCTAAAAATTATTTTTAATTTTAAATCTGGTGAAGCTTTAGTATAGATGGCCTAATAGGATCAGGGCTGCACACTGCTACAAAGCCCAAATTATTTTCCAGTCAAGATACAGATAAACATGATTAGTAATTTGAAAGCTTAAAACGGTTGGTAGGGTGATTTTAACCAATCATCAAGCTTTTACTCTCCCCAGGATGACACAGGGGTAGAAAAGTCGTTTCGGATCCATGATTTGTTCATCTTTATGAACGTGAGTCTGTCTACATTATCAGTGGAGAGCCGCGTGCGCTTATCTGTCAGCACACCACCAGCAGCGCTGAACACACGTTCAGACAGAACGCTGGCTGCGGGGCATGACAAGATCTCCAAGGCGTAAGTGGCTAGCTCCGGCCATTTATCCAGATTGGAAGCCCAAAAAGAGCAAGGGTCCAGTGACACAGTCGTGGCTTCAATGTTTACTTGGAGATACTCCTGTACCATCGTCTCTAGGCGTTGACTATGTGTCAGACTTCTTGTCTCCTGTGGCCTTGCAAAGGATGGGCTAAAAAAGTGGTGAAATGATTCCGCAAAATTGATGTTACCAGCAGATACTGTGGTTCTGTTACGGTTTGAATGCTGAACACTTGACGGTCCCACGGTTGGCAAGTTGGAACTGTGAGATTCACTACGTGCACCACTGGTATTTTGTGGAAAAGCACATGTAAGATTCTGCAACAGTCTCTGCTGATACTCCTGCATGCGTGCATCCCTTTCTATGGCAGGAATAATTTCTGCAAATTTACTTTTGTACCGGGGATCTAACAGTGTGGCAACCCAGTAGTCAGGATTATTTCTAATTCTCACAATTCGAGGGTCATGTTGCAGGTAGTGCAGCAAGAAGGCACTCATGTGTGTTGCGCATCCAGGAGCACCAAGTCCCTGTTGTGTTGGTGGCGAGGTAACAATCATGCTTCCTTCCTCTGTCCTCTCCCCCCAACCTCGCACAACAGAAATGTGATCAAGGTCTCCCTCATCTGATGAGTCTTCCATCAGTTCGTCCTCCACTTCTTCCTGGGCTCCTGCACCTTCCTCACTAGTTTGGCTGCTACCATGCGCCCTGGTAAAACCATCTCCCCCACCCTCACATGCCTGCCGCCTTGGTGCTGCCGACCGTCTGGACCTTTCAGATGTTAGCCCTTCCGCATACAACTCCTCCTCCTCTACTTCTTCCACCTCCTCTTGTGCCACCACCTGACTCCGAATTCTGTTTAACATGTGCTCCAGCATGTAAATCACCGGAATAGTCATGCTGATAATGGCATCGTCAGCACTAAACATCTTCGTCGCCATTTCAAAACTGTGCAGAAGGGTGCATAGGTCCCTGATCTGAGACCACTCCTCCAGCGTGATTTGCCCCACCTCTGAATCTCGTTGGCCCAGGCTATACGTCAGAACGTATTGCACCAAGGCTTGTCGGTGCTGCCACAGTCGCTGCAACATGTGCAGAGTTGAATTCCACCGGGTAGGCACATCGCATTTTAGCCGGTGAAGTGGCAGGCCCAACGACTTCTGTAGAGATGTAAGTCGCTGAGCTGCGGGATGCGAACGGCGGAAGTGAGCACACAGCGACCGTGCCCTCTGCAGAAGGCCATCTAGTCTGGGATAGTGGGCTAAAAATTGCTGGACAACCAGGTTCAACACGTGAGCCATACAAGGCACGTGTGTGACATTGCCCCGGCGAAGGGCCGCACCCAGGTTTGCAGCATTGTCGCACACGGCCTTCCCTGGTTTCAGGTCCAGTGGAGACAACCATTCATGAAATTGGTTCTCCAGAGCTGACCACAACTCCTCAGCTGTGTGACTCACATTTCCCAGACATTTCAATGTAAAAACCGCCTGATGACGTTGAGCCCTACTGCCAGCATAGTAAGGAGGTGTGCAGGATCCCTTCTGCGCAGTTAGAAAGCTTGTGGCATGACCAGACAGGCTTTGGGTGCAGGTGGAAGACCGAGAGGAGGTTGAGGAGGCAGAAGCAGTGGAGGAACTTTGACATAAAGAGGATTGACGCACAACTCGTGGGGACGGCAAGACTTGGACAGCAGCCCCTTGTCCTGCTGTCACCATAGTTACCCAGTGCCCAGTCAGCGACATGTAACGCCCCTGTCCATGCCTACTCGTCCAAGTGTCTGTGGTGAAATGCACCCTGTCACACACAGAGTTTCTCAAAGAAGCGGTGATGTTGTGTGCGACATGCTGGTGGAGCGCAGGCACACCTTTCTTTGAGAAGTAGTGCCGACTGGGCATCTGGTACTGGGGCACTGCGACGGACATAAGGTCTCGAAAATCCTCTGTGTCCACCAGGTGGAAAGGCAGCATTTCTGTAGCCAAGAGCTTGCAGATGGTGAAATTCAACCTCTTAGCTTTCTCATGGCTAGGAGGAAATGGTCTTTTACTTGTCCACATCTGAGGGACCGAGGGCTGGCTATTGTGCTTAGACGGGGTTGATAAGGGTGTCCCCGGCAAACTGCCGGTCTGTGAGGAAGATGCAGGCGGACATGTTAGGTTGCCTTGATCCAAAGGTGGTGCTATCGATGTCGGACAGCGCTCAACACCAGCTGGTGTTACCACCTCCAAAGAAAATGATGACCTGCCAATCACGCTGGCTGTTGCGGGTAAAGAGGTGGCAGGTCTGCGCCCCAAAACAGGTGTGACTGCTGTCCCTCCAGTCACAGAGGATGAAGAGGCCGCGGATGCACAAGATATGGCAGACGGTGGTTGGCCCGGCCGGCTAGGCCGCATTGTAGCACACTGAGCTTCCCACTGCAACTTATGCTTCATGTCCATGTGCCGGTTCATGCATGAAGTACTCAAACTATGTATTTTTTGGCCTCTACTTAGCTTTTGCTGACAAATGTTACAGATAACACGAGTTGGGTCATCTTTATCGATCTGAAAAAATGCCCAGGCTATGCAAGGCTTAGCACCCATGCGACCTGAAGAGCCACCACGACTTGTGGTGAGAGGCAGAGTTGTGTTTGAGGATGCAGTTGTTGACGTGCTTCCAGTACTACGTCTCTGTCCAGGAAGGCGCAACCTGACCTCGTCGTCACTAGCATCTTCCTCCACCTCCTCTGCTGACCTCATCTCTTGGCTGACTGTGGGTTGACAGTAAGTGGGATCTCCGACCTCATCATCATCACCCTGTGCGTTATCACACCCGTCGTCCTCAGAGCCAACCTGTTCCTGACCTGACAAAAAACTAAAGTTGTCGCTCCAATCAGGTATTTGAGTCTTATCATCGTCTTCCTCATTGTCTCCACCAACAGGAGTTACAGTTTGGGAATGAGGGTCTACATTATGGTCAGAACCTTCTGCGTCTGGTCCTGGATCCGACTCATAAAGATTCTGGGCATCAGTGCAGATCATTTCCTCGTCTGGATTCACAGAAGCGCTGGAGTCGACCTCTGATTCCCAGGCTATAGTATGAGTAAACAGCTCTGCAGACTCAACCATCTGTTCTACCTCATACTCAGACGGGCAGCTGGAGATTTGGGAGCTGTGAGGAAGCAAGTGCGATTTGGGTGACACCTTTGAGGACTGGAGTATTTGTGATGTTGAAGTTGATGTGGAGGAGAGCCCACTTAAAGGAGCACTTGATATCCGTTGAAGCACCTGCTGTTTTTGTGCCTCATCTGGAATTTGTAGCGATTGGCGTGGCCGTAAGAAAGGGATCTTATCACATTGTCCGCTAAAAGAAGTAGACATTTTAGTTTGGCTGGAAGATGGTCTTTCTTCTGCAGATGTTACTGTTGCTTTAACACCTACCCCACGGACACAACCTTTTTTCCCCTTCCCAACATGCCTATTCCCCTTTCCACCAGCAGCAGGCCTTTTTCCACTCATTTTGGTGGTTAACTAATTCACAACTCTGGAGTTGTTTGCACAAAAAAACAATGGATGGTAACCGAGCAGAGCTGAGTGGCCAAACTGTGGTATTAGGCCAAAACTATTGGCTGGGTTAGATGCAGAAAAAAATTATTTTGAATTTGCAACCTGATGGAGGTCAGTATAGATGGACTAATACAACAAGTCCCACACACAGCTAGAAGCCCAAATATTTTTTCAGAGGTACTGTAGATGCAGATAATAATTAGTTTTAATTTGCAACCTGATGGAGGTCAGTATAGATGGACTAATAGAGAAAGTCCGACACACTACTAGAAGGCCAAATATTTTTTCAGAGCTAGATGCAGAAAAAAATTATATTCAGTTTGCAACCTGATGGAGGTCAGTATAGATGGACTAATAGAGAAAGTCCGACACACTACTAGAAGGCCAAATATTTTTTCAGAGGTAGATGCAGAAAAAAAATATTTTTAATTTGCAACCTGATGGAGGTCAGTATAGATGGACTAATAGAACAAGACCCACACACAGCTAGAAGCCCAATATTTTTTCAGAGGTAGATGCAGAAAAAACTATATTCAGTTTGCAACCTGATGGAGGTCAGTATAGATGGACTAATAGAACAAGTCCCACACACTGCTAGAAGCCCAATATTTTTTCAGAGGTAGATGCAGAAAAAAATATATTCAGTTTGCAACCTGATGGAGGTCAGTATAGATGGATTAATAGAACAAGACCCACACACAGCTAGAAGCCCAATATTTTTTCAGAGGTAGATGCAGAAAAAACTATATTCAGTTTGCAACCTGATGGAGGTCAGTATAGATGGACTAATAGAACAAGTCCCACACACTGCTAGAAGCCCAAATATTTTTTCAGAGGTACTGTAGATGCAGAGAAAAATTATTTTTAATTTGCAACCTGATGAAGGTCAGTATAGATGGACTAATAGAGAAAGTCCGACACACTACTAGAAGGCCAAATATTTTTTCAGAGCTAGATGCAGAAAAAAATTATATTCAGTTTGCAACCTGATGGAGGTCAGTATAGATGGACTAATAGAGAAAGTCCTACACACTACTAGAAGGCCAAATATTTTTTCAGAGGTAGATGCAGAAAAAAATATATTCAGTTTGCAACCTGATGGAGGTCAGTATAGGTGGACTAATAGAGAAAGTCCCACACACTGCTAGAAGGCCAAATATTTTTTCAGAGGTAGATGCAGAAAAAAATATATTCAGTTTGCAACCTGATGGAGGTCAGTATAGATGGATTAATAGAACAAGACCCACACACAGCTAGAAGCCCAATATTTTTTCAGAGGTAGATGCAGAAAAAAATATATTCAGTTTGCAACCTGATGGAGGTCAGTATAGATGGATTAATAGAACAAGACCCACACACAGCTAGAAGCCCAATATTTTTTCAGAGGTAGATGCAGAAAAAAATATATTCAGTTTGCAACCTGATGGAGGTCAGTATAGATGGATTAATAGAACAAGACCCACACACAGCTAGAAGCCCAATATTTTTTCAGAGGTAGATGCAGAAAAAAATATATTCAGTTTGCAACCTGATGGAGGTCAGTATAGATGGATTAATAGAACAAGACCCACACACAGCTAGAAGCCCAATATTTTTTCAGAGGTAGATGCAGAAAAAACTATATTCAGTTTGCAACCTGATGGAGGTCAGTATAGATGGACTAATAGAACAAGTCCCACACACTGCTAGAAGCCCAAATATTTTTTCAGAGGTACTGTAGATGCAGATAAAAATTAGTTTTAATTTGCAACCTGATGGAGGTCAGTATAGATGGACTAATAGAACAAGTCCCACACACTGCTAGAAGCCCAAATATTTTTTCAGAGGTACTGTAGATGCAGATAAAAATTAGTTTTAATTTGCAACCTGATGGAGGTCAGTATAGATGGACTAATAGAATGATGCTATGCCCAAAAGATTTTACTTCACTAGGTGCAGTAAAAAAATTGGTATTCTATACACAGGTGGTATATCTTGCAACACAGATAGGCTACTCCACTGACTAACACACTCTGCAATAGGCCAAAAAGGATTAAATTTGCTAGATTCAGCCAAATGCTGTGAAAAAAACTTGCACAGCACTGGCACAGACCTGCCTGGCAAAAACTGATAGGAACTGATGTAACCTAGTCCTGAAAAGGACTCCAATTACAATTAGTCTTTACTCCCACAATCTATCTATTTAAGAGCACAGACCTCCCTGATAAAAGTCGTAGGAAATGCTGTAACCTAGTCCTTAAAAGGACTGCAATCACAACTATTCCCTACTCCCAAGCTATCTGTAGATTTGTGCGAAAATTGGCTTGAAATTAACAAGGTATAGCGCACACAGCAGCAGCGGTGCCGTCTAACACGCAGCTGCAGCAGTGAGAAAATGGTGGCGACGGGGAAAATGGCTTGGTCTTATAGGGCAAGGACATGTGACATACACTGCCAATCACACATGCCCTTGCTTGTGTGAAAAAAAGCACTTCGCTCCGTGTGTGCGCTGCTGATAGGCTGACAGATTGCACCTCCCCACTGCAAATGCGGGAAAGAGAAAAAAAATGGAGATCTTCATTGTTCCTGCAGAGATCCATCCCCTGCCCCTCCCCCCACCCCGCTGTACACTCAAACTGTGTATTAACATTAATTTTCATCATTACTGAGAAAAAATCCAGTTATGATTTTGGTGCACGAACAGTTATCGAACATAACCTCGAACAGCCGAATTTTTCTCAAATCGTTCGTGTTCGCCGACCGGCTCGAACACCGCCCAAAACAGCTCGAATTTGAGATTGGCGAACAGTTCGAGTAGAACAACGCTCATCTCTACTTGCAAGGTCCCCCATCATGGACAGGAAACCTAAACTGAGGCGGGAAGAGAGGGCCGCCCTTTTTAACCTGTAGGTTTCCTGTCCTTGATGGGCGGATCCTCTCTCTCACGTGGTGCTGTCATGGACGTCCGAATAAATAACCCTGTACACCCTTCACCTTCCAGGATCAAAGATGAGTCTTTTCATTCAATGAAGACCGATTGGTATCCCCCTGTCCTTCCTGCTCAGTTTGGTAATGTTTATGGTCATAAAAGGTCAATAAATTAATGTTTAGACACCAGGAAATGATAATGTCACAACGTTCGTTTCCTTATCTCAATAAAACGGGAAATTCGTTACTTCTTGGAACAAACAATGGTCAAAGTTTGGCCACAAGTCTTGTGATCTTAACTTAAAAGACTGAAGAGGCCACAGTTCCTGGCTTCTACCATAGGGAAACGTTTGCATTGTCCGGGCTTTTTTCTAACTTAAAACAAAACACATGAAATATTTTTAACTAATCTACTGATGACGGAGACATAGATGTTGCTGCCTAATGCACATTATGGTTAAGCCCCCCTCATTCATAATGACTAAATACCACTTGAACCTGTGTATAGTCAGGTCAAAATCCCCCCTCGTATATCCATACAATAAAAGTAAGCTGCATAGCCCAATGCTCCGGTGGTATCTAGTTGATATATCAATGTGCTTTTTTTAAATATACCCCATGGTAAGAAATATGTCATACCCTTTGAGGAAGCCATAGTGCGAAACAGGTGTTAGGCAGTCTGGTGGTAACCATTTAGTGCTTTTTTTTCACGTGTTACTTTCTCTTATGGTCTTAAGGTTTACTTAAGATCTGGTGCTAGAATGATTCCCAAGAGCATGCTTTCTATGCCCCCATATTAACGTATCAACTGGGTCTACTCGCTACTGAATCTGTGCATGTAACATTCAGAGAGACTAATGTAATTTCAAAGTACCCCACTAGGGGGAGACATGTATACACATACGCCTTATATTGGTTCTTATATTGATTATGAACCTGACAGTATTTGTCTCATCCTATACATTTGTGTGGACTTTATTTTTTTGTGATATATAGTGCTGGCCAAAAGTATTGGCACCTCTGCAATTCTGTCAGATAATACTCAGTTTCTTCCTGAAAATGATTGCAATCACAAATTCTTTGGTATTATTATCTTCATTTAATTTGAATTCAATGAAAAAAAACACAAAAAGAATTGTCCTAAAGCCAAATTGGATACAATTCCACACCAAACCTAAAAAAGGGGGTGGACAAAAGTATTGGCACCTTTTGAAAAATTATGTGATGCTTCTGACGCGCCCCCTGGGCCATGTTGTTAGGGATACCTGGAGCCGGATCAGATGGGGGTTGTAGTCTCCGAGTGGCTGTGACCCGGTCCGTGCCCAGGGTGTCAAACTCAGTGTGTGGCAGTCCTACAGATGTTATTAGAGTTCTTTGTGTCGACTACGCCACCCGTTGATTTGCGGTCAAAAGGCCGCCGCTGCAGCAGGGTCCGCTGAGGCTGTTGGTATGTGTGCAGCTTTGGTAGTATAACCCCCAACGGGAGGGGTATAGCCTCAGGGGGTCAGATGTAGAGGATGGTGGTTGTGAAGGTGCAGGATGAATCAGCAAGAAGACTCAGAGTCGGGCTGTGCAGTTCAGGGGTTTTTACTTACGGGTGTTCTTATGGTCACTCTGGCCTGAAGCGACCACCCGAGCCGTGCTGCGTCCACCAGGTCCTGGACTCTGCTAACCCCCAGGCAGTTCTGGAGCGTGGTCCTGAGCTCCTGTCTGACTTTCCCTCTCTTCTGGCCGTTCTCACCAGGGATCCACCTATGTCCGGCTCCCTCGGGTCTCTTGGTGGGTACCCCTCCTCTGGGTTCCCTGACCCTATACTTGGTCTGCCTTCCTGGTGGATGTGGTGAGGGTCGTGGCAGATCCTGCCCACGACCTCCGGTCTCTGGCTAAGGTGTGCTTTTCTCTCTGCCAGCTTGGGATCCGGTACCCTAGGTGCCAACTCTTCACCCTCTGATCTAATTTTGGGTTCTTGGAGTTCCCTCTTGTTTTCTCTGGGTCCTTCAGACTCCTCTCTCTCTCTTGGCCTTGGAGCTGGGCCCAGCCGGAACCACAACTCCCTGTCAGCCCTTCTGGCTGAGCTTCTCTGCTCCTCTGACTAAACTCTGACAGACTGACCCTGATCTAAGATGGTTCCCACCTTATATACTCCCTCTATGTGTGAGCTCAGGTGACCAGCACCCAATGAGCTCCTAGCTTTACCCAGGCTGCTCCCCCTATCTGCCCCTACACTACTGGGATGTTCCACCCCCCTCCCACTCCAACCAGGAACAGACACTGTCGTACCTGCACATTTCTCTAGTGGGAGTACCATCGGTCTGTTCCCCGGAAATGGGATGTGTGTAGTGCATGCAGCGAACTGAGCTCAGTTCCACACTCCATCCTCACCCGGGAGTGGAATATCACACCTCTGGGTTGAGGTGCAATACCCCTGTAGCAGCCGAATCCTCAGGGTGCTACACTTCCATAATTCGTGTAATTAACAGCACCTGTAACTTACCTGTGGCACCTAACAGGTGTTGGCAATAACTAAATCACACTTGCAGCCAGTTAACATGGATTAAAGTTGACTCAACCTCTGTCCTGTGTCCTTGTGTGTACCACATTGTGCATGGAGAAAAGAAAGAAGACCAAAGAACTGTCTGAGGACTTGAGAAACCAAATTGTGAGGAAGCATGAGCAATCTCAAGGCTACAAGTCCATCTCCAAAGACCTGAATGTTCCTGTGTCTTCCGTGCGCAGTGTCATCAAGAAGTGTAAAGCCCATGGCACTGTGGCTAACCTCCCTAGATGTGGACGGAAAAGAAAAATTGACGAGAGATTTCAACGCAAGATTGTGCGGATGGTGGATAAAGAACCTCGACTAACATCCAAACAAGTTCAAGCTGCCCTGCAGTCCGATGGTACAACAGTGTCAACCCGTACTATCTGTTTGCGTCTGAATGAAAAGGGACTGTATGGTAGGATAACCAGGAAGACCCCACTTCTTACCCCGAGACATAAAAAAGCCAGGCTGGAGTTTGCCAAAACTTACCTGAGAAAGCCTAAAACGTTTTGGAAGAATGTTCTCTGGTCAGATGAGACAAAAGTAGAGCGTTTTGGGAAAAAGCATCAACAGAGTGTACAGGAAAAAAAAAAAAAAAGAGGCATTCAAAGAAAAGAACACGGTCTCTACAGTCAAACATGGCGGAGGTTCCCTGATGTTTTGGGGTTGCTTTGCTGCCTCTGGCACTGGACTGCTTGACCGTGTGCATGGCATTATGAAGTCTGAAGACTACCAACAAATTTTGCAGCATAATGTAGGGCCCAGTGTGAGAAAGCTGGGTCTCCCTCAGAGGTCATGGGTCTTCCAGCAGGACAATGACCCAAAACACACTTCCAAAAGCACTATAAAATGGTTTGAGAGAAAGCACTGGAGACTTCGAAGGTGGCCAGCAATGAGTCCAGACCTGAATCCCATAGAACACCTGTGGAGAGATCTCAAAATGGCAGTTTGGAGAAGGCACCCTTCAAATATCAGGGACCTGGAGCAGTTTGCCAAAGAAGAATGGTCTACAATTCCAGCAGAGCATTGTAAGAAACTCATTGATGGTTACCGGAAGCGGTTGTACGCAGTTATTTTGGCTAAAGGTTGTGCAACCAAGTATTAGGCTGAGGGTGCCAATACTTTTGTCTGGCCCTTTTTTGGAGTTTTGTGTGAAATGATCAAGGATTTGATTTTTGCTTCTTTCTCTTGTGTTTTTTCCTTGCAAGCAAATTAAATGAAGAGAATACCAAAGAATTTGTGATTGCAATCATTTTCAGGAAGAAACTGAGTATTATCTGAAAGAATTGCAGGGGTTCCAATACTTTTGGCCAGCACTGTATATATATACCCCCATGGTAAAAACTTATACATTAAGACATCACATTGATATATTAAGTAGATACCAGCAGAGTATCGGTCTCTGCATTTTACCTTTATTTATAACTAGTCAGATCAATCAGTTTATAGGGGCATGAGCCAACTGATGGTCAGTAGAAATCTCGACCACACGTCTGATCCAGACTGCCGACCGCATTGGTCTCAGAGTAAACTGCCAGCTTTCCAGACAGCAGGAGCGCTCAGCTAAGAGAGTCAGTGGAGGAGATGACCATCAGCCTTAGTCTCATGCTTTACCCACCAACATGACTCGGGTCTAAATAAAAAATATATTATATATACACACACACATACACTGCTCAAAAAAATAAAGGGAACACTTAAACACAATGTAACTCCAAGTCAATAACACTTCTGTGAAATCTACCTGTCCAGTTATGAAGCAACACTGATCGTGAATTAAGTTCTCCTGCTGTTGTGCAAATGGAACAGACAATGGTTAAAAGTGATAGGCAATTAGCAAGATACCCCCTATAAAGGAGCGGTTCTGCAGGTGGGGACCACAGACCATTTCTCTGTTCTCATCCTTTTTGTCTGTTTTGGTCACTTTCATTGCTCTCACTTCTAGAGGTACAGTAGCATGAGGGTGTTTTCAACCCACAGAAGTTGCTCAGGTAGTGCAGCTCATCCAGGATGGCACATCAGTGCGAGCTGTGGCAAGAAGGTTAGCTGTGTGTCAGCATAGTGTCCATAGCATGGAGCAGATACCAGGACATGTGGAGTGGGCCCTAGGAGGGCAACAACCCAGCAGCAGGACCGCTACCTCTGCCTTTGTGCAAGGAAGACCACTGCCAGAGCCCTGCAAAATGACCTCCAGCAGGCCACAAATGTGCATGTGTCTGCACAAACAGTTAGAAACCAACTCGAGGGTGATGAGGGCCCGACGTCCACAGATGGGGGGGGTTGTGTTCACAGCTCAGTGCAGGACGCTTGGCATTTGCCACAGAACACCAGGATTGGCAAAGTCGCCACTGGAGCCCTGTGCTCTTCACAGATGAAAGCAGGTGCAAGCTGAGCACATGTGACAGACGTGAGAGTCTGGAGACGCCGTGGGGAGCGATCTGCTGCCTGCAACATCCTTCAGCATGACCGGTGTGGCAGTGGGTCAGTAATGGTGTGGGGTGGCATTTCTTTGGAGGGCCACACAGCCCTCCATGTGCTTGCCAGAGGTAGCCTGACTGCCATTAGGTACTGAGATGAGATCCTCAGACCCCTTGTGAGACCATATGCTGGTGCGGTTGGCCCCGGGTTCCTCCTAATGCAGGACAATACCAGACCTCATGTGGCTGGAGTGTGTCAGCAGTTCCTGCAAGATGAAGGCATTGAAGCTACGGACTGGCCTGCCCGTTCCCCAGACCTGAATCAGATTGGCGCGAGACATGATGTCCCAGATGTGCTTATCCACCAACATCACGTTGCACCACAGACTGTCCAGGAGTTGGCGGATGCTTTAGTCCAGGTCTGGGAGGAGATCCCACAGGAGACCATCTGCAACCTCATCAGAAGCATGCCCAGGTGCTGTAGGGGAGGTCATACAGGCACGTGGAGGCCACACACACACACACACACATTTTGGATTTGTTTTAAAAGGACATTACATCAAAGTTGGATCAGCTTGTAGTGTGTACAGAACAAAGTATTCAGTGAGAATATTTCATTCAGATCTAAGATGTTTTATTTGAGGGTTCCCTTCATTTTTTTGAGCAGTGTATATATATTCCCCCCCCCCCCCCCCCCCCTCCAAGCCTTTATCAGTTAAAGATCTTTCACTGATCCCATATTCCTGATCTATCCTTGTCCAACATTGTAACCATATAGTTCGGTTACGAGATCTTGGTTTAGGGCAGACCATTTATCGCTTTTTAACTTTGCATCTTAAGCTGAGGGTTATACTTTGTATTGATCTAGTATTTGTGAATTTCAATGACACTTAAACTCTTGCTGTAAGACTCTGATCCCTATAAATGGCCCGATTAAAGTGTATTGTCCACAACAAGGTCACTTTTTGGGGCATAAACAAAAGCTTTGCTTCAGCAAAATAAGAAAACTGTTCATGTCAGTCTGAGTCTTGAATCAGGTGAGGCATGACATGGTGTCTGTGCCTTGCCACAAAATTAGTCTGGTCAGCAATTCGATTTTTTTGTTGTAACAGACATAATTTGTCAATTTTTTGGCCACATTTCTGGTAGGATATTGGCAGAATTGGGGCTCAAGTCTCCCACTCAACAGCTGAAGGAACGCAGCAAGTTCATCAAGAGTCTTAAAAAGGTATTTGTTGAATTTCACTTTAGTACTCTCCAGCAAGAGTTTAGCCTTTACGTCTTGGGAGTGTATTGACCATGACATGTGGTGTCAAACCCTGGGTTCCGAATTAGGAGAGTGGTGGTTGTAACTGGAACCAAAAGCATGTGCCAACAACAACCAAAAATTTAAGTTTTAACTTTCTGAACTTGTAGACAGACCCACCCTTTCTCTGCATGTACAGAACCACTTAAATATAAAACCTAAAATAGGATAGAAGATAAACTCTCAACCCTTTTACTCTGGAGTACAGTGAACACCATCCTTGCCAATGAGCCAGTCAAGGGCAATGAAAGCTAGGTCTAGGGTGTCATGAACACAGCCTATGATGGGAGCTTGAGATCAAGCTCAGAACCAAAATGTTTAATACAAAGCACAAAAATACAGAATTAATCAAAATTTTTTTTTATTTTAGTATGTGTTGAACAAGGAGGTAGCATGCTGCCAGTCACATCTCTAGAGGAAAAAAAATAAAATGTACAGTTAGTGTCAGGACTGTCTCCATGCCATACATTAAATAAACTACAGTTTTCCACCCTTCTGGTGCCTTTACAAAAACCAAGTTATTTAGTGCCTTCTCAACTAGAATTACCAAGACAGGTCTTCTGCTCGCCAAGACTCAAGAGAGAATAGTGGACTATGGCTCGGGAACAGGTTTCCAAAGGCACAAGCGCCACACAGCTGTGTCGAAAGAGACTCAGTCACCTCAATTTCTAGTTTTCCTGCAGAATTGAATGAAAGCACCATGGAACCAGGGAGGTTGAGGATCACAATGTCAGCAGATTTAGATATGGACAGTTCTGGTTCCAGTGTCACAGGAAGATCTTGCAGCTGACCATTCACCTGGAAATTACAAAAACCTTAGGGTTATGATGAGGAAAGAACTCAGCTACTCTTAGACATGTAGACAGCTCTTGACCTTACATGTTCACCATTAGGAGCCATCAATAAGGTACACAACATTTAGCCAAGACTGGATAAGATGCAACTTTAGGCAAAGCAAGTCTTCTAGACTTATCTACTGAATCCCCTACCAATGTGTCACTCACCCAGACTTCCACAGCAGAGTTAATGGTGATAAAGTTCCGTTCATAGAAGACGAAGAGCTTCACAGGATTAGGAGGCTGCAGGTGTAGAGTGACCCTTAGCCATTGCGGAGCAGACGAGTCACACTTCCTTAATATATCATACACACCATTGCCATCCAGAGGACTTGATATATTTCCAAATGTTGAGATTTGTTGCTCATTTAGGCTACAGAAATGGCAGTTTGTTTGTGATGACAAGTCATAGTCACAATTCAGATTCAGTGGTTCAGCTGGAGACGTGTTCTACAAGAAAACAAGTCACTGATGACATTCATAGTAAGGATGAAAATTGGAATTGATGCTTCTACAATTCAAGTCTTATGAAGAGAAGCCAACAGCTATTGTTGGAGGGAACAGTCAAAATAAGGTCAGGTGGCTTTAGGGTGGATTCCTTGATACAAGACATCTGGAATAAGCTCTTCCTAACAGTTTGGTATTTGAGCCTACTACAAATACAATAGGATTATGACGCGCCCCTGGGCCTTCATTGCGCGGCATCGCGCGCACGGGGGAGGGCTTACCCGGATCCGATGGGAGTAGTAGTCTCGTGGCGGTGACCCGGTCCGTGCCCAGGGAGTCAAACTAAGCGGCACCGTTTTGCAGTAGATGTTAAAATGTTAGACTACGCCACCCGTTGATTGCGGCTATGAGGCCGCCGCTGCAGGGCAGACCGCTGAGGCCGGTGATAGGATTGTGCAGCGTAGATGGTATAACCCCCAACGGGAGGGGTATGGCCTCAGGGCAGCAGATTTAGATGACAGTGGTGGTGATGGTGAAGCAAGGAAGCTCAGAGACGTGTGGTGTAGTTTCAAGGCTTTTACTCACAGGTGTTGCTCCGGTTACTTCGGCCAAGAGTGACCACCCAAGCCGTGCTGCGTCCACCAGGTGCGGGACTCTGCCAACTCCTGGGCAGTTCCAGAGCGTGGTCCCGAGCTCCCCTCTCTTCCTTCCTACTGGCAGTCCTCACCAGGGACCCACCTATGTCCGGCTCCCTCGGGCCTTTTGGTGGCGAAACCTGTCCCGGCTTCCCTGACCCTATTCGTGGTCTGCCTTCCTGGTGGATATGGCGAGGGGTCGCGCCAAAACTTGTCCACGACCTCCGGTTCCTGGCTAAGGATGATTAGCCTCTACCAGCTTGGGATCCGGTACCCTTTTCTGCCAACCCTTCACCCTTCTGGTTTACTTCTGGGATCTCAGGGTTCCCTCTTGTCTTGTGTCTCTGGGCCTCTCTTCCTCCTTCTCTCCACTACAGGCCTGGCCCTGGAGCTGGGCCCAGCCGGAGCCACAGCTCCCTGTCAGCCCTCCTGGCTGAACTCTCTCTCAGAACTCACCCTGTCTCTAGATGGTGCCCACCATAAATAATCCCTCTATGTGTGAGCCCAGGTGACTAGCACCCAATGGGCTCCTACCTCTATGCCCAGAGCCCCTCCCCTATCTGCCCCTACACTACTGGGATGTTCCTCCCCCCTCCCCACTCCAGCCAGGGACAGACGCTGTCGTACCTGCACAACTATTTGGTGGGAGTACCGTTGTTCTGTCCCCCGGAAATGGGGCGAGTGTAGTGCATGCAGCTATCTGAGCTCAGTCCCACACTCCATCCTTACCCGGGAGTGGAATACCACACCTCTGGTTTGAGGTGCAATACCCCTGTAGCAGCCGAGTCCTCGGGGTGCTACAATTATCCACAGCAGTAGGCAACCAAGTCTACTAGGGTATTGTGTGTTATGCAGGTGCACCTCAGCCAAAATAAAAAAAAAAAAAAAAAAAAAAAAGAGAAAAATTTGGCTTGACAGAAGTTCCCCTTGGCTCATAGAAGACCAATTCTATTTATAGGCATGATAGTTAGCACCCTGAATGCAATCTTCCATTGTGTCCAGATGCTTCAAGTTATGACATTAAAAGAATCCTTCTACATTGCTAAAGTTAGACAGCAGCTTCTGTCCTCACTAGCCCATGCTCCGAAGAACTGAACTCCACCCACCCAGTAGGCAGTATATGGAAATATAGCATGTTCTAACCAATATGCTATGCGTTTACACCTCACCTTGGGACAGACATCAGCACCAGCACAGTTCACTCCATTCCAGTAGTAACCATCGCCACAGTTGCAGCCTTCCAGACAGTGGTCGGTGCATTTTCCATTTTGACACTGAATACAGGTTTTTGCACAGAGCTCATATGTTGCTGGTGAAGGACATGTAAATGCTTAAAAAGGAAAAAGAATAAAAGTTAAACCAATGGATTACCATACATAGCTTCCCCACTTAAATCAGTAGCCATACAAGTTGGAAGGACCATCCAGCTTAGTCCTATTACCAAAGATACAGAATACTATTCAAACTTTGTTCCCAAATGCATCCCTGACCCATCAAGTCCTCCCCTGTTAAGGAATACTATCAAGTCTTGTCCTCCCCACCCCCATCATAAACCTACTATGAGACAAGATGCTCATTATCTGAAAAATCAAGAGCTCTATTAGTGCAGTTACATAAGCAATATGAAAGTTAGAGACTCACGACAGAAGCTCTCATTTCTCCAAGGCTTGATCACCACACGCTGTAGCTGACACAACATAACATACTCTCCGAGAGCATGACAGGCAGTGGCATCCCCATTTCCACCTCTTTGAAGTTCTTTACACATGTGAAACTGGCACAAGTCATAGAAACGGTCAGGGTTCAGGATTCTATGGCATTTACCAAATGGACCATCCTTTGCCAAGAGCAAGCTACAGTGGCTGGTGAAGTCCTCTTTAGCATTGGCCCATGGCTCCTTGGTTACTCCAATAAGGCATTGGTCATCTGAATAGTTTCTAGATACTTCACTTGTGAACTTAACCCTTGTCTCATGGGAATCCTTCTCAGCACATTGACCACATATATAATTTTGGTAACCAGATGGGATGTGAATATGGACAAGTCCATTATGGCTGTATTTTATAATAAGGCCATTGAGTGCAGTCAAGATTAAATTGGGGCCTTCACGACTTGTCTGCAGTCTTCCTGGAATGAGACACGTGGATGGACCAACTGGCATGTTGTTCACCTAAGGCAAGAAATAAAGTTGAAGGACAATTGTTGAGCAGTTAGTTTTCAACATGCCCAATCCTTTTGTTTACAAGAAAGTCACCCGACCTTTCCCAATTGAAGGCTCAAAGCTTGTATATGGGAAGAGCAGATGGCATTTGGCCAATACTCAGCATATTGAATAATATTATGATAGGTTTGCTTCACTTACCCACACGCTGGGTTCCCAGTTCCACGAGAAGATGACATTCAGCCCATACACCTTGATATGAAGCATGTCTGTTCTTTGGTCCCCAATAACCTCATAGTGAACAGACACAGAAAAGGAGTCCAATTCAGTATCATCTTGGCAGTTTCTGGCCAGAGACAAGTTGCATCTTATGGAAGTGTCAGCATCCCCACCAAACGAAGTTATGCCTCTAGAAGATTGGAACAAACAGGTGCTTTTACCCAGAGACTGACAAGCTGTTGGGACCATGTTAGGAAGACATATCTCTGTTGTAGTCTGGGGAATTGATGGAGCTGAAGTACTTGGCATGTCAACTGTAGACATCTCAGGTTCTGGAAATTTAATATGGATGAGATTAGGGAGTCAAACTATTAACCATTAGAATTAGCCACAACTGAGTCTCATGTAGCATGAACTTACGGCATATGGTCTCGCTCTCCCATGGGTGAACCGTCAGTCCAGCCCTCTGGCACACCAGGTTGTAATACTCTATACTTTTACAGACTGAATCAACATCTCCATTCACAGACATGCAGTCATTATAGAAGCCTTGAGAATTGATGACGATATTGCACTCTCGGAAAGGTCCTTCAGTCTCAAGTATAAGCTCACAGTACTTTCTTGCATCAAACTCCAATATGTCAGAGGGTGTATTTGAGGTCTCATCACATGTAGTATTGTCAGTATAGGAGCGCCAAGAGGACAGAAATTTGTCAATGGGCAAGTTGTCATAGTCATCAATGGCCAATGCATTAGCATTGCCACAGAGACCATGAACCCATCCTCCATAAGATAGGGGGATTGTTAGGGAAACTGTAGAACGGTTGAAGGTTAAATGGAGACCAAAGTCAGTTTCTAACATTATGTTTGTGCCGTTTTCATCAGCAAAGATCTGGTTGTCCAAGTCAATGGGAAGATTTGTCAGGTTACCGTTGACCTGAAAAGAAAAAAAAAAAAAAAAATAGACATTAGTCATAAAGCTTGTCAGGTTATGGGATTGCAAAACAATGGCCACCTCTAGTTAGCTTCCTGGCACTGCCATTGTGTGACTAGTCTGGTAAGACAGAATGAAACTGACATTACCATGAGCAGTCTAGAGTGTTGGGTTTGTGCTCCACCCAAGTTAGAAGGTTATCAATTTGTAGTGGATTTCTCTGCTCCACATTAGCATAACTAGTGGCAGATTATAGGATGTGCCCTTACCTCAATTCCTTCACTGTACAGATTTAAGACTATGGTGTATCCATACACTTTCAAGATGACCTCTTGTAGGCTTGCCAGGTCACCACTCATTTTCCTTCTCAATGAGACTTCAAAGTTGACCCTCTCAGTGCTTATTACAGTGGACATCACATATAGACAGTTTTTGTTTACAGGGTAAATGAAACCATCAAAGGTGTGATAGTATTGACCCGACACTGAGCAAGTTGATGACTTTGAATAGCAAGCCGTGACACCCATAATGTTGGCGCACTGCTCTTCTGAAGTGCAGTTGTGACTTTTACATTCAATTCCACGCTTCAAACAGGCACACTGGTTTTGACACTGGTCATCAAAGAAAAGGTCACCACGTTTCCAATACCGGCCATCCGAATAACATCCACAGTCCTCATGAAGAACACATCTGTCCCCATCGAGCATGTAGCCTGGATCACATTGACAACCTTCTTGACATTGGAGTGCACACGCCAAAGGAAGGGCAGTCTCACAAGTACTTTGACAGTTGGAAAAACATAGTTGGGAACTTGTATAAGTGGAGTTTGGTGGACACTCATAACCTGGAAATGCAAGAACATGAAGGAAAAACCGTCACGATGACATGAGACATTGCAAATAAGGCTTGGAGGTGAAGGAGCAGGAGATCCACTAGGACACTGCAGTCTTACAGCTGATTGAATATTGACCTCTACTAGACTAATATTTATACATTCAAAAAGGGAAAGCTAAAAAAAAAAAAAATTAAGGCTGGATAAGCCATTTAAGACTCCAGGTCAATTATTCTGTTAAAGGTAAATTATGGGGCAGTACAGCATCTGAGCCTGAAACAGCCTTTATACCACTCATGGTTGAGTGTTAGTGGAGGTCTCATGCCCCTTTGGGGTCCTAGGAGTCAGTCATTATTTAGAAATTGAATGGTGGACTAACATGACTCCATAATAACCACTATACATCTAACACATTACCTTATGAACAAATCTAAAACCCACTTAAAAGTTTAGAAAGCCAGGTAGCTCCTTACCACAGTCCATTGAATATGCCCATGTGGAAACTTCAACACTGGCTTCCCAACATGCAGCTGCATAGGCATAGAAAGCAGAACAATGAGAGAGACCGGAGCACAGATCATTAATGCATGCCTCAAAATAAGCTTGTGGATCAATTTTTTGATTGCAGAGTTTGAAGGCTCCCAGAGGATCTTTCATTAATCCACATGTAGTTGTGGCCTTGAGATAAAGCTCACTGGAACAATTAGTGCAGATGCCTTGACAAGTCTGCTCACAAGAAGCTTCAGCTTCGTTAGACTCAGAGTTCACTTCATAAGCACAAAGTCCACACAGTGACCCCATGTAAGAGTGTGGAACCATAATCAGAAGACGCTTCATCCAGTCAAAGGAAACTGCCAACCCAAAATCAGTCTGGAGGATCAAAACATCAAGGTTACTCCTGTAGACCTGAAGACTGGTATCAACTATGTATGGAGTATGAAGCAGAATGCCATCAACCTAGAGAAGAAAAGTTAATGTTAGTTTGCTTACAACTATACTTTAGTAGTTTACCTTTTTAATCACTAAAGACTTACATTTACTTTGCCATTAAAACTTGGGCTGAATGTTATAGTTTTTCCATATACTGTGACACCAACGGTTTCAATGGTTTCTCCAATGCGTTTTTGGATGATGTAGACCTCAAAAGCAGTTAGATCAGTGTCATTTGAACATACGCCAGCCATTCTCGAATCACACAAGCCTTTGAAGTTGTAGGATTGATCATCAAATGCTATGTAGTGAGAGTCACCATACAGACTGCATGACAAGGAGTGCCAAGGTTCGCAGTACCACAAGCCACCGTTCTCTTCACATTCATAGCCCACATTGCAGCCTTCTGTTAAGTAGCACGTCATGTTGCTGCCAAAACAATCACATTGCCTTCTGCAGTTATTGCCAAAGCTTTCTTCTTTTGGATAGTAGCTTCCTTGCCAATAGCAGCCACATTCCTCTTTTGGTACACAGCTCCCACCACTGAGCTCATAGCCCTCATCACATAGACAAGCATCGTAACACAAGCTGGTATCACAATTGAAGACTTGGGTTTCCGAACAAGAAGCTTGGCAGCTTGAAGGACAGCTTTCATAGTGACTGTTGAGGAGACACTGTAGATCTGAAAGATTTGGAGGCATTAGTGCCAAGAGCTCATTTGAAACAAAGTTAAAATTCTACTCATCTCAGCAGTAACTTACCACAATTGCTACTACTTCTCCATCCTGTGAGGTTGAACCCATTAATACCACAAGCTAGAGCATACAACTCAATTGATGCACACGGTGAGCCCCCAGTACAGACATCACCTTGGCAGCTCACAATAAATGGTTCTGGATCTAAGGACAAGGGACAAGACTGAAAGATCTCAGACTCTAACATTATTTGACAACTTGAGCCAGCTGCCATTGCATCGTCACATCCTTGCAGATGCACCTCCGTCATGGGCTCACAAATCAGTTCTGTGGGAAGAAGTCTGGATTCAGCTGAGGCCAACATGTCCTTGGAACTTTGTGCAATACAATCCCCAGATACATGTGGATAGTAGTGTTGAGCAATTTGAAGGTGGATTAAGCCATTGTCACCAATTATGACACGTAGACCGAAGGAGGCATTTACAGTGGTGGCCAAGAGTCCAAAACGTCCAATGGTCAGGTTCCCATTATAAAGACTTATTGGGGTATACAGCTTTTTATCATTGACCTAGAAAAATAAGATGTATACATTAGTCAAGGACAGATTTGAGATCCTACATAGAACAGCCATGTTTAGAAAGATGACTAGGTTCATTTAATGGCTACATCTTGACTAATAAAATAGCTTTTGGTGCAGCAAGTTTTTAACCTTGTATTTCCAGATGTGCGTTGGCATGCCAGTCTCTTGCTTTACAAAAATCTCCCCAAGATGCCTCCCAAATGGAGAATTTGATTACACATGAACCTTTATGAAAAGCTAGAGCTGAATAATAAAGATCACCATGAGTAGAAGAGGGGAGATTGACCTGTATCCAAGTCAGCTCATTGATAGAGTTACCCAATATCAGTTCTCATTAGGAAGTTAGACCCCTTTCACTTAATCTTCATTTAAACTCACATAGACAACTCCAGGTTGTTTAGTGGAAATCTCCAAGATTCGGCCAAACACCTTTATTAGCACTGTCAGGTCAGAACCAGGTTCTCTCTCCACGCTAAACGGTAGTAGACTCAAATAGTCTCCTTTGGAATAAAGGAGCATGTGTGGACAGAACCCAGACCCAATCATGTGGGTTCCATAGAAAGTCAGCAGCTGCATATTGCCCCAAGCCATGCATGTTGGAGGCTCCAGTGAAACGCAGGGAGCCGTGTCTCCGGGAGCATCGCAGGCGTTGTTTTTGCACTCGAACCCACAAAGAAGGTATTCTGAAATTAAGAAAACAAAATCTTTGTTTTACAGAAGACATAAGTGTTTCCCATATTGTTGGAGGACTAGCCGCTATAGACTTGCATGTGCCATTGCTCTGCAATAGATACTAGAGAGCTCAGACTGGGCCACAGGATGAACCCCCCCCCCCCCCCACACATGAACCATGTTGGCACAGTACATTTCATGAGGTATCTCATTTACAAATTAACCAGTTTCTAATGCAGCAGATAATTTGCATGTAGATGAGTAGTGGGCCTCCCCAGAATCAATGTCATTGGCAAGCATTTAGTCCCCCAACTAGACACCATCTAGAGAGGTCTCCTAACTGTTCATGGGAAGGATGCTTAACTGAAATATAACCACTAAGACAATTGATGACCTCAGGAAGACTGCATGAATGATGACCCACTGGAGATACTAGCAGACCTCAGTGTAACCACTTGCATTAATTTGGAACTCATTAAAAGCCACCATTATGTTCTCCATCAATACATTATTGCCTTGGTTAATATTGGCTTACACTGAGGCTTCAATTGCCAAGTCATGGGAAAGATGGCTTTGACCAAGTTCACACTGTTTCTAGGAAGGGTGTCTCACAACATGCCAAGTGATTGGTTTATGGTTTGGAAGATCTCCTTAGTCATGTTGCAAAACTGATGAAATGTTTGACTCTGACAGGGTAGCCAAGTCAAATATGAGACACTAGCATTAGATTCCTTATAGGAGAGAGTTTGCCTGCTTAAGTCCACTTTGACCAATATTCTTGCATCATAAGGATACAGAAAGGCCCTTTATTGGTTAACACCATTTTGCAGGTGGTCCTGTAGATAAGAAAGCAGTAGGCCAAGTATGAGCTAATGCCTACATTTATGTTACAAGAGTTGGTCAGAGTAGCAACAGAAAGGCAGCCAACCATGTTTGGAACCAAATCCAACAAAGTGCAAACTTCAGAGTCAGAAGTGTTACTGCAATCCTGAACAGAAAACAATCTTTATAGAACTGGGCCATGTTGCCCCCTTACCTTTATCCAAACATATTCCAGGCAAGACATATGAACCAAGCTTTCCCGTACCAATTGTGGCCAAACCAAAGTCATGTCCAGCATCCAATATGAAGTGGTAGCTCTCATCATTTAGAGAAAGATTTGCATATGCAAGTTCAGTTGCATTAATATCTTTCCACTCCAATTCAAGGATAGGTTTATGGTCCAGCTCCAGGCCTTCCTGAGCATTGACGTTGACAACCAAAAGAACCTTATTGTTGTAGTCTTCCAGGGAAATTATTGCATATGCAACACAAGCCTTCTCCAGTGGTGGAAGACTATAAAGAACATCAGAGTCAACCGACTTCTTGATTTCTCCAAGATGAATGAAAACCATGATTTTCTCTCGACTTTGGATGAGTAGGGGGATAGTTGGGTCAACATCAAAGCTTTGCATCATCCCAGGTGACACTGCCAGGTCTGTTGTGCTGTTTCCATGGAGGAGTTTTACGAATGTGTTGCTAGCTGACATGATTGTTAGTTTACCGAGCCTTTGTGTTAACAGAGGTGGAAGCAGAAAGCTTGAACCCCAAGCAATGGTTGGAGGAATCTGGATATATACATGATTGCACAATCCAGAGAGTCCAGCACAAGCAAGTCCAGCAAATACAGCCACAGGTTCTTGTGACACAAGATGACTACCCGTCAAGCTGTAGTTAGTCTGGAGCTGTACAGATTCCCAAGGATCAAGAGTAAGATTGAGCTGCTCACCAGGTAAGTAAGTGGAGTCATCAAGTTGGATGAAACCCTTCAACAGGACAGAGACAAGGTTAGCTTTTGGTCCATTTACTATTGCCATCTGACTAAGGTCACCTTCTGGAGTAGACTCAGGGGTCATTATGTAGTATTCATTTCCCAAATCAGATATAGGAGCTATGGCTGCTACACCAGTAGAATAAGGCATCATATTGATTGCCACCACAGAAATAGGCTTGTTGGATGTGACACGGATGGTCATGTTTGATCTGACAGAACCAAGAAGCTCAGTTTTTCTTGGTAGTTCAAAAGGTGTAGGAATACCAGTGGTTAAAGAAGCTACTGTACTGTAAGACCTCCTGGGCAGCCGGATGTTTGCTTTTGTGTCAGGGAAGAAAGATGTGAGACGAAGCTCTAGATGTGATTTACCACCACTGGGGAGAAGATTCTGCATAATAACCAAAGCAAAATCTGTGCCTGGGCTTGGAGATGCAGCAATGCCTGAAAGGAGAAAAAGAGAACCATAATGAAGATCTAACATAACAAAAAAAAAAAAAAAAAAAATTTATCTCAGCTACTCCTGACTGTCTCCTTGGTTCAGTAAGTTTCTATCCTTGTAGTCACTTTTCCTAGTCTAGGATTCAATATACTCAAGTCCATAGGAAGATCCTCCATTATGGGTCACTGTAGGAACACTTACCTCCAAGGCATAGGAAGGTCCAGGCACATAGGAACAGCTTGAGATCCATAACTGAAAAGTCAGAATACAAATAATTAGAAGTCATCAACGAAGAATCTCAGACAGAGGTGGCAATAAAAGTAATTTTTATGAGCCACAACATCCGTACAAAGCATTATGGATTAAATAAATAAAGTGCAATATTGGCTTTCAATCCTCATTAGTGTCAATGAGCAATACTAGTCTTGAACAGAACAGCTAGGATGCTCCAAGCAATGAGGCAAAATATGAAAACTTGGACCAAGATGCCCCAGAGTCCCATTAAACCTTGGCGAATGCTGAGGGGCAGGGGTTACTTCCTTTACGATGGAATAATTGTTGTCAAAGAGTTTTAGTGGTGCACACATGCTACCGATAGTAAATATGGAGGATGCAGGTCCACATCAGGTCGAGAATTGAAGCTATAGGCACGTCAAGAAAAGTTTTGCTTTGGGGCAAAAGTCATACGATTCTCAGTTATTGCTGTGGGGTGAAGGAAAGTAAGTGGTAAAGTGACACCAAAGATCAGAAGGGTCATGGAACAGGACAAGAAATGCCCCAGGTGGCTGCAATCAGATAACATTGCACAAGAGTCTACAGCTTCTCCCATGTGGCTGCATTGCACCAAGGTGGCGGTAATGTCTTCGCCAATGTCAATCACATCATGTAGCATAATCTTTGGTCACATATCGGGACACCTAGCTAGAGCACACAACTTATTGGAGGATCCATTTAGTATATATCCAAACATATGAAACTAATAAAGCCACCCAAGTTACAACATTCCAGCTATATCACACATAGAAGCCAGAGCCCAGCAGATCTCCAACAGAAAATCTCAAAACTACATCCACCCAAGACTACCACCATATGGAGGCTGAAGGCAGTAGAACTTCTAAAGTCAAAGTTTCTCCATGCACAAAGTCTAACAAAGCACTACCAAAGGCCCAGACAAGGTCTATGTTGTGCACAAATCCATAAACAGGTATCAATATAAACCCTTTAAGCACTTACCTTAGTGGGGGGCCACAGACCAACAAGTCCACAGCCTTCACCAAGCATAGGTCCCACTATGCCTGAGCAGCTGATAAAGCTCCTCCAAGAAACTGGTAATTGGTTGCTAATTGATAGGTTAACCCTCACAATACCAAAGCTTTTAGGCTCCATGAGGAAAAGCATTTAATGTGAACTTGAACCCAAAAGTGAGCGTGTCCATTTTATGTGTCTTTAATTTGAGGGTTGCAAAAAAATCTAAAAGTTCTCAGAGCCACTTTACAGCTTTGCATCAGTTCCTAGTTGTAAGGCTGTCTGCATACTGAGTGAAAAACACTTTAGGAAATACCTCCTTCTTCGGGATATGTTCACACTGAGTCTTTTTGCAGAGTTTTTGGAGCAGAAACTAAGGAGAACCTTTACGTTTTTGGAGGAGTTTTTTTCGCTTCCTGAAGTAGCTTTGAAGAGTTATGAAAAAGTTTAATTTCCCAGAAAGAAATGCATAAAAAAACACTTGAAAGACTTCCTATCCACTTATTTTAAATAAAACACTCTGCGGTTCAAACTTTCAGTCCTTTGAGCGTTTTTTTTTTCACTTCAGGTTTTGAAAAAGTCAATAGTAAAAAAAAGAAAGTGCATGCCTGTTCTTTAATGATTCTGCTCCAAACTAGGCAAGAGAAAAACTTTTGCAAAACTCTTCAAGAAACAGAAAAACTCTTTCTAACTCCCCAAAAGAAGGAGCGATTCCGAATGTGATTTGCACTAGAAATCTCAGTGTTTTTGATCGCCTCAAAAAAACTCAGTGTGCTCTTACCCTTGTGTTCACACTGAGGCTTTTTGCTCAGTTTTTAGAGCAGAATTGTGAAGTTTTTGAGAAGCTTTGGATTTTTGAAGATGATTTGGGGTATGTGCACACAATCATTTTCTGAAGCGGCTTCACCTATGAAAACCTTGGGAATTAAGGTGTCGTATGCACAAACCCTCCAAGGACGATTTTTTTGCTGTAGTTTTGTTAAAACACAGGAGTTTTTTTTATACTATTTGATGTGGTTTTGACGTACAAAAGCATTTGATGCTTTTTTTTTTATTATAATTTGTCCCACGTGTGTTTTTAGATTAAATTATTTAACCCATTTGGTAAGCACTACAAAAAAAAGATTGAAATGTCAGAATTCCTGTTTTTTTCACTCATCATATATCCTCCCACCCTCAAGAACATGCTATAAAAAGTGATCAAAATATCACATGTACCCCAAAACGGTATCAAGAAAAATGTAAAAAAAAATAATAAAAATTATACAGTCTATGAAATTGGCTACAGAAACAATTTTTTTTTTTTAAAGTTCAGATTTTTTTTCACTAGAATATATATACCTATATAGAAAATATATATATATATATATATATATATATATATACAGTACAGACCAAAAGTTTGGACACACCTTCTCATTTAAAGATGTTTCATGACTTTGAAAATTGTACATTCACAATGAAGGCATCAAAACTATGAGTTAACACATGTGGAATTATATACTTAACAAAAAAGTGTGAAACAACTGAAAATGTGTCTTATATTCTAGGTTCTTCAAAATAGCTACATTTTGCTTTGATGACTGCTTTGCACACTCTTGGCATTCTCTTGATGAGCTTCAACAGGTAGTCACCGGAAATGGTTTTCACTTCACAGGTGTGCCCTGTCAGGTTTAATAAGTGGGATTTCTTGCCTTATAAATGGGGTTGGGACCATCAGTTGTGTTGTGCAGAAGTCAGGTAGATACACAGCTGATAGTCCTACTGAATAGACTGTTAGAATTTGTATTATGGCAAGAAAAAAGCAGCTAAGTAAAGAAAAACGAGTGGCCATCATTACTTTAAGAAATGAAGGTCAGTCAGTCCGAAAAATTGGGAAAACTTTGAAAGTGTCCCCAAGTTCAGTTGCAAAAACCATCAAGCGCTACAAAGAAACTGGCTCACATGAGAACCGCCCCAGGAAAGGAAGACCAAGAGTCACCTCTGCTTCTGAGGATAAGTTTATCCGAGTCACCAGCCTCAGAAATCGCAGGTTAACAGCAGCTCAGATTAGAGACCAGGTCAATGCCACACAGAGTTCTAGCAGCAGACACATCTCCACAACAACTGTTAAGAGGAGACTTTGTGCATCAGGCCTTCGTGGTAAAATAGCTGCTAGGAAACCACTGCTAAGGACAGGCAACAAGCAGAAGAGACAAGTTTGGGCTAAAGAACACAAGGAATGGACATTAGACCAGTGAAAATCTGTGCTTTGGTCTGATGAGTCCAAATTTGAGATCTTTGGTTCCAACCAACGTGTTTTTGTGTGACGCAGAAAAGGTGAACGGATGGACTCTACATGCCTGGTTCCCACCGTGAAGCATGGAGGAGGAGGTGTGATGGTGTGGGGGTGCTTTGCTGGTGACACTGTTGGGGATTAATTCAAAATTGAAGGCATACTGAACCAGCATGGCTACCACAGCATCTTGCAGCGGCATGCTATTCCATCCGGTTTGCGTTTAGATGGATGATCATTTATTTTTCAACAGGACAATGACCCCAAACACACCTCCAGGCTGTGTAAGGGCTATTTGACCAAGAACGAGAGTGATGGGGTGCTACGCCAGATGACCTGGCCTCCACAGTCACCAGACCTAAACCCAATCGAGATGGTTTGGGGTGAGCTGGACCGCAGAGTGAAGGCAAAAGGGCCAACAAGTGCTAAGCATCTCTGGAAACTCCTTCAAGATTTTTGGAAGACCATTTCCGATGACTACCTCTTGAAGCTCATCAAGAGAATGCCAAGAGTGTGCAAAGCAGTCATCAAAGCAAAAGGTGGCTACTTTGAAGAACCTAGAATATAAGACATATTTTCAGTTGTTTCACACTTTTTTGTTAAGTATATAATTCCACATGTGTTAATTCATAGTTTTGATGCCTTCAGTGTGAATGTACAATTTTCATAGTCATGAAAATACAGAAAAATCTTTAAATGAGAAGGTGTGTCCAAACTTTTGGTCTGTACTGTATATATGTGGCACCTCTGCGGGGGATTACCACAGGATCGATAGGTGCAGGGGGAGATATACACTTGGGCACACACAACACCTTCCACCCCAGGTCTGAGGGGAGGAGTCAGTTTCCAGGGAGACAGCAAAGTGGCAGTTAGTCTAGAGACGGGTGAAGGAGGAGAGACAGAGAGCTGTTGGCTGAGGACCAGTGAAGCCGTGAACTAGGAAACAGGTCTGTGTTGTGAAGCACCCTAGAGAGAGGGACGGAGGCTGGAAGGAGAAAGAAAGAGATAAAACTATTATCCCTTTAGCTCACCCGGACACCGGAGTCCGAGATTGCTATTAATTCAGGAATAGCATAGAAAACCCGGACAAATCAGGAGGATCTACTCCCCCTGAAGAAGAAGGGGAAAGAGTTGCCAAACTTGACCAAGTATAGGACCAGGGGCCCTGAAAGAGAATTGGTAGCCCCAAGGAAAGGTCCTCATTGTCAGTTGTGGAGAAGGACCCCAAAGAAAGTAAAAGGTGGCAGGTTCAGCTTAAGGCATGACTGATCCCAAATAACACACACATTGTTAGAGGAGGCCTCACAAATCTCCAGAGTGAATATCTCTACCTGCACCGAAAACCTGGTTACCCTCCTGTACCTGTTACCGGACATCAGTAAAAGAAAGGTACTAAAACAAAGTCTTAATGTGTGTGTGTGCCTACTTTGACATTACTGCCTATAGCGTTCATACAAGCCGTATGCCGATCACCTCAGCAACCATACACAGCGCTGGTAACCGATTTTACCAGTTACCACAGGAGGCGTCAGGACACAATACTCCCATCATCCTCACCCCCATCCCTTTACTGACGGTCCAGGGCACGGAACCGGGAACCGACCAACCGTGATCCCCACAGAAGTAACCCATCCATCCCGGTATCCGAGTACCCCTACCCCTGTCGACCGACTCAGTTTGGCGTCACGAACAGGATACCGGGCCCGGTAGAACCGGGTACTGTGTGCTTAAATTGGACTTTATTGAAAGTTTGTGTACTGTAAAACGGGCCGTCATTACTGCGTCATAGAGAAATTAAACTGCGTCACAGAGCGGATAGAGTTGCGGGGGCGCGGCTAAAGGAGCGCGAGGATAGCCCCGCCGTTTTTTTTTAGAGTCACCGGTTACCGAAGGAGTTGATCTTAGCGGCTGGCAACAGTTAACTAGGGGGGCACCGTCATGAGTGAAGCAAACAATATCCAAGACCTTGAGAGAGGGGATGCCCAAGATGCAGCAGCAGCCGGTTCCTCATCTGGTGAAGGAGCCGCAGCATCTGGAGCGATGGCCCCGATAATGCCAATTGCCTTGCCGTATGTACCGGGGGCCAAATGGTTACCGACGTATGAAGGTAAACCCGGTACCTTAGCAGCTTTCAAACGTAAAATGTGTGCGGTGCTGGACATGTATGCAATGACAGGAGAGCAGCGAGCCTCCGTTGTGCAGGGACAATTAATAGGTGCAGCGGAGCTAGAAGCTGAGACTTGGAGCGATGCTGATGGAGACTCTATAGAAAATGTGTTTGATAAGTTCAAAGCTGCTTTTGAAACACGCACACAGTCTGAACTAAGGATGCTATTCTACCAATGCAAGCAGAGACCGCAAGATACCATCAGAGACTTTGCCCTACGTTTACAAGTGGCACTCCGGTCCATAAAACAGGTAGATCCAGCAAGTGTGCAAGACGAAGATAAATTGCTTGCAGAACAGTTTATGAATGGGTTGAGATCAGACTTTCACCGTCAGCAGGTACACATGTGGGTCCTAGAACATCCAGATGTGGTTTTTAATACCTTAAAGGACCGTGCTATAACTGTACTACGAGACCCATTACCTGCAAAACCTGCAATTCCATCCTGGCAGGTTAATACCTCTCACATGAACTTAGAGCCTACCCCTAAAGACTCTGTAAAAGCGATAGGACAAGCTGTCGCACCCGAATCTGCTGATGACCTAAATAATCAGGTGTTACAACTAACCAAAAACATAGACTACGTGTTAAAACTCTTGCAAGCGAGACCGGAGGCACAACCACCAAGCAAAATCCAGTTAGCTGAATCCCCTGAGGATGTTCCGTGGATGAGGAGAAAGCTCATGTCGCCCGTGCAGGGGACCAACGCACCATTCCGACGCAGAGCCATGTCGCCCGTGGAGGGGATCAACAAGTTGCCTGTTCAGGGGACCAACGTACCATTCCGACGCAGAGCCACCGACCACACGGATTCTTCAGGACAACCTGTTTGCCTTCATTGCAACAAACTGGGCCACTTTGCAAGAGGATGTCGTTTAAACCCGAGATTCCTGGGTCCGCGGGCCAATCCCCAGGAATAAAACGGCAGGGCCCATATGACTGGCGTAGTTGGTATGTGGGAGGCCGCCCGTACCTCAACATTACGCTAGAGTGAATCCCCACATCGGCCCTATTGGACACTGGGTCACAAGTCACCACCATCTCACATATCCTTTACAAGCAATTTTGGTCTGATGCTGATCTTAGCCCCCAGACTCTAGTCTTGCTATTTTAGCAGCTAATGGTCAACCACTGAATCAGGTGGGGTTTAGAGAAGTGACAATAAAGCTGGGGAGGGTGGAGTTGAGGGACCAGGGTTATGTGTGGTAGAAGATGACCCCAATAACAAATGTCCTTACATGATGCTTGGTACTAATGTGATTGAAAACTGCCTTGAAGAAGTGATGTTTTTACTCCAACAGATTACAGAGACTGCTGGCATTGGGCGGAGGAGAGTCCCTCAAAGAGAAATCCGTGCCTTAATTCACAAGCAACAGGTAAATCTGTCTGGAGGGGAGATTGGCAGTGCGTGGGTAACAGACCCGTTTCCCCTTGTATTACCACCAAACAGTGAATTGATGATATGGTGTCGAGCAGCTATGGGTATCAGAAGAAAGGAATACCAGGCAATTGTAGAACCGGTATATTCAGAGCATAGACCTACACTGCTGACAGCTAGAGGGGTGGTGGATGTACGCAGGGGAAGAGTACCAATCCGTGTGTTGAATTGTGGTGAGGAAGAAGTGAAACTACCCCCGGTATGCTAGTGTAGCAAAGCTGTACACTGTCAGTAATAACAACATACAGACATTAGAGCCCTTGCCCCCATCAAGTCAGGGGGGAGGACAACAACCCCAAGGGACAGCTGGAGGAGTGGTGTCAGCAGTTGCACATAGGGACTGATGCCACTCCCGACCACCAGAAGCAAGGAGTTTACCGGGTAGTACAAGAGTTTAGCCAAGTATTCAGTAAGCATCCATTAGATTTTGGGAGGATAAAAGGGGTACGCCATCACATACCCACAGGAGATCATCCCCCGATTAAAGTGAGACATAGACCCATCCCACCAAACTACTACCAGTGTGCTAAAGAGATGCTGCAGGACATGAAGGAGGCCAGGGTTATAAGAGATAGCTGTAGTCCCTGGGCGGTCCCCTTAGTCTTAGTCAGAAAAAAGATGGCACTATGAGGATGTGTGTGGATTACTGGGAGGTCAATAAGATCACTCACAAAGGTGCTTACCCGTTACCCCGGATAGAGGAGTCTCTTGCTGCATTAAAAACGGCTAAGTATTTCTCCACATTAGATCTCACTAGTGGGTATTGGCAGGTCTCCGTTGCAGAAGAAGACCGGGAGAAAACAGCATTCACAACACCAATGGGCCTATGCGAATTCAATAGCATGCCATTTGGGTTATGCAATGCACCGGGGACGTTTCAGAGACTCATGGAGTGCTGCCTGGAACACCGGAATTTTGAGACAGTACTTTTATACCTGGATGACGTCATAGTGTATTCCAAAACCTATGAAGAACATCTGAAACACCTGGTGGAGGTATTTACAGCTCTAACAAAGTATGGAATGAAGCTCAAACCATCTAAATGTTACCTGCTGAAGCCAAAAGTCCAATACCTAGGGCATGTGGTCAGCGCGGATGGCGTAGCGCCAGATCCGTAAAAAGTGACAGCTATCCAGAACTGGCAGAGGCCGACCACCGTCAGGGAGGTACGTCAGTTCTTAGGTTTGGTTGGGTATTACAGAAGATTTATTAAGGGCTACACAAAGATGGCAGCGCCCCTACAAGATCTTCTGGTAGGCCAAGCTAAGAAGAGAAGGTCTTCAGAGCCGCCATTGGAATGGGGAAAGAAACAAGAAGACTCCTTCCAACAAATGAAACAGGCCCTGACCGGTGAGAAAATCTTGGGGTACCCAGATTATAACCTACTATTTGTCCTCTACACGGATGCAAGTAATGTAGACCTGGGAGCAGTACTGTCCCAAATACAAGAAGGCAAGGAAAGAGTAATTGCCTATGCCAGTAGAAGACTTTGACCTACCGAGAGGAACCCGGAAAATTACAGTTCCTTTAAGTTGGAGTTCCTGGCCTTGGTCTGGGCAGTCACGGAGAGGTTAAAGCATTACTTAGCAGCTTCAAAATTTACCATCTTTACGGACAATAATCCGCTAACACACTTGGATACTGCAAAGCTTAGTGCATTGGAGCAGCGCTGGATGGCCCGGCTATCAAACTACTACTTTACCATCAAGTACCGAACAGGCCGTGGAAATGCAAATGCTGATGCCCTCTCCAGAAACCCTCAAGTACATTTGCAAGGGCTTGGAGAAGAAACAGGTGACTTGGAGGAAATAGAACTTCCAGCTTTCCATAAAAGTAGAAAATGGGAAATGACAGAAACCCATATCTACCAGAACCATCAGGATGTTGCAGTAAACCCGCTGCCTCATTATGGATGGAAAGAAACCCAAGACATCGATCCGGCAGTGAGCCTAGTGAAGGGGCTGGTAACCCAATCGGATTCCAAAATTGAGAAGAATGCTCCCCCAGAGGCCCAATACCTGTGGAAAGAAAGAAGCAGGTTATTTATCTATAAAAACCAATTGTGCTGACGGTGTATCAATCCAAGGACACTTGAAATGGTAAGGCAAGTTGTGGTTCCAAAGAGAGACGTCCAAATGGTATTGGAAGCGTACCATAATGGAGCAGGACACTTTGGATGGAGAAAACTGGAAATACTGTTACGTGATAGGCTTTATTGGATTGGCATGAGGTCTTCCATAGAAAAATGGTGTAAAAATTGTGGCCCATGCTCATTAAGAAGAGGAGATCGTAACAACCAGAAAGCACCACTCCAGCCTATCATAACCAAACAGCCCCTGGAACTAGTAGCCTTGGATCATGTCAAACTCACACCCAGTAGATCATGCTATACTTATGCTCTTACCATGGTGGACCACTATACCAGATTCCTAGTGGTAGCTCCTGTGAAGGACTTGACAGCTCAGACAGCAGCAAGAACCTTTCAAGCTTATTTCTGCAGGCCACATGGATATCCAGAACAGGTATTGACAGATCAGGGTCCTGCCTTTGAAGCGGAAATATTTTAAGAGTTCTGTAGCTTGTATGGATGCAAGAAAATTCGTACCACGCCTTACCATCCCCAAACTAACGGAATGTGCGAAAAAATGAATCACGTGGTAATAGAATTGCTGAAGACTCTAACCTTGGAGGACAGAAACAGATGGCCAGAGAAATTACCAGATCTTATTGACATCTATAACAACATCCCAGTAAGCTCAACTAATTGTACCCCGGCATACTTGATGAGAGCGAGACTAGGAAAATTGCCAGTGGACTTTGAAATGGGCATTGTAGTTCCTGAGGAAGACCCCTCAAGTGCAGATTGGGATACTAGAAGAACAGAACAATACAAGAAAATACAGGAGTGTGTTGAGAAAAGTCTAGCAAAATCCAGAGAAAGACAAGAAACCAACTTCAATAAAAACGCACAAGGAATCCCGTTAACCCCCGGAGAATTGGTTTTGAAAAGGAAAAAGAGACTTCATAAGCTAGATAATCAATGGGAAGAAGAACCATACACTGTATTACCATCCAATTTTGACAACCAGAAAACCTGTCTAATCAGCAAGGATAACGGAAAAACAACAGCAACAGTGTCCCGAGACCACTTAAAGAAGTGTCCTCAATCCTTACAACAAAAAGAATATATCCCTTGTCCCATACCAGAAGAAGAGACGCCATGGACAATTAAGACAATCTTAGGAGAGTTACCCGCAGATTGGCCCCAAATAGAAGGAGCATATTTAATTCCCATGTTGACATTCCCACAACCAGTAGAAGGATCAAGAGAAGAAGAACCACCCGCTGTAGCCGAGCTAGGGAATCCTGTAATCGGTGAACCTGCCATTCCCACTAGGGGAGTGGGAAGACACTGCGGCATACCTGTGCTACGTAGACCAACACATGAGTCAGTAAGTAGTGTTCGCTCCACACCAGGCTTACGCACCAGTGGGATACCAGTTTTATGGAGGTCATCACGTATTAATTTTGGACACCCACCACTCAGATACAGGGAGTAAACCATAACAAGTGGGAAATGTAAATAGGTTCAAAACTGTAAATATGTAGTTAAAGTCAGTATATAGAAGGGTGACGAGTAGACCAAAACAGGTTACACCAGGTACACAATATAAAAAAAAGGGGTGAGTAGAGTTGGCATAAGAAGCTGTCTAGGGAGAGCAAAATCTTGGCCAATAGGTGACCCCAGGGCCAAAGGGCCTAGAGTGCTTATGACCGGGAGAGGCCCCTGTAGTACCTAGGACCCTTGCGCCGAGGCACATGTAGTAAATGTTTTGTTGTGTATTGTGAATTATTAAGTCTATTTGAATCTTTAAGCCTAAAGAGACTTTTCCTGTTTGGACGTCTGAAACTTTTTGAATTTTTTTTTAAGAATGGACTGAAGCCACAGGACTGGTGGTAGCAAAAACACTTTCCCTTTAACTGCCTGCAGCAGATTGACTAGCGTTGTATGGGCTGGTTATCCGTTTTTCCCATTTTCCTTGGTTATTGTAAATTTTATTTTTGAGACTCTGTTCAAATTACAAATATAAATGTTAATGTTATGTTATCTTTGTTAAAAAAAAAAAAATGTTTCAGTCCCGGAGGACTGAAGTTAACTAGGGGGGAATGTGGCACCCCTGCGGGGGATTACCACAGGATCCATAGGTGCAGGGGGAGATGTACACTTGGGCACACACAACGCCTTCCACCCCAGGTCTGAGGGGAGGAGTCAGTTTCCAGGGAGACAGCAAAGCTGCAGTTAGTCTAGAGACGGGTGAAGGAGGAGAGAGAAAGAGAGAGCTGTTAGCCGGGGACCAGTTAAGGAAACAGGTCTGTGTTGTGAAAGCGCCCTAGAGAGAGGGACGGAGGCTAGAAGGAGAAAGAAAGAGATAAAACTATTATCCCTTTAGTTCACCCGGACACCGGAGTCCGAGATTGCTATTAATTCAGGAATAGCATAGAAAACCCGGACAGATCAGGAGGATCTACTCCCCCTGAAGAAGAAGGGGAGAGAGTTGCCAAACTTGACCAAGTATAGGACCAGGGGCCCAGAAAGAGAATTGGTAGCCCCAAGAAAAGGTCCTCATTGTCAGTTGTGGAGAAGGACCCCAAAGAAAGTGAAGGTGGCACGTTCAGCTTAAGGCAGGACTGATCCCAAACAACGCACACATTGTTAGAGGAGGCCTCACAAATCTCCAGAGTAAATATCTCTACCTGCACCGAAAACCTGGTTACCCTCATGAACTGTACCTGTTACCGGACATCAGTAAAAGAAAGGTACTGAAACAAAGACTTAATGTGTGTGTGTGCCTACTTTGACATTACTGCCTATAGCATTCATACAAGCCGTATGCCGATCACCTCAGCAACCATACACAGCGCTGGTAACCGATTTTACCATTTACCACAGGAGGCGTCAGGACACAATACACCCATCATCCTCACCCCCATCCCTTTACTGACGGTCCAGGGCACGGAACCGGGAACTGACCAACCGTGATCCCCACAGAAGTAACCCATCCATTCCGGTATCCGAGTACCCCTACCCCTGTCGACTGACTCATATATTTTAAAAAAAAAAACTATACAAGTTTAATTGTACAGACCTGGAAAATCATGAACACGATAGAAGCAAAACCCAAATTACACTGGAGGGATTGTGTTTTTTTTTTCACCATTTCATCCTACTTGGATTTTTTAAAATGAAAAACTACAACTTGTCCCTCGAAAAAAAAAAAAAAATGCTATGAGGATGGGATAATCCAAACAGCTTTGGCTCTTGGAAAAATGGGAGGAAAAAAAATGAAGCAGGAAAAGGAAAAATTTGCCCTGTTGGAAAGAGGATCAAGATCCACTACTTGTCTTAACTTCTAATACTGCAATTTAAAAAAATGTACAGCTCCCCACCCTACTCTGGCCTCCTCCTCTGAGTTTGGTTCTTTTGCATCCAAAATTATTATTATTATTTATATAGTGCCATTGATTCCATGGCGCTGTGGGGGGTTGCAGCAGCTCCAGTGTTGGTGAGGCGCAGGTCCGATGTTGGTAAGGCAGCAGCTCCGGTGGTGGTGAGGCGCAGGTCCGATGTTGGTAAGGCAGCAGCTCCAGTGGTGGTGAGGCGCAGGTCCGATGTTGGTAAGGCAGCAGATCCACTGGTGTTGAGGAGGCCATGGCATGGCAGGTCATGGCAGGCTGTAGGCTTTCTTGAAGAGATGGGTTTTCATGTTCTTTCTAAAGTGTGGTGGATAATCGGACGTGTTGGGGCACAGAATTCCATAGGATGGGGGATATTCGGGCTAAATCTTGGAGGTGACTGGGTGAGGGACGATTAAGTGTGGAGGAGAGATGGATGTCCTGGGAGGACCAGAGATTACGTAAGGGAAAATATCGGGAGATTATTTCAGAGATGTACAGAGGAGAAAGGTTATGGATGGCTTTGTAGGTCAGTGTTAGTAGTTTGAACTGGATACACTGAGGAAATGGGAGCCAGTGAAGGGATTTTCAGAGGGGGGAAGTGGAGGAGTAATGAGGAGAGAGATGAATTAGTTAGGCGGCAGAATTATGAATGGTCTGGAGAGGTGTGACAGTGTTAGCAGGTAGGCCACAGAGGAGGATGTTGCAGTAGTCCAGGCGGGAGATGATGAGGGCATGCATGAGCATTTTAGTAGTTTGAGGGTTGAAGAAAGAATGGATTCTGAAAATATTTTTGAGCGGGAGGCAACATGAGGTTGCGAGAGCTTGGATGTGTGGTTTGAAAGACAGGGCAGAGTCAAGGGTTACTCCGAGGCAGCGGATGTCTGGTACAGGGGAAAGCATGATGTCGTTTATTGTGATAGATAGATCAGGTAGGGAAGGTATGTGAGATGGAGGAAAGATGATGAGTTCAGTTTTGTCCACATTGAGCTTGAGGAAGCGAGAGGAGAAGAAGGAAGATATGACTAATAGACACTCTGGGACTCTGGACAGCAGAGAGGTGATGTCTAAGCCAGAGAGGTAGATCTGGGTGTCATCAGCGTATAGGTGATACTGGAAGCCATGGGAATTTATGAGTTGTCCCAGGCCAAGGGTATAGATGGAAAAGAGTAGAGATCCTAGAAAAGAGCCTTTAGGGACTCCAACAGAGAGAGGGTGGGATCAAGAGGTAGTGTGGGACTGGGAGACGCTAAATGTGCAGAGACACAATGCTAAAGATGACCACCGGAGTATCATGAGAAGTGCAGAGGTAAGGCTGATTCACAACTTCATGCCTTTCCTGTGCTGTGGGATGTGATCCAGACTTACCACTTTACCCCCCCCCATGCATGGTCATCTTGGATGCAGAAGGACTAAAAGGCCGACATCATTGAAGGACTCAACCGAGTGGGAAACACTTTGACCTCCATGCATGGTAATCTTTGATGCAGGAGGACTGAAAGGCCACCATCATTGGAGGACTCAACCGAGTGTGAGACAAATGGAGGCTCCACCTAGGTTGACTATACCAGATAGTAATGTTTCAGTAACAGGCTGGAGTGATGCATTAATAACCGCCTTCTTCTTCACAGAAATTTGGTTCTGAAGTTTTTAAACTTTTGATGTGCATTTTCCATTGTCTTTTCTGTAGGAAAAAAAGCCTAAACAACACTTTAAAATCATACAATCTATTTAAAAGTCCAAAAAAATTCTGCAAACTCTTCCATCTGCTATGACACATCATATGAAGGTGCTCAAGGGGTATCGTGCACGATTAATAGGCACCATACTTTCTCTCTCCAGATGAGTTGGGGGTGAGGGGAGGTAACTTTGAAAGGAGACTTTAATCAATGTCCAGGTCAGGAATGATGAGTCAGGAGAATTCAAATTGGTCATCAGTGGTGACATCATTGGATTATTAAGGCTTTTATGGCAACCAGACATAGTCATATAGTCAAGGGGAGAAGACACTAGGGCGTCACTATGAATATCCCCATCTCTATAGGCTTTTCCAGAAGGCCATGACCTACAAGTCTTTTCGATCAAAGGACTATGATATTTCCTAGAAAGGATTCTCCATGACATCTAGAAAGGTTTACGTCTCTTGACAAAGAGTGACCAGGGCTTCCACTCCTTCATACATTTTTGTTTCCCAAGATAAGGACCATTTATTATGGATTAATAGTTCCATTTGGACCCACCAAAAAACCCCAGAGGTCCTCATCTTGGGGCCATAATCTACAGTGCCGCTCACCATTATTGGCACCCCTTAATTTTTTTCATAGACTGTACAATATCTTCAGAAATAAATGGAAATGTATCAAAGTTATATCCTCAGGATGTTTTAATTAGTGGTCCAAAGGAATACAACAATAAAACATTGTTTTCTACTTCCATGTTGCCATTTCAAAGAAGAAACATAATAAACAGCATGTGCAGAAATAAAGCCCCATCCCCCTAATTAATACTTGGTTGCACACCCTTTGGCATTGATGACAGCCTCCACACATTTCTTTTAGCCATCAATGAGGTTCTTGCACTTCTCAGCTGGAATTTTCTCCCACTCTTCCTTTGCAGTTTGTTCAAGCTCTTGAATGTTTGCAGGGTTCTTTTTCATAATTACAGATTTCAGCTCACCCAAAAGATTTTCAGTGGGACTCATTGCTGGCCATTTTAATACAGTTCACTTTTTCTTTTTTCAACCAGTACTGTGTACTTTTGGATGTACCACATTCAAACCACATTTTCCTACACTGGATAGGACATTTCGCTCTAAAATCACTTGCTAATTCTCTGATTTCATGACTCCTGTGATACGCTCAAGGCCTCCAGTACCAGACACAGCAAAGAAACCCCACAGCATTATGGATCTTCCACCATGCTTAACTGTTGGTAAGGTGTTCTTTTACTTATAGTCCAGCATAAACAAGTATTTCGGCACCACACCATGAATTACTCGTGGTAAACATGTGCTTGTCTCAGTCTGTATAATCAATGATTTGTCTGGTGGTGCAAACAGTCAAGTCCATATGCATGCATAAAAAGGGTAGATAAAGGCAGCATTCACCGAATTTTGATAAAACAGTCCTTTATTACAATACAAGGGACATGTTGGCAGTCGGCGGGGTCACCAAAAGGATGTGTGGGGGAGGAAGAAACAGAGAACCTCTTTCCCCCACATCTAGGGAGGTTCTTGACGGTTCCATGGTTGGCAAACTTCTTAATAACATTGCGCACTGTTGAAACTGGGATACCAAGGTCTTTGGAGATGGCTTTATACCCTTTGGAAGTCTTCTGTTTGCTAATATTAGCAGTTCTGATGTCCTCAGACAGTTCCTTTGTCTTCACCATTGTGACATAGGAACAGGGCCTACCATGTAGCTTTTTAAAACAGTGAATTCATCATTCATTGACTAATTCATGTAACAAGGGGGCACCAATAATTAATCACAGGAGAATCTCTTTTGTGATTTACCACAGGCAAGTCAAAATGTGTTTCCATACTAAATTAATGTAAAGGGTGCCAATTAGTGATGAGCGAGTATACTCGCAAGTACTCGGTACTCGCCCGAGCGTACTCGAGATACTCGGAGCTCACCGAGTACTTGCAAGATGCTCGGGCGGATGCTCGGGTCCCCTCCCTGCATGTTTGGCACTCTTTAGAGTGCCAATCAACATGCAGGGATTGCCTGCCACTCATTGTAATGCCACCGCCATAGTGGTTGTAGCATTACAGTGATTGGCTGGCCGCACAGCATCATCAGGTCTATATCAGACCTGGCGCCGCCATGCTCATCACAGTCACTCCGTAATCAGTCAGAGTAGGGAGAGGTGCTGCTGAGTCAGGGAGAGATTTGCTTGTGTATTAGGTAGTGTAGAGAGAAAAATCGTACAATACACATATCCATCTTAACAAACAGTCCCTTTGAGGACTAATCCATCTGCAGAGATATCAGGCAGGCAGTGTATATATGCAGGCAGGCAGGGTATATAGCAGACTGCAGTGCATATAGCACAAGAGGCTCCATTCCAATTCTGCCTTCTGCTGCTGTTAGATATTTCTATACATAGACCCAGATATCAGGGGCCAGGAATACATTATTTGCTTAAAAAGCAATCCAGAGAACACCGTTTTTCTGCGCCATTTGCTTGTTGGCACTGCAGAATACAGCCAGGTCCTTTCCATATTACAGCGCTAGAAATCCAGCTATTTAAAACTGTGCTTTCTCCGTCACACAGATCACATATACGTTTTCAGAAAATACTGCCATTTTTGGCCTCTGTTCCAATTTGTTTTCACTTTGTCAGCAAAGTTTTTGACACCGGTTTGCTGTTCACAATAGTTACCTACAGGCCAGGTATTTAAAACTCTGCTTTCTCCATCACACGGATCACATAAAGGTTGTCAGAAAATACTGCCATTTCAGGCCTCCATTAAAAATTTCTTTCAGTGTGTCAGTGAAGCAATTCACAGCAGATTGCTGTTCAAACTACTTACCTACAGGCCAGGTATTTAAAACTCTGTTTTCTCCGTCACACGGATCACATATAAGTTCACTCCAAACTCAGTCATTTGTAGTGAGCGTGAAAGATATTGTCCTCCATTTAAAATGGGCAAGGCACGTGGCAAGGGACGGGAAACTGGACGTGATGGTGATGGCGCATGCAGAGGCAGAGGACAAGGCAGTGGGCAAGCTGAAATTGTGCCACAACAAACACCCACATCTTCTCACCCGACTTTCCTGTCCCAATTCCTAGGGGACCGCAGCACACCACTATTGAACCCAGAGCAGTGTCAAAAGGTTGTTGGCTGGATAGCGGATAATGCTTCCAGTCACTTAGCCACCACCACCAACACCACCCTGACTTCCACATGGTCAAGTCTCAGTAGCCGTGAGACTGGACCGCATATTCCTTACCCTGATCCTCCTTCCTTCCACCATGCCGAGTGCCCGGAGACAACTGATCCCACACTTGGACACTCTGAAGAGCTGTTCACTTTTCTATTTATAGATTCGGGCCTATCGCCCAGTCCACTCCAAGCAGGGCAAGAGGAGATCGCGTGTAGCAATGCCCAAATATTTGAGCAGCCATGGTCACACAAAGGCGATGGTGGGAAAGTGTCACAAGAGGTGGACGATGATGAAACACAATAACCAGAAAGTCAGGAGGAGGACCAGGGTGCGGAAGTGGAAGACGAGGTGGTGGTGGATGATATAGTAAGTGACCCAACCTGGCAGGAGGACATGCAGAGCAAGGACAGCAGCACACAGGGGGAGGGAGGCAGAGCACCCCAACAGGCAGGAAGAAGCAGTGTGGTGGCCGCAGACAGAAGGCAGGCAACCATTCCCCGTAACACCAACATGAAGGAAGTTGCCAGGACAACTGTTAGGTCTTCCCGAGTCTGGTTGTTTTTTAAAGACTCTGCCGATAACCCCAAAAAGGCCATTTGCACCACGTGCCAGGCCAGCATCAGCAGGGGTGGCAAAACGACCAGCCTGACCACCACCTGCATGATCAGGCACATGGCAGCAAAGCACCCGACTTTGTGGGCTGAACCCCAGGGTCCAGGAGCAGTGTCTGCGGGTGGCACCATTGCTTCTTCCGCTGTTGTGCATGCAAGCCAATCCCCTGTCCATGGTGCATGCGAAGATGCCTCCTGCCCTGCACCTGTCATTGCACTCTCTCAAGTAGCAGCATCAGGAAACACAAGTGCAAATATGCAGCCAGCGCCCCACAGGCCACGCTACTAAATTCTCACATTTCACGACTGCTTGCGCTTGAAATGTTGCCTTTTAGGCACGTAGAGACGGAAGCATTCCGAAACCTGATGGTAGTGGCCGTCTCTCGGTACTTGGTCCCCAGCCGCCACTATTTCTCCCAGTGTGCCGTCCCCGCATTACACAAGCACGTGTCCCAAAACATTACCCGTGCCCTCAACAACGCGATTACCGGGAAGGTCCACCTAACCATGGACACGTGGACAAGTGCTTGTGGGCAGGGGCAGTACATCTCGCTGATGGTACACTGGGTTAACATAGTGGAAGCCGGGACGCAGTTGGACCTTTGGATGGAACACGTCCTCCCGACGCCAAGGATTGTAGGCCCTAGGTCAATCAGGGTTGCCCCCATGGTCTACAGCTCCCGCACCTCATCCTCCTTAGCCTCCACCTCCTCTTCAGCCTCCATCTCCGAAATGACCACATCAGTCACAAGCTGGAAGCACTGCCACACTGCCTCGGCCAAGTGGCAACAGGCTGTGCTGAAGCTAATATGCTTAGGTGACAAACTGCACAATGCTGAAGAGTTGTGGACAGCTCTGAAAGAACAGGCAGATCTGTGGCTCACACCGCTGAACCTACAGTCAGGCATGGTCGTGTATGACAATGGCCGGAACCTGGTGGCGTCTCTGAGGTGAGGCAAGCTCACACACATACCATGCCTGGCCCATGTGCTTAAGCTCGTGGTTCAGCGGTTTCTCAAATCCTACCCGGAGCTGCCAGATCTGCTTGTTAAAGTACGCTGCCTGTGTGCCTATTTTAGAAAGTCACCTACAGCTTCCGCCACCCTTGCCGTGTTTCAGCAGCGTTTGCAGCTTCCGGCTCACAAACTGGTGTGTGATGTCCCCATGCATTGGAACTCTACACTGCAGATGTTGGCATGGATTTGTGAGCAGAAGAGGGAGGGCAATTGTTGACTACGAGCATCAACAAGGTCATCGGTATTCAGTTCAGACTCCACACATAAGACCTCAGGAGTGGACATGGATGTCAGACATATGTACCATCCTCCAAAACTTTGAGGACTCCACCAAGATGGTGAGCGGCGACGACGCCATAATTAGCATCACTATCCCGCTTCTCTGTCTTCTGAAACGCTCTCTGCTCACAATCAAAGAGGATGCATTGCAGGCGGAGCACGATGAGATGGAGCAAGGAACCATACAGGGTGATTACACACAGTCCAGCCTGATCTCATCTCAACGTGGATTGGGTGACAATGAGGAAGAGGAGGAGGAGGAAGGACAGGAGCTAGTTTCATGCACTATAGACAGTACTAACTGCACAGCTGCATACCGTCTGCTCAGCGTGGATTGCCAGAGGATAGAGAGGAGGAGGAGGAGGAGAGCATGGTCAGTCATCCTCTTGGTGAGGACATGGAAGTATTGCTTGTTAGTAGTCTGGCACGCATGGCTGAGTTTATGTTACGATGCCTTTCCCATGACCCTCGCGTCCTCAAAATTTTGGGTGACAGTCAATACTGGTTGGTGACACTTCTAGACCCACGCTATAAGGAGAACTTTATATCTCTTATTCCAGAGGCGGACAGGTATACAGAAAAGTGGCTGTACCAGAAGGCCCTTGTTGCGGAACTATTAAAAAAATTCCCACCTGAAAACGCTGGCGGCATAGGGCACACTTCGTTGGACAACCAAGGAGTACAGGCGAGAGAGACACAACTTCAATCCAGCAGAGGCAGGGGAACACTGTCAAAGTTCTGGGAGTGGTGTGGTGTGCTGCGGTCCCCTATTAATTGGGACAGGAAGGTTGAGCGAGAAGATGTGGGTGTTTGTTGTGCCACAATTTCAACTTGCCCACGGCCTCGGCCTCTGCATGCACCATCACCATCACGTCCAGTTCCCCGTCTCTTGCCACGCGCTTTGCCTATTTTAAATGGAGGACAATATCTTCCACGCTCACCTCAAATGGCTGAATTTGGAGCGAACTTATATGTGATCCGTGTGATGGACAAACCACAGTTTTAAATAGCTGGCCTGTAGGTAACTATTTTTAACAGTTCCGACCTCGAGTCAATAAGTTCACTGACACACTGCAACAAAATTTCAATGGAGGCCAGAAATGACAATATTTTCAGCGCAATTATATGTGATCCGTGTGGCGGACAAAGCACAGTTTTAAATACATGGATTTTTAGCACTGTAATATGGAAAGGACCTGGCTGCATTCTGCAGTGCCAACAAGCAAATGGCGCAGAAAAACAGTGTTCTCTGGATTGCTTTTTAAGCAAATAATCAGGATTAAGTTAAAAAAAAAATATTCCTGGCCCCTGATACTTGGGCTATTTCTACAAATATCTGTAAAAGCAGCAGACAGAACTGGAACTCTTTTTGTTAGAAAAGTATAAAACAAACCGTAAATGAATACTATACAAAGAACAAAAATGCAAAACCCCAACAAAACACAACCCAAAGGAAACCCCAACAATTATAATGTCCAGTAACCATAAAGCAAAAATGTCCCGCATAAAACATAAAATGTCCAGCATAAAACATAAAATGTCCATACTGTCCCAAAATCCCCCCCCCCCCCCCAGCAAGGGGAGACCTTAACCTCTTTTTTTTTTAAATAAACAGAATATCCCCTTCCAACATTCACTCATATTCATATCTAACCCCCAAAAGAAAACAACAAAACTGGCCCACTGCCAAAAACTTAAAGCAGACAGAACTGGAAAAGACCCTCTTGCTATGTGCACTGCAGTCTGCTATATACCCTGCCTGCCTGCTTAAAACTGATATCTCTGCAGCTGGATTAGTCCTCTGAAGGACTGTTAGTTGAGATGGATATGTAGAGAATCTTGTAGAATACCTACACTAACTAATAAACAACCAAATCTCTTCATAGCTCAGCAGCACCTCTCCCTACACTTTTTTGTCCGGAGTGACTGTGACAAGCATGGCAGCGCCAGGTGTGATATAGACCTGATGACGCTGTGCGGCCAATCAATCACTGTAATGCCGCAACCAACATTACTGCGGCATTACAGTGTGTGGCAGACAATCCCTGCATGTTGATTGGCACTCTAAAGAGCGCCAAACATGCAGGGAGGGTACCCCGAAAATACTCGGGCGAGCACCGAGCAGTAGCGAGCATGTTCGCTCTTCACTAGTCTGTAGCCATTTATTCCATACGCCCAACATTTGCTTCCCTGTTTGAAAAGTCATGTCCTTTATAGAGTTGAGCCACCCCTGTAGTGTTCGAGTTCGGTTCGTCGAACACCCGTATGTTCGTCGAACTGTTCGTCGAACACCTTCGAACACCGTTAAAACCAATGGCAGGCAAACAAAAAAACATGGAAACACATAGAAAACACTTCAAAGGTGTCCAAAAGCTGACAAACTGCTCAAAAGACACAACTAACACATGGAAAAGTGACAAGTACATATAGTCATGCGAAAAGAAAAGAGGTGGAGGAGTAAAAGGAGGGGGAGACACAGATATAGGCATGTCATGCCCTTCTAAAATCAAGAAAGGCTGGAGTAAAAATCTAAAATCAGCCTACCAACACCCAGACGTCGTGACAAGAAAATTAAAAAAAGAAACATCTTTAGGTAGAATGGCGGTTCCATTCAGAACACTTTCCTTACAAGACGTAGTGGTATCCCCGTTGTGAGTTGTGCCAAAAACGGAACCCAATACATTCGGACTAATCCACCATTTGTCATATCCAAGGGGCAGGTCCGTAAACGACAACATCGACGCGGAACCAATATATATATATAATGTATATACTGTACATCCTTTGACAAGGCAATCAGGCGGATCAAGAAGTTGGGAAGGGTCACCCTAATGGCCAAAACAGACATTGATGCTGCGTTCCGGTTACTTACTACCTGTGCCTCCGAATAGTGTCCACTTATTGGGCTGCTTCTGGGAAGGAGCATACTATATAGATCGCTGTTTGCCCATGGGGTGATCCAGATCCTGCTCACTATTTGAAGCGTTTAGTTGCTTCCTCAAATGGGTTGTAATGGACGTTTCTAAGGGGAAACATATTATCCATTACCTCGACAACTTCTTATGCCTGGGCCCAAAAGATTCACCACAGTGTGAATACACGCGGTAGTCCACCTGTGAGAAGGGGAGAGCTGGAGGGAGAGCGGACACCACAGAGCCGAGGGGTTAGATGGAGAACAGAAGAAGGAAAGAGGGCGAGGGAGGTAAGGGAGTACAGTGGAAGGCCGACCTGAGCTCCCCCACGTTCCTGCTGGGCGGGGAACAGCCCTGGGAAGAAAAGCCGCTTGCGCATCCCTTTGAGGTTACGGGCGCGAGCGGGCAGAGGGACTACGCTGGAGTGCGAAGCCGACACAGCCAGGACGTTCCTGCCCATGCAACCTCCGTGTCGCCGGGTTTGTGTCAGAGCCGCGGTGGACCCTGATGGCCAGCCCCCCTCTCCCAATACTGGTGCCTGTCCGCTGGTGGGTCGAGCCCCCCCGCGGTGGGGGGGAGTAACATCTGAAGAAGAAAGACCATCTTCCAGCCAAACTAAGATGTCTACTTCTTTTCGTGGACAATGTGATACGATCCCTTTCTTACGGACACGCCCATTGCTACAAATTCCAGATGAGGCACAAAAACAGCAGGTGCTTCAATGGATATCAAGTGCTCCTTCAAGTGGGCTCTCCTCCACCTTAACTTCAACATCACAAATACTCCAGTCCTCAGAGGTGTCACCCCAATCGCACTTGCTTCCTCACAGCTCCCAAGTCTCCAGCTGCCCGTCTGAGTATGGGGTAACACAGATGGTTGAGTCTGCACAGCTGTTTACTCATACTATAGCCTGGAAAATGGGGGTCTGCTCCAGAGCTTCTGTTAATCCAGACGAGGAAATGATCTGCACTGATGCCCAGAATCTTTATGAGTTGGATCCAGGACCAGATGAAGAAGGTTCTGAGCATAATGTAGACCCTCGTTCCCAAACTGTCACTGCTGTTGGTGGAGACAATGATGAAGACGATGATGAGACTCAAATACCTGATTGCAGCGACAACTTGACTTTTCGGTCAGGGCAGGAAGAGGTTGGCTCTGAGGACGACGGGTGTGAGAACACACAGGGTGATGATGACGAGGCTGGAGATCCCACTTACTGTCAACCCACAGTCAGCCTGTTGATGAGGTCAGCAGAGGAGGTGGAGGAGGATGTGACTAGCCCAGGGGATGGGGATGACTCGGTACCAGGGCCTTTGCCTGACCTTGGGGATGTCGCGGTGGTCGGCCCGTACCCTGGGGTCACTCTTTAAAAGGGTGGATAATTGTTAATTTTATAAGAGTTCGTGACACCACCTGTGGTATCTGGTGAGAAGCACCAGCGCTGCAGCAGTCAACTGAGGCCGGTGATAAGGCAGCTCGATGGTATAGCTCCCCACAGGTGGAGCTAGGCCTCAGAAAAGCGTATGCAGGGGGAATGCAGGACAGGCGAGACCCAGCTGGGTCAGAGCAAGAACGGGAATGGACACGGTAGTCACTTCAGTACTTTTTACTGGTGGAAATTCAGGCACATCCCGGAGCACTGTAGGGTGAAGGGTGCATATCAGGATCCTCCCCAATGAGCGGGTGTAAGGCCTCCTGTTTCTTGCCTCTGCGTAGTAAGTTTCTGACCTGCCTGGAGCTAGGCCTAACTTTGTCTCTGTCCTGCGCTGGCTGACCTTGTGGTAGTGCCTTGTCTTGGAGTTCACGCTCCCAGTATGCGGGGCCTAAGCGTCTCCTGGCTCAGTTACGTATCAGCACCTTAGCGATCCTGGGACTTGTAGTTCTCCAGGGATTCCGGTTATGCCTTACTGGGTCATAGAGATCCCGGTAAGCTCGGATCCGGTGTCCGGTAAATTCTTCGGGGTGAGCTGGTTAATCTCCTCTGCCCCTATGTACTAACTCTCCACTCGCCTTCGGCCTTCTCTGGCCCTCACTAGGCTATACACACTAACGGCAGCTTGCCGCGCTTCACCGATCTTACGGCGCCGACACACCTTAAGCTCTAACTGGGCTCCCTGAATCTAGCTAGCAGGAGCCTCATGCTCCACTGCTGAACTATTAACTGAGTTCTCTAGACTAGACTGAGCTCCACTGCAGACTGACCTCTCTTAGGCTTCTCTACTGCAGGAACTCTTCAGAGGAACTGAACTGCCTAGCTCCACCTTCCCTATTTATATCCCTAACGGACTCCCTCTGCTGGCCTGAGGTGGAAGGTGAAGATGTGTGAATTTTTATGGGGGCCTCTTGTGGAGGATTCCATCAATGCACTCTTCTAGGATCTGTGATACCAAGTGCAGCTGGGCGTCACAGATGCTATTGACGACGAGGTTAGGTTGCGCCTTCCTGGACAGAGACGTGAGATGTGAACTGCCTCCCGCCATCATGCCCCGTCTCATGCTGCACATAACACATCTGCATCTCTGGCTGCTATGGGCATAAAAGGGGACAAACTTATGGTGTGGCACCCATGCTCCCCTGACCTCAACCCCATTGAGAACCTCTGGAGCATCATCAAAAGGAGTGTCTATGATGGCGGGAGGCAGTTCACATCTAAGCAACAGCTCTGGGAGGGTATTCTGTCCTCATGCAAAGCAATTAAAGCAGAAACCATCCAAAACCTGACAAATTCAATTGATGAGAGAGCTCAGAAGCTCCTTTCGAACAAGGGGTCCTATGTGCAAATGTAACATCACCTAGAATAAAGTTTTGAGTTGAAAACTGTTTGATTTCAGTTTGTAATAACCTGTGAATGCTTATAATTTCAAAAATGACCATTTTTTTGTTCTTTATTAAAATGAAAAGGTTGAAAACTCTGATGTGCATAATAATTTGGAACATGCATTTTGAGTGCAGTTTGAGTTTTTTATTTTTTTTAAAAATATACTGTTATCATAGGCAGTTTGTACAAAAACCTTTCAATTGTACTCTAATAGTTATTTGATTGGAAAATTACAATGACTGCAATTCATATAGGTAATTTGGGAAAATCTGAGAAAATATTATTTGCATAATAATTTGGAACACAGTGTAGTACCTGTGGCCATAGCAGGCCTCTAATACCTCTCCAGTTGAAATATGTGTTATGAAACTCTAATTTCCTCCCACCTGGGCGGACTTTCGCCCTTTTTTCTGCCCAATATATATATATGAGTGGCCTATCACCCACACTGTTGGCTTAGCGTCACCTGTAAAAGAAACAAACCACGTTAGGATAACAAGTCCGGTCTTATGTATCTCGCCAAACACGTGGATCGCCATCTCCCTATGCTCTGAACTTCCGTTTCTGACAGTCCTGCTCTTGCTGCTTCCGTGGCCGCGCCTATGCGGAATGAATGTGTCCCATAATCTTTGGGGTGGTTCCCTGCCGATGTTATGCATTTATTAAATATAGCTTGGAACTGGTATCTTGATAATGGCATTCCATTAATGTGTGATAGGAAGAAATTACTTTGTGATCTGATGGTTAGATATGTTTTTACTATTGTTACCCAACTCAGTGTACCGTTTGTGGGTTGTAGAAGTACCCAAGTGCCCCTGCCCTCTGGAACCGTTTTCGATTGGTGTATGCTTAGACGTATTGCATTATTGGCTATGACTACGTCCTGGTGTAATAAGCCTCCACTGGTGGTAATTTTGGATTGAGAGACTAATTCGCTTATGCATAGCGCCCCGAAGAAGGTGATCGCAAATGCAGTAGACAGTAGTGTTGCTTCAAATTGTGAGTGTCATGTTAATGGTGTTAGGGATATGATGTGAGAAATCAGTTTTAGTGACACGGGACGGGACGTCTACACTCCTGACTTGGCTGACCCCTTTTCCACCCTTTTATGGATTGTCTGATGATGAATCTCTTTGTCACATCTCCCCAATTCAGTAGTTGGAAGTGAAATGCTACTCCGGTCAGACACCGCTGCGCTGACGCCCCTGATATGCCCCTCATCATTAGCTGGTGGAGAAATTCTATGGTGACTTGTAATCTGGCTTGTTCACATTGGTCAACCCGTCTGCCTGCTACTAGTCGTGTCCACTCTTCCCATGCCTTACCGTATGCTTGCCACGTCGACGGGGCAACTGACGCTCTGATTAATGGCATCAACTATTCACTACTAGATCCCATAGGGAGGGTGGGCAACTGATGCCCGATGGGTGGGCATTGGGGAGGAGCTCTGTGAAAATCTGCCAATTGAATTGTGATAAAGCGCTAGCAGCAGCTTTAGACCCCTCAGCATCGTGGCTAGCGCGGACCCATACATTGTGTTTTAGGCACAGGAATGCTAGCTGGCGTAGTAGGCCTAGCACTGGGAGAGACGATGATGCCATCTTATTAATGCAGTGCGTTAGGCTGGTGTTTTTTGTTATGAAGCGTATATTTTTGTTAGCCAGACGCGTGCCCCATATTTCTATTGCTACCACTATTGGGAAGAAAAATTATTTTCCGGGCTAGATGCAGCTAAAAATTATTATTAATTTCAAAGCTGGTGGAGCTTGGTATAGATGGCCTAATACAATGAGTACCACACACTGCTACTATGCCCAAAATTATTTTCCAGGCAAGATGCAGCTAAAAATTATTAGTAATTTGAAAGCTGGTGGAGCTTAGTATAGATGGCCTAATAGAATGAGTACCACACACTGCTACTATGCCCAAAATTATTTTCCAGACAAGATGCAGCTAAAACTTATTTGTAATTTGAAAGCTGGTGGAGCTTAGTATAGATGGCCTAATAGAATGAGTACCACACACTCCTAATATGCCCAAAATTATTTTACAGACAAGATGCAGCTAAAAATTATTTGTAATTTGCAAGCAGGTGGAGCTTAGTATAGATGGAGTAAGAATAAGTCCCACACACTGCTACAAGCCCAAAATTATTTTCCGAGCTAGATGCAGCTAAAAATTATTTGTAATTTGCAAGCTGGTGGAGCTTAGTATAGATGGACTAAGAATAAGTCCCACACACTGCTACAAGCCCAAAATTATTTTCCGAGCTTGATGCCGATAAAAATTATTAGTAATTTGCAAGCTGGTGGAGCTTAGTATAGATGGACTAAGAATAAGTCCCACACACTGCTACAAGCCCAAAATTATTTTCCGAGCTAGATGCAGCTAAAATTATTTGTAATTTGCAAGCTGGTGAAGCTTAGTATAGATGGACTAAGAATAAGTCCCACACACTGCTACAAGCCCAAAATTATTTTCCGAGCTAGATGCAGTTAAAAATTATTTGTAATTTGCAAGCTAGTGGAGCTTAGTATAGATGGACTAAGAATAAGTCCCACATACTGCTACAAGCCCAAAATTATTTTCCGAGCTAAATGCAGATAAAAATTATTTGTAATTTGCAAGCTGGTGGAACTTAGTATAAATGGACTAAGAATAAGTCCCACACACTGCTAGAAGCCCAAAATTATTTTCTGAGCTAGATGCAGCTAAAAATTATTTGTAATTTGCAAGCTGGTGGAGCTTAGTATAGATGGACTAAGAATAAGTCCCACACACTGCTACAAGCCCAAAATTATTTTCCGAGCTAGATGCAGATAAAAATTATTTGTAATTTGCAAGCTGGTGGAGCTTAGTATAGATGGACTAAGAATAAGTCCCACACACTGCTACAAGCCCAAAATTATTTTCCGAGCTAGATGCAGATAAAAATTATTAGTAATTTGCAAGCTGGTGGAGATTAGTATAGATGGCCTAATAGAATGATGCTATGCCCAAAAGGTTTTACTTGGCTAGGTGCAGTAAAAAAAATTGTATGCTATACACAGGTGGTGTAGCTTGCAACACAAATACGCTACTCCACTGACTAACACACACTTCAAGAGGCCAAAAAGGATTTGCTTAGCTAGATTTAGATAAATACTGTGAAAAACACTTGCACAGCACTGGCACAGACCTGCCTGGCAAAAAGTCCTAGGAAATGCTGTAACCTAGTCCTCAAAAGGACTGCAATCACAACTATTCCCTACTCCCAAGCTATCTGTATATTTCTGAGAAAATTGGCTTGAAATTAACACTGAAAGTATAGCGCACACAGCAACAGCGGTGCCGTCTAACACGCAGCTGCAGCAGTGAGAAAATGGTGGCGACGGGGAAAATGGCTGGGTCTTATAGGGCAAGGACATGTGACATACACAGCCAATGACACATGCCCTTGCTTGTGTGAAAAAAGCACTTCGCTCCGTGTGTGCGCTGCTGATAGGCTGACAGATTGCACCTCCCCACTCTAAATGCGGGAAAGAGAAAAAAAATGGAGATCTTCATTATTCCTGCAGAGACCCATCCCCTGCCCCTCCCCCCACCCTGCTGTACACTCAAACTGCGTATTAACATTAATTTTCAGCATTACTGAGAAAAAATCCAGTTATGATTTTGGTGCACGAACAGTTATCGAACATAACCTCGAACAGCCAAATTTTTTTCAAATCGTTCGTGTTCGTCGAACGGCTCGAACACCGCCCAAAACAGCTCGAATTTGAGATTAGCGAACAGTTCGAGTCGAACACCGCTCATCTCTAGTCCTTGATCTGCTTGAGAATGCTCATAGGAACACCCAATTTCAAGCAAATTGGTTTAAGGTGCACAAAAGTGGGCATCTTATTGGACACACCATCAGTAGATTTGGTTTCCAGTACCATCACTATGCTGGTGACACCAATTATACACCTCTTCTCCTGACATCACCCCTGCATTACTACAAAATACTGTCTCTCACAACTAGAGATGAGCGTTGTTCGACTCGAACTGTTCGCCAATCTCAAATTCGAGCTGTTTTGGGCGGTGTTCGAGCCGCTCGGCGAACACGAACGATTTGAAAAAAATTCGGCTGTTCGAGGTTATGTTCGATAACTGTTCGTGCACCAAAATCATAACTGGATTTTTTCTCAGTAATGCTGAAAATTAATGTTAATACGCAGTTTGAGTGTACAGCGGGACGGGGGGAGGGGCAGGGGATGGATCTCTGCAGGAATAATGAAGATCTCCATTTTTTTTCTCTTTCCCGCATTTGCAGTGGGGAGGTGCAATCTGTCAGCCTATCAGCAGTGCACAGACGGAGCGAAGTGCTTTTTTTCACACAAGCAAGGGCATGTGTCATTGGCAGTGTATGTCACATGTCCTTGCCCTATAAGACCCAGCCATTTTCCCCGTCGCCACCATTTTCTCACTGCTGCAGCTGCGTGTTAGACGGCACCGCTGTTGCTGTGTGCGCTATACCTTGTTAATTTCAAGCCAATTTTTGCACAAATCTACAGATAGCTTGGGAGTAGGGAATAGTTGTGATTGCAGTCCTTTTAAGGACTACGTTACATCATTTCATACGACTTTTATCAGGCAGGTCTGTGCTCTTAAATAGATAGGTTGGGAGTAAAGACTAATTGTAATTGCAGTCCTTTTCAGGGCAAGGTTACATCAGTTCCTATCAGTTTTTGCCAGGCAGGTCTGTGCCAGTGCTGTGCAAGTTTTTTTCACAGCATTTGGCTGAATCTAGCAAATTTAATCCTTTTTGGCCTATTGCAGAGTGTGTTAGTCAGTGGAGTAGCCTATCTGTGTTGCAAGATATACCACCTGTGTATAGAATACCAATTTTTTTACTGCACCTAGTGAAGTAAAACCTTTTGGGCATAACATCATTCTATTAGTCCATCTATACTGACCTCCATCAGGTTGCAAATTGAATATAATTTTTTCCTGCATCGAGCTCTGAAAAAATATTTAGGCTTCTAGCAGTGTGTGGGACTTGTTCTATTAGTCCATCTATACTGACCTCCATCAGGTTGGAAATTCAATATAATTTTTTGTCTGCATCTAGCTCTGAAAAAATATTTGGCCTTCTAGCAGTGTGTGGGACTTGTTCTATTAGTCCATCTATACTGACCTCCATCAGGTTGCAAACTGAATATAATTTTTTCCTGCATCGAGCTCTGAAAAAATATTTAGGCTTCTAGCAGTGTGTGGGACTTGTTCTATTAGTCCATCTATACTGACCTCCATCAGGTTGGAAATTCAATATAATTTTTTGTCTGCATCTAGCTCTGAAAAAATATTTGGCCTTCTAACAGTGTGTGGGACTTGTTCTATTAGTCCATCTATACTGACCTCCATCAGGTTGCAAACTGAATATAATTTTTTTCTGCATCTACCTCTGAAAAAATATTTGGCCTTCTAGCAGTGTGTGGGACTCATTGTATTAGGCCATCTGTACCAAGCTCCACCAGCTTTTAAATTAATAATAATTTTTAGCTGCATCTAGCCCTGAAAATAATTTTTCTTCCCAATAGTGGTAGCAATAGAAATATGGGGCGCGCGCCTGGCTTACAAAAATATACGCTTCATAACAAAAAACACCAGCTTTGCGCACTGCATTAATAAAATGGCATCATCGTCTCTCCCAGTGCTAGGCCTACTACCCAGGCTAGCATTCCTGTGCCTAAAACACAATGTATGGGTCCGTGCTAGCCACTATGCTGAGGGGTCTAAAGCTGCTGCTAACGATTTATAACAATTCAATTGGCAGATTTTCACAGAGCTCTTCCACAACGCCCACCTTCCCTATGGGATCTAGTGACGAATAGTTGATGCCATTAATCAGAGCGTCAGTTGCCCCGTCGACGTGGCAAGCATACGGTAAGGCATGGGAAGAGTGGACACGACTAGTAGCAGGCAGACGGGTTGACCAATGTGAACAAGCCAGATCACAAGTCACCATAGAATTTCTCCACCAGCTAATTATGAGGGGCATATCAGGGGCGTCAGCGCAGCGGTGTCTGACCAGAGTAGCATTTCACTTCCAACTACAGAATTGGGGAGATGTGACAAAGGTTCATCATCAGACAATCCATAAAAGGGTGGAAAAGGGGTCAGCCAAGTCAGGAGTGTAGACGTCCCGTCCCGTGTCACTAAAACTGATTTCTCACATCATATCCCTAACACCATTAACATGACACTCACAATTTGAAGCAACACTACTGTCTACTGCATTTGTGATCGCCTTCTTCGGGGCGCTATGCATAAGCGAATTAGTCCCTCAATCCAAAATTACCACCAGTGGAGGCTTATTACACCAGGACGTAGTCATAGCCAATAATGCAATACATCTACACATACACAAATCGAAAACGGTTCCAGCGGGCAGGGGCACTTGGGTACTTCTACAACCCACAAACGGTACACTGAGTCGGGTAACAATAGTAAAAACATATCTAACCATCAGATCACAAAGTAATTTCTTCCTATCACACATTGATGGAATGCCATTATCAAGATACCAGTTCCAAGCTATATTTAATAAATGCCTAACATCGGCAGGGAACCACCCCAAAGATTACGGGACACACTCATTCCGCATAGGTGCGGCCACGGAAGCAGCAAGAGCAGGACTGTCAGAAACGGAAGTTCAGAGGATAGGGAGATGGCGATCCACGTGTTTGGCAAGATACATAAGACCGGACTTGTTATCCTAACGTGGTTTGTTTCTTTTACAGGTGACGCTAAGCCAACAGTGTGGGTGATAGGCCACTCGTATATGTATTGGGCAGAAAAAAGGGCGAAAGTCTGCCCCGGCGGGAGGAAATTAGAGTTTCATAACACATATTTCAACTAGAAATGTATTAGAGGCCTGCTATGGCCACAGGTACTAATGCAGGTAATCAAAGTAGGGAGAGAGGCAAGATGTCCGGTCATCTTAGTTATACAGGCCGGGGGAAACAACCTAGGTCATCACAACAGCGCATAACTAATGGCAATAATGAAACTAGACACTGAGCGCTTCAAAGAATTTTTCACAAAACTAGCTATAGTATGGTCAGAGATTGTGCCGATAGCGGTATGGCAAGGTGCGCGAGACATCACGGCCATCGAGCGGACAAGGCGGGTAATAAATATTCGGATGGCAAAATTTAGAAGAGACAGAGGCGGTGTAGTAGTAAGACACCGACAACTGGAAGGAGATAAAGCAGGCCTCATACGGCCCGACGTTGTTCACTTAATGGATATTGTACTGGACATATTCCTGTCAGGACTCCAGGACGGAGTGGAACAAGCGTTAAGAGTGATGGGTGGGGGTCAGAGTCCTGCATACGAGTACGCAGGATCCTCCGTGGCCTGGAAATAGAAAGGACATGTTGGAGAGTTACACTTGTTGGCCAACTTGCCGGAGTGGAGACCCAGGGCATGCTGCAACAAGCTGAATTATTTTAGAAATAAAATGTCTTTCTAATGGAATGAGTAATAAAGCTGTGACCGATCCTCACCCATCCAGTTGTAAGAGTTACATTATTGTATTGTCAAGGAAAGGGGGGCGGTAGGGGGGCTGAGCGTCTGGGTTTGGTTGGGGGTCCCCACAGGATGCCTAGGCTAGATGCATTTAAAAATTCTTATTAGATATACAGGCGGTGCAGCTTGCTTCGCAGCTGGGCTACTACGCCCAAAGTATTGCCTAGGCTAGATGCAGTTAAAAATTCTACGCTGACTAGCAGACACTGAAGATTTGGAGCAGACCTCTGAGTAAACAGCTCTTCAGACTCAACCATCTGTGTTACCCCAAGCCATAGTGTATGTAGTGTCTTACAGTTAAAAGGGGGGGGGGGCGACCCAACCCACCTGGAATTGACGATGCCAACGTCACGTAAGACACAGCAAGGGGACTCCAAAAAGAGTCCAAAAAGAGTCTTCATTTTTTCCCAAAATTGTGGCACGGAGACCACTTAACCCTAGAACGCATACCTGGGGCCTCGCAGGCCCGCCCTGTTAATTGTTTTCTATTTTCTGCAAGATTACTTTAGTTAAAATTTTGAAACTCTAGGTATTCTTCATGTATATAGTTGTTTGTCATTTGAGTTTGAGTTATTCCATGTTATTTGCACACGGGCCTAAAAGGCCCCAGGTATATGAAAGTGTAGATTTTTATGGTCATGCGTTCTAGGGTTAAGTGGCATCAATTGCCCCACAGTTGCTTAAAACGGTTGGTGAGGTGATTTTACCAAATCCTCAAGGTTTTAGTCTCCCAAGGATAACACAGGGGTAGAAAAGTCCTTGCAAATCCATGATTTGTTCATCTTTATGAACGTGAGTCTGTCTACATTCTCAGTGGACAGACGCGTGCGCTTATCTGTCAGCACACCACCAGCAGCGCTGAACACACGTTCAGAGAGAACACTGGCTGCAGGGCATGACAAGATCTCCAAGGCATGAGTGCCGAGCTCCGGCCATTTTTCCAGATTGGAATACCAAAATGAGCAAGGGTCCAGTGACACAGTCATGGCTTCGATGTTCACTTGGAGATACTCCTGCACCATCCTCTCTAGGCATTGACTATGTGTCAGACTTCTTGTCTCCTGTGGCCTTGCAAAGGATGGTCTAAAAAAGTGGTGAAACGATTCCACAAAATTGCTGTTACCAGCAGATACTGTGTTACTGTTACGGTTTGAGTGATGAAGACTCGACAGTCCCACGGTTGGCAAGTTAGAACTGTGAGATTCACTACGTGCACCACTGGTGTTTTGTGGAAAAGCACATGTAAGATTCTGCAACAGCGTCTGCAGATACTCCTGCATGCGTCAATCCCTTTTTATGGCAGGAATTATTTCGGCAAATTTACTTTTGTACCGGGGATCTATGTTAGAACCTTGCTCTTAGGTTTTTTTTCCTTTGCTGGTCACATGACCTTGTTGGCCTATTTAATCCTGCTCCGCCCTTCTGGCTTTGCTGGACTTCATTGTTTAACTACTTTCTAGCTAGCCTGTGCTCTGTATCTAACTCTGTTAGTTTGCTTGGTCTACGGACCTCTTTGTTCTATATATTTTGTTTGTTCGTCTGTCTGCTACTATTTCTGTTAGGAGGTGTCCCATTTTCCTCCCAGTCCTTAGTACTTGTAGGGATTCCTTCCCCACATCTATAGGTCTCCGTACAGACTAGCTTAGGACTTTAGCAGGTCTGATCGCAGGATCAGGTCCCCTGTTACATCGTAGGGATTAAGCTGAGTTCTATCGTAGGGACTGATCTCCTCTCTTTCCTTAGCTCTGGTAGCAGAACATAACAGTAAGTCCAGCCCAGCAATGCTCTAAGGAAAGATTTTTTCTGTTCCATCATGGTGTCGGTTCTGGATTTGGCTAAACACCTGCAGGGACTCTCTTTGGAGGTGACTGAGCTCCGTCAACACGTGAATAACTGTCCTGGAGCACATTTCTTGGAGCCTAAGGTACGTTTGCCGGATTTATTTTTTGGTGAACACCGAGAATTTTTTTCATTTAAAAATGCTTGCTTATTGTATTTTCGTTTGAGACCCAAGTCCTCTGGGGATGATTCCCAGCGCATAGGGTTTATAATGTCACTTTTGCGCAAAGAGCCTCAGGAGTGGGCCTTTTCTTTGCAACCTAGTGATACATGCTTCAGTTCAGTGGATAGTTTTTTTTCTGCTTTGGGACTATTATATGATGATCCTGATCGTGTCTCATCAGCTGAGACTGAGTTAAGATGTTTGAGACAGGGATCAGGTAATGTGGAAAAATATTGTACTCATTTCCGTCGATGGTCTACTCAAACAGGGTGGAACGATTCTGCTCTGAAAAGTCTATTTCTTGCTGGGCTCAGTGAAAGGGTTAAAGACCTGCTAATTGCTTATCCTACACCTGAAGATTTGCAACAGGCTATGCAATTAGCTATACGGGTGGATAGGAGACTGCGTGCAAGGGTTAATGAGAGCAAATCCTCTGCTATGTCAGTTTCTGGTTATGAGAATGTGTGTACTAACAGTGGTGAACCGATGGAGATTGGAGCGATGGCACCTCGCTCTCAAGAAAAAGATCGCAGATTTTCTGAAGGCTTGTGTTTCTATTGCGGAAAATCTGGTCATTTAATTAAAGACTGTGAGCTTCGTATCAAGAAAGAAAAAAAAATGGTCAGTCATGCCCGTATTGCCTGTTTAAATTCCAAGGGTGTATTTTTAGCTGCTTCCACGATTGCTCAGGAAAAATTAATGGAATTTCGGGTGTTTGTTGATTGTGGGTCTACTCTGAATGTTATTGATGGGGGATTCTTGGAAAGACTCAATTTAAAACCCGAACCTTTATCATCCCCCATTGCTGTGGTTTCGGTGGATGGTTCCCCTTTGAAGAATATTACTCTCAAGGTCTGTGAATTTCCTCTCACTATTAATGGTGTTCACCACGAGAAATTGGATTTGGTAGTTTTGAATAACTTGCCTTCTCCAGTAATATTGGGATTGCCCTGGTTAAAATTTCACAATCCTGTACTGGATTGGTCTACCAGTGAAATTAAATCCTGGAGCCATAAATGTTATGACAAGTGTTGTAACGGGCGTATTGCAGCTTTGGATAGGGGAGAATTGCCTGTTCCTATTCAGGATTTCGGGAGAGTTTTTTCTGAGAAGGAATCGCAGGTTTTGCCTCCCCATAGAGACTATGATTGTTCTATTGAATTTGTCCCTGGAGCGACTCTTCCTAAAAGTCGTTTATTTAACCTTACTATTCCTGAGAGGAAGGCTTTGGAGGAATACATACAGACAAGTTTGGCCGCCGGTCACATTAGGCCCTCTAAGTCTCCTGTGGCGGTTGGATTTTTTTTTGTAAAAAAAAAGGACGGCGGTTTACGTCCTTGTCTGGATTTTCGTGAGATTAACAAAATTACTGTACGCAATCCTTACCCACTGCCATTGATTCCTGATCTGTTTAACCAGTTAATGGGGGCCAAGTGGTTCTCTAAAATTGACCTTAAGGGGGCATACAATCTGTTGCGCATGAAGGAGGGTGACGAATGGAAGACTGCTTTTAACACTCCTGTGGGTCATTTTGAGAATCTGGTTATGCCTTTTGGTCTTACTAATGCTCCTGCATTTTTTCAGAATCTTATTAATGACATCCTTAGACCTTTGATCGGCAAAAATGTGGTTGTGTATTTGGATGACATTTTGATTTATTCGCCGGATCTGGAGTCTCATTGGCGGAGCGTACGTGAAGTTTTACAGTTATTAATGGACAATTCGCTTTTTGCTAAGCTGGAGAAATGTGAGTTCGCTGTACAGAGAATTAGTTTTTTGGGTTACATTATCTCCAGCGAAGGTTTTGAGATGGACCCGGTTAAAGTTCAAGCTGTACAGGAATGGCCTAGGCCTATTGGTTTGAAATCGATACAGAGGTTTTTAGGTTTCGCCAATTATTACAGAAAATTCATAAAAAATTTTTCTAGTATTGTCAAACCTCTGACCGATCTCACCAGGAAAGGTGCTGATGCGGTTCAGTGGTCTTCTGAGGCCATTGAAGCTTTTGTGTATCTCAAGGAGAGGTTCACCTCTGCTCCCATCCTTATGCAGCCTGATGTGACTAAGCCGTTTTTGGTTGAGGTTGATGCCTCCTCTGTGGGGGTTGGCGCAGTATTGTCTCAGGATAACGGGGATGGATTACATCCCTGTGCCTTTTTTTCAAAAAATTTTTCGGAGACTGAACTGAATTACGATATTGGTAATCGGGAATTATTGGCTATTAAACTCGCATTTGAACACTGGCGCCACTTCTTGGAAGGTGCGGAATTTCCCGTTCAGGTTCTTACGGATCATAAAAATCTGATATATCTTGATGCTGCCAAGCGCCTGAATGCCCGTCAGGCTAGGTGGGCACTGTTTTTCTCGCGGTTTAATTTCTCCGTTACTTACATCCCTGGTACTAAGAATGTTAAGGCGGATGCCTTGTCTCGCAGTTTTTCTCCCATAGTCGGTGCTGAGAAAGAGGAGAACATTTTACAAGAAGGTGTTGTGATAGCTGCTTTGGAGTCCGTTTTGGAAGATGAGATTCTTAAAGCACAGGAGAATGCCCCATCTAACACTCCTCATGGGAGGTTGTATGTGCCTGGGACCTTTAGGAGAGATTTGTTTGTTGAGTGTCACGAATCTCGGTTGGCAGGTCATCCCGGAATCTCTGAGACCAAGAGACTGGTGGGTCACAGTTTTTGGTGGCCTGGATGGCAGAAGGAAGTCATTAAGTGGGTGCGTCAATGTACTATATGTGCTAGATCTAAGTCCTCACATACTCCTGCTGCGGGGTTGCTTTGTCATTTGGAGGTTCCCAGTGCTCCTTGGACACATTTGGCTATGGACTTTATAACTGACCTTCCCCCCTCTGAGGGTTTTACTGTCATCTGGGTGGTCGTGGACCGTTTTAGCAAGATGTGTCACTTGGTTCCCTTCGTCAAACTGCTCTGCGCTAAAACTCTCGCTAAGGCCTTTGTCAAGGAAATTGTCAGACTTCATGGCGTTCCTACTGACATTGTTTCTGATAGGGGTCCTCAGTTCGTGGCTCGTTTTTGGCGTGCCTTTTGTGACAGGTTGGGAGTTCATTTATCGTTCTCGTCCGGATATCATCCTGAATCTAATGGCCAGACAGAAAGGAAAAACCAGGATGTTGAGCAGTTCTTGCGTTGTTTTGTGGCAGACAATCAAGAGGGGTGGTCTGAGTTTCTGCCACTTGCTGAATTTGCTCTGAACAATCATACATCTTCTTCTGCTGGTTGTTCGCCTTTTTTTTGTTGTTCTGGGAGACATCCGTCGTTTGGGTCGTTCTCCAAGTTGGGATCTGCCGTGCCTGAGGAGGAGAATTTTTCCGGTGATTTGGAGAGAGTTTGGACGGATGTGCGTGGTAATCTTCAGGAGGCCAACAGAAAATCTAAGGACTACTTTGATAGGAAACGACAGGAGGTTTTGTTCGCTGTTGGTGACATGGTTTGGTTGTCCTCTAGGAATCTGCGGTTGAGGATTCCTTCTAAGAAATTGGGTCCCAAGTTTGTAGGGCCCTTTAAGGTGCTTCAGGTTGTCAACCAATCTGCTGTTAGGTTGGAGGTTCCTACCTCCTGGAGAATTAATCCGGTATTTCATGTCTCTCTGTTGAAAAAAGCTGTTGTATCGGATTGTGACGCCTCTGCCTCTGTTCCTCCGGTGGTGGAGGACGGGGAATATGAAATTTCTCGCATCCTTAACTCTAGACTGTATAGAGGTAGTTTGCAGTATCTTGTGGCCTGGAAAGGTTTCGGACCCGAGGATAACTCTTGGGTGAGGTCGGATGATGTTTCCGCGTCCAGACTTATCAGAGCGTTTCACAGGAGATTTCCTGATAAGCCTGGTCCTAGGGGATCCGGAGGATCCTCTTAGAAGGGGGGGTACTGTTAGAACCTTGCTCTTAGGTTTTTTTTCCTTTGCTGGTCACATGACCTTGTTGGCCTATTTAATCCTGCTCCGCCCTTCTGGCTTTGCTGGACTTCATTGTTTAACTACTTTCTAGCTAGCCTGTGCTCTGTATCTAACTCTGTTAGTTTGCTTGGTCTACGGACCTCTTTGTTCTATATATTTTGTTTGTTCGTCTGTCTGCTACTATTTCTGTTAGGAGGTGTCCCATTTTCCTCCCAGTCCTTAGTACTTGTAGGGATTCCTTCCCCACATCTATAGGTCTCCGTACAGACTAGCTTAGGACTTTAGCAGGTCTGATCGCAGGATCAGGTCCCCTGTTACATCGTAGGGATTAAGCTGAGTTCTATCGTAGGGACTGATCTCCTCTCTTTCCTTAGCTCTGGTAGCAGAACATAACAATCTAAGAGTGTGGCAACCCAGTAGTCGGGATTACTTCGAATTCTGACAATCTGAGGGTCATGTTGCAGGTAGTGCAGCAAGAAGGCACTCAAGTGTCTTGCGCATCCAGGAGGACCAAGTCCTTGTTGTGTTGGTAGCGAGGTAAGAATCATGCTTCCTTCCTCTGCCCTCTCCCCCCAACCTCGCACAACAGAAATGTGATCAAGGTCTCCGTCATCTGATGAGTCTTCCATGCCCATCGCCAGTTCGTCCTCCACTTCTTCCTCGGCTCCTGCACCTTCCTCAACAGTTTGGCTGCTATCATGCACCCTGGTTAATCCCTCTCCCCCACCCTCCCATGCCTGCCGCCTTGGTGCTGCCAACCGTCTGGACCTTGGAGATGTTATTCCTTCCGCATACGACTCCTCCTCTACTTCCTCCACCTCCTCTTGTCCCACCACCTAACTCTGAATTCTGTTTAATGTGTGCTCCAGGATGTAAATCACCGGAATAGTCATGCTGATAATGGCATCGTCGTCAGCACTAAACATCTTCGTCGCCATTTCAAAACTGTGCAGAAGGGTGTGTGGCACCCCTGAGGGTTCAGTCGCCACAGAGTTACTGCATCTCACCCAGAGGTGTGGTATCTCACCCTCAGGTAAGGAAGGCATATGGCTCGGGACCCTAACACCTGCATCCAACACATACCCGCAGTGGGGGTAGGGCGAGATTGCTCCTAAGGGAGAGCACAGTCCCAGGTCCCTAGCTGGTGGGAGGGTCCTATGTAGTGGGTGCTTAGGGGAGCAGCTTAGCGGAGCACATGACAGGGAGAGTATAAATAGGAAGCCATCTTAGAAAGAGCAAGCCAGTCAGAGGAGGAAAAGTGACAGGAGCAGAGGCTCGGCCTAGCCTGGGAGGCCCAGGACTGAAGGAGAGAAGAGAGGAGTGGGAGCAGGAAGGCTCCAGGAACCGAAGGGACCCTAGGGCTACGGGCCATGCAGAAGGCCACCCGTACTCCTGCTGCTACCAGGAGGTAGAGGGGTCAGCCAGATAAGGGGAACCGGTCCCTCAACTAGCGGAGAAACAGCAAGGCTCAACTAGAAACCGGAGGCTGCAGCATTTCATGTACTGCAGGTAAAAGTCCACACGAGTCTCACTAAGAAGGTAGCCACATAGGACCCAGGGGACGGAACACAAGGCCAAGGCCCGAGGATACCGGATAGAAGTGTCACTGGGTGTGAGGTGCAGGGAGAAGGCCAGAGAAAGGACACACAGAAGGGGGTCCTGCTAAGTACTCCGGAGCTATCTGGGGGTGGACTGAGCCCCCACTGAGTACGCACAGCACGACGGGTAAGATTGCTCTGGTACCTGTGATCTGGACTGCAACAACTGTGAGTAAAGATCTTGGGACTGCATCACACGGACTCTGTGTTCATTACTGACTCCCTGCACTACAACCACCATCATCCACCCACACTGCCCTGAAGCTACACTCTTCCTGTGGTGAGTAATAATACCATTGCTGCAAAACCACCAGCTTCAGAGGACTGTTCCGCAGCGGCGGCCCCTTTTGCCCCACTCCAGAGGTGGCGTAGTCGGACATTATAAAACCCATATATACAAATTACCCTTGGATTGATCGCCCTGGATCACGGACCGGGTCACCGCCACAGTGACTACAACCTCCAGCGTCTACCGGCCCGGCTCAGGGTACCCCACGGCCCAGGGGGCGCATCAACTTCATAGGTCCCTGATCTGAGACCACTCCTGCAGCGTGATTTGCCCCACCTCTGGATCTCGTTGGCCCAGGCTATACGTCAGAACGTATTGCACCAGGGCTTGTCGGTGCTGCCACAGTCGCTGCAACATGGTCAGAGTTGAATTCCACCGTGTCGGCACATCGCATTTCAGCCGGTGAACTGGCAGGCCCAACGACTTCTGTAGAGATGTAAGTCGTTGAGCTGCGGGATGCGAACGGCAGAAGTGAGCACACAGCGACCGTGCCCTCTGCAGAGGGCCATCTAGTCCGGGATAGTGGGCTAACAATTTATGGACAACCAGGTTCAACACGTGAGCCATACAAGGCACGTGTGTGACATTGCCCCGGCGAAGGGCCGCACCCAGGTTTGCAGCATTGTCGCACACGGCCTTCCCTGGTTGCAGGTCCAGTGGAGACAACCATTCATGAAACTGGGTCTCCAGAGCTGACCACAACTCCTCAGCTGTGTGACTCACATTTCCCAGACATTTCAAAGTAAACACTGATGCCTTGAGCCCTGCTGCCAGCATAGTAAGGAGGTGTGCAGGATTCCTTCTGCGCAGTTAGAAAGCAGGTGGCATTACCAGACAGGCTTTGGGTGCAGGTGGAGGACCGAGAGGAGGTTGAGGAGGCAGAAGCAGTGGAGGAGCTTCGAGATAAAGAGGATTGACGCACAACTCGTGGGGACGGAAAGACTTGGACAGCAGCCCCTTGTCCTGCTGTCACCATAGTTACCCAGTGCCCAGTCAGCGACATGTAACGCCCCTGTCCATGCCTACTCGTCCAAGTGTCTGTGGTGAAATGCACCCTGTCACACACAGAGTTTCTCAAAGAAGCGGTGATGTTGTGTGCGACATGCTGGTGGAGCGCAGGCACACCTTTCTTTGAGAAGTAGTGCCGACTGGGCATCTGGTACTGGGGCACTGCGACGGACATAAGGTCTCGAAAATCCACTGTGTCCTCCAGGCGGAAAGGCAGCATTTCTGTAGCCAAGAGCTTGCAGATGGTGAAATTCAACCTCTTAGCTTTCTCATGGCTAGGAGGAAATGGTCTTTTACTTTTCCACATCTGAGGGCAGAGGGCTGGCTGTTGTGCTTAGACGGGGTTGAGTAGGGTGTCCCCGGCAAACTTCCGGTCTGTGAGGAAGATGCAGGCGGACATGTTATGTTGCCTTGATCCAAAGGTGGTGCTCTCGATGTCAGAGAGCGCTCAACACCAGCAGGTGTTTCCACTTCCCAATGAACTGACGACCTGCCAATCACACTGGCTGTTGCAGGTAAAGAGGTGGCAGGTCTGCGTCCAAAAACATGTGTGACTGCTGTCCCCCCAGTCACAGAGGATGAAGAGGCCGCGGATGCACAAGATGGGGCAGACGGTGGTTGGCCCAGCCTGCTAGGCCGCATTGTAGCACAGTGAGCTTCCCACTGCAACTTATGCTTCATATCCATGTGACGGTACATGCATGAAGTACTCAAACTATGGATTTTTTGTCCTCTACTTAGCTTTTGGTGACAAATGTTACAGATAACACGAGTTGGGTCATCCTTATCATTCTGAATAAATGCCCAGGCTATGCAAGGCGTAGAGCCCATGCAACCTGAAGAGCCACTGCGACTTGTGGTCAGAGGCAGAGTTGTGGTTGAGGATGCAGTTGTTGATGTGCTTCCAGTACTCCGTCTCTGTCCAGGAAGGCGCAACCTAACCTCGTCGTCAATAGCATCTGTGACGCCCCACAGTGCTTGGTATCACAGATCCTAGAAGAGTGTATTGATGGAATCCTCCACAAGAGGCCCCCATAAACATTCACACATCTCCACCTTCCACCTCAGACCAGCAGAGGGAGCCCGTTAGGGATATAAATAGGGAAGGTCGAGCTAGGCAGTTCAGTTCCTCTGAAGAGTTCCTGCAGTAGAGAAGCCTAAGAGAGGTCAGTCTGCAGTGGAGCTCAATCTAGTCTAGAGAACTCAGTTAATAGTTCAGCAGTGGAGCACGAGGCTCCTGCTAGCTAGATTCAGTAAGGCATAACCGGAATCCCTGGAGAACTACAAGTCCCAGGATCGCTAAGGTGCTGATACGTAACATAGCCAGGAGACGCTTAGGCCCCGCATAGTGGGAGCGTGAACTCCAAGAGAAGGCCCTACCACAAGGTCAGCCATGGCAGGACAGAGACAAAGTTAGGCCTAGCTCCAGGCAGGTCAGAAACTTACTACGCAGAGGCAAGAAACAGGAGGCCCTACACCCGCTCATTGGGGAGGATCCTGATATTCACCCTTCACCCTACAGTGCTCCGGGATGTGCCTGAATTTCCTCCAGTAAAAGGTACTAAAGTGACTACCGTGTCCATTCCCATTCTTGCTCTGACCCAGCTGGGTCTCGCCTGTCCTGCATTCCCCCTGCATACGCTGCCCTGAGACCTAGCTCCACCTGTGGGGAGCTATACCATCGAGCAGCCTTATCACAGGTCTCAGTGGACTGCTGCAGCGCTGGTGCTTCTCACCAGATACCACAGGTGGCATCACGAACTCTTATAAAATTAACAATTATCCACTCTTTTAAAGAGTGACCCCAGGGTATGGGCCAGGGAGCCGACCACCGCGACATCCCCAAGGCCAGGCAAAGGCCCGGGGCACGAGTCATCCCCATTCCCTGGGCTAGTCACATCCTCCTCCACCTCCTCCATTGACCTCATCGACTGGCTGACTGTGGGTTGACAGTAAGTGGGATCTCCAACCTCGTCATCATCACCCTGTGTGTTATCACACCCGTCGTCCTCAAAGTCAACCTCTTCCTGCCCTGACCGAAAAGTTAAGTTGTCGCTCCAATCAGGTATTTGAGTCTCATCATCGTCTTCATCATTGTCTCCACCAATAGGAGTGACAGTTTGGGAACGAGGGTCTACATTATGCTCAGAACCTTCTTCATCTGGTCCTGGATCCGACTTATAAAGATTCTGGGCATCAGTGCAGATCATTTCCTCATCTGGATTAACAGAAGCTCTGGAGCAGACCTCCGTTTCCCAGGCTATAGTATGAGTAAACAGCTCTGCAGACTCAACCATCTGTGTTACCCCATACTCAGACGGGCAGCTGGAGACTTGGGAGCTGTGAGGAAGCAAGTGCGATTGGGGTGACACCTCTGAGGACTGGAGTATTTGTGATGTTGAAATTGAGGTGGAGGAGAGCCCACTTGAAGGAGCACTTGATATCCGCTGAAGCACCTGCTGTTTTTGTGCCTCATCTGGAATTTGTAGGGATGGGTGTGTCCGTAAGAAAAGGATCGTATCACATTGTCCACGAAAAGAAGTCGACATCTTAGTTTGGCTGGAAGATGGTCTTTCTTCTGCAGATGTTACCCCCCCACACCGCGGGGGGGCTCGACCCACCAGCGGACAGGCACCAGTATTGGGAGAGGGGGGCTGGCCGTCAGGGTCCACCGCGGCTCTGGCACAAACCCGGCGACACGGAGGTGGCACGGGCAGGAACGAACTGGCCGTGTCGGCTTCTCACTTTTTGGATTTTAGAAGGGCATGACATGCCTATATCTGTGTCTCCCCCTCCTTTTACTCCTCCACCTCTTTTCTTTTCGCATGACTATATGTACTTGTCACTTTTCCATGTGTTAGTTGTGTCTTCAGAGCAGCTTGTCAGCTTTTGGACACCTTTGAAGGTGTTTTCTATGTGTTTCTATGTGTTTTTGTTTGCCTGCCATTGGTTTTAACGGTGTTCGAAGGTGTTCGACGAACAGTTCGACGAACAGTTCGGCGAACACACGGGTGTTCGACGAACCGAACCGAACTCGAACACTACGGGGGTGGCTCAACACTACTCACAACATGTCCTCCCTTTATATAAAACTGAATCTGTCAAAAACTGAACTTCTCGTGTTTCTTTCCTCAACTAACCTTCCTAAACCCAATATTGCCATCTCTGTGTGTGGTTCTACCATTACTCCCCTGCAGCACGCCAGCTGTCTTGGGGTTATATTTGACTCAGATCTTTCCTTCAGATCTTTTTGCCACTCCCTATATCCAATCACTCACTCTCTCATATCACCTGCACCTCAAAAAAATCTTCAGAATACAACATTTTCTTACCTTTGTCTCTGCAAAAAACTCTTACTGTTGACATTTATGGACTAAAGATCTTCAGGAGAATCTGGTTTAGAGTTGCATTCTTCGATCTCACAATTCTCATACTCTATGTCCCTTTGGGGCAAATATTAGAGATTCACCTTTTTTTTTTCAAAACACCATATACCTTGTATTACCTGCCCTAAGTTCAAGCAGCTCCACTGCCATGGTGTCAGATGGGTGGTGCATGGACTGGATTGAGGGTCACTTTGGCTTTAGTGATGAACGATTACTCATTGCTTGATTATCGCGGGTGCTTTAGCACAATGCTGGATTCCTCTTCCCGCATGTTTTGGGGCTTTTAGACAGCCAATAAACATGCGGGGATTTCCCACCATACACAGTAATGCCGGAGCCATGTTGGCTACTGGCATTACTGTGATTGGCCGGCCGCATCTTGTCATCGGGTCTTATAGAAGACCCGGTGACGAGATACTCGACACAATTTCCATAGATTATAGCAGCAGCAACTGCCGGGTCTCATGCTGCACTCCGCGAGACCAGCTGTGATGAGCGGTGATGTCAGTAAGGTTACCGCAGTTCACAGCCACCAGGTCACACAGAGGGTAGCGAGAGAGCCGGAATGATGAGCAGTTATATAACGTTACGTCACGGCTTATCATTCCAACTCTCCCGTTGCCCTCTGTGTGACCCAGCGGTTGTGAGTTGTGGAACCTTACTGACGTCACCACTCATCACAGCCGCCGGTCTTGCGGAGTGCAGCGTGAGACCCAGCAGTATAATTTTTTTTAGTCCATGTATTTTTGACCTTCCCAGCCAAAAAATATTATGTCACAGCTGTCTGCTTTCCCTTAGCAGATTATTAAAAATACAGGGGGAACCCACATTGTTTATTTAATTAATTCATTCATTCATTTATTTAAGACGTTAAAGGGAATCCGTCAGGTGATTTTTTTTTTGTACTATACTAATGATATCCTGAAATAGGGCTTAGGCACCCCTTTCAGGATTTATAACGTTTATTGCTCTCACTTCTCCGGTATTCATGCTGTCAGCACTGGAGAAGTGAGAGTCACGCGCTGCCAAGTTAAGTAGATGTAAATTAAAAATGAATATTCACTGCTCCCCACACCCATCTCTTGGTGATTTGACAGTGATTGTAAAATTCTTCTCTTGCATTGAGAGGTGAGCGTAGGGAGCAGTGAATATTCATTTACATCGGCTTAACTGGGCAGCGTGTCTGAGCACTGTTTCCATCCATTTCAGCGATTTTCAAGCCCCCCCCAGCCCGCCTGCTAGGCTCTACAGGAAAACTGCTTGCGTTTCCCTTTGACTTCCTTTATACTTGGTACTCGAGTTGAGCAGGTCCGATTCAAGTACTGAGTACTTGAGTATTTTAATGCTCTATCATCACTATTTGGCTCTAACTGATTTTGCAAAAATATTTGTTTTCATCTATACAAAGTGTCATGTCACCAGATTTAGCTGGTTTCACTCATGCCAAACAATTATCAGTTTGGGATATGGTGCAAAAAAAATCTTAAGGCATCAGCAAACTTTTTTGTGTGATGACCTAAACCGAGTCAGAACAGATCTCTACAAATAAAAAGTGGGAGCCATAGCAAAAAGAGAAATGAGACTCTTATGGAGCTGATTGATACGACTACACTTTTGTCGATGTCAGGCAGGAGGACATGATACTTCTCCACCTTGGCCATCGTCTCAGTGTCTTAGATAACACTTGACTTCGTAATATTTGTATAAATTTTTAAACTTTGGAGAATAATCCCCTATAAATCCCTTCATATACTTCTGTACCCATTGACTTGAAAGGTAAAAAAAGAGAAATTGTGGAAGAACTGATGAGACTCTATGTGTGGCCCAAGTCATACTTGGGTTCTCTTATTTTCTTCGAATTACTTGCCCTTAAGATAAATTTCTCAAAACAACTTTGGAGAATAGTAGCTTCCTTGTCTACGTCATGGGTAGACCGGTGCTGCTAGTTCTTCTGAATATGCATGTTTTTTACACCACTACTTCTATTCTCAAGAATAGGTGGAAAAGTCTTCATGTTGTGAACCAGAAGGTATCTCGTATTAAGTCACCTCGAGGACATGAACTGTCATCCAACGACCGATGATCCCCACAGGTGGAATCCATTCTCTGCTACAATCAATAGTGGGAGGGCATCATTCTTTAATTCCTAGAAGACTGTAGGTTATATGCTGATGAGCAAAAGGGTAACAATGTGCTGAAGTTTTGACTTTCTGACTCCATATCTCACCGTCTACTACTGCTTCTAATGTGGGACTACCATCATTTTATAGACAATCATCTTGGCTATCTCACACATAAATGTGACTTGCAGCTAGTTAACATTTGATTAGTTATGCAGAGTCTTGTCATGTCCACCTTTGGCTTTTAACACTGCCTGAATCCTTCTGGTCATGCTCTCGATCAGATGCAAGCATGTCGATCAAAATCTGATCCCAGGTCTCTTCTACACGTTCCCAAAGTGGGTGCATACTGGACGACTCATTTGGGTATGTATACAGTTTTTCCTCAACTCTACCCACAAATGTTTGATTGGATTGATGTCTGGGGATTGTGGGGGCCAATCTAGTACCTCTACTTCATTGTCATTGAACCATTTCTTCACTAATCTCGATGTATGCTTTGGGTCGTTGTCCTGCTGGAATCCTTTTGATACCCATAGTACTCGAATGTATGAAGTAACTCGTCTTGTAGGATACTCACATATAGCTCAGCATTGAGACCACCATTGATCCTGGTCAAGTATTCAACGCCTTTGGCTGTGAAACAAGCCCATATCATCAGAATTCCTCCACCGAACTTTACAGTTCCTTAAATTTGTTGTTCCTTTAGCAACTTTTTCCCTTGTTTCTTCCAGACCCATTTGCACCCATCACAACCTAGTCTATTAACTTTGTCTCATCACTTCAAATCCGTTTTCAATCTTCTACTATTCACTTTTGGTACTTTTTTGGAAACTTGAGCTGATGCTTCTTAGGACGATATTAAAGTCGAGGCTAATGCACTTTTTTTTGAGCCGCGATTCCAAACTTGTGCAAAGTGCATCTCACGATGCTTGCGTGGACATCTGTGATCTCACTATTACAAAGCAACAAAGCATACGAGCCACCACTACCCCCAGATTTATCACGACAGAACTGATATTTAGCCTGGACGTCCACCTCTTAGCTTTTGTATAACTGAGTTTTATTAAGCTTTCATAAAGTGTTACATACATTGGTGTGAAAAAAAGTGTTTGCCCCCTTCCTGATTTCTTATTCTTTTGCATGTTTGTCACACTTAAATATTTCAGATCACAAAACAAATTTAATTATTAGACAAAGATACCAGAAGTATACACAAAATGCGTTTTTTAAATGAAGGTCTTTATTATTAAGAGAAAAAGAAATCCAAACCTACAGGGCCCTGTGTGAAAAAGTGATTACCTCCTAAACCTAATAACTGGTTGGGCCCTTAGCAGCAACAACTGCAATCAAGCGTTTGAGATAACTGGCAATGAGCCTTTTACAAAGCTATGGAGGAATTTTGGCCTACTCATCTTTGAAAAATTGTTGTAATTCAGCCACAATGGAGGGTTTCCGAGCATGAACCGCCTTTTTAAGGTCATGCCACAGCATATCAATCGGATTAAGGTCAGGATTTTGACTTGGCCACTTTAATGTCTTAATTTTGTTTTTCTTAAGCCATTCAGAGGTAAACTTGCTGATGTATTTTGGATCATTATCCTGCTGCATAACCAAAGTGCACTTCAACTTGAGGTCATGAACTGATGGCTGGACATTTTCCTTCAGGATTTTTTGATAGACATCAGAATTCATGGTTCCATTTACCACAGCAAGTCTTCCAGGTCCTGAAGCAGAAACATAGCCCAAGACCATCACACTACCACCACTATATTTTACTGTTGGTATGATGTTCTTTTTCTGAAATTTTGTGTTACTACTACGCCAAATGTAATGGGACATACACCTTCCAAAAAGTTAAACTTTTGTCTCGTCAGTCCACAGAGTGTTCTCCCAAAAGTCCTGGTGATTATCAAGATGTTTTCTAGCAAAACAGAGAGAAGCCTTTATTTTCTTTATTTTTGCTCAGCAGTGGTTTTCATCTTTGAACTCTGTCATGCATGCCACTTTTTCCCAGTCTCTTTTTTTATGGTGGAGTCATGAACATTGACTTAAAATAAAGCAAGTGAGGCCTGCAGTTCTTTGGATGTTGTTGTGGGGTCTTTTCTGACCACTTGGATGAGTCGTCGCTGCGCTGTTAGGGTAATTTTGGTTGGCCGGCCTCTCCTGGGAATGTTCACCACTGTTCCATGTTTTCGCCATTTGTGGATAATGTCTCTCACTGTGGTTCGCTTGAGTCCCAATGAAATGGCTTTATAACCTTTTCCAGACTGATAGATCTCAATTACTTTATTTCTCATTTGTTCCTGAGTTTCTTTCAATCGCAGCATGATGTCTAGCTTTTGAGGATCTTTTGGTCTACTTCACTCTGTCAGGCAGGTCCTATTTAAGTGGTCTGTGTGTGGCTAGAGAAATTGAACTCAGCTTCCCAAAGATGTGATAAACCACCGTTAATTTATGTTTTAATGGGGGGGGGGGGAGCAATCACTTTTTTCACACATGGCCCTGAAGCTGAAGCAAGTTGAAGATGAAATGATCTCTAAAAGGCCTAAAGTTAAAGATGACACATTTCCCTTGTATTTTAGGCAATTTATATATATATATATACACTGCTCAAAAAAATAAAGGGAACACTTAAACAACAGAATATAACTCCAAGTAAATCAAACTTCTGTGAAATCAAACTGTCCACTTAGGAAGCAACACTGATTGACAATCAATTTCACATGCTGTTGTGCAAATGGAATAGACAATAGATGTAAATTATTGGCAATTATCAATACACACTCAATAAAGGAGTGGTTCTGCAGGTGGGGACCACAGACCACATCTCAGTACCATTGCTTTCTGGTTGATGTTTTGGTCACTTTTGAATGTTGGTTGTGCTTTCACACTTGTGGTAGCAATGGACGGACTCTACAACCCACAGAAGTTGCTCTAGCAGTGCAGCTCATCCAGGATGGCACATCAATGCAAGCTGTGGCAAGAAGGTTTGCTGTGTCTGTCAGCGTAGTGTCCAGAGGCTGGAGGCGCTACCAGGAGACAGGCCAGTACACCAGGAGATGTGGAGGGGGCCGTAGGAGGGCAACAACCCAGCAGCAGGACCGCTACCTCCGCCTTTATGCAAGGAGGAACAGGAGGAGCACTGCCAGAGACCTACAAAATGACCTCCAGCATGCCACAAATATGCATGTGTCTGCACAAACGGTTAGAAACTGACTCCATGAGGGTGGTATGAGGGCCCGATGTCCACAGATGGGGGTTGTGCTCACAGCCCAACACCGTGCAGAACGCTTGGCATTTGCCACAGAACGCCAGGATTGGCAAAGTTGCCACTGGCGCCCTGTGCTCTTCACAGATGAAAGCAGGTTCACACTGAGCACATGTGACAGACGTGACAGAGTCTAGAGACGCCGTGGAGAGCGATCTGCTGCCTGCAAAATCCTTCAGCATGACCGGTTTGGCAGTGGGTCAGTAATGGTGTGGGGTGGCATTTCTTTGGAGAGCCACACAGCCCTCCATGTGCTTGCCAGAGGTAGCCTGACTGCCATTAGGTACCGAGATGAGATCCTCAGACCCCTAGTGAGACCATATGCTGGTGCGGTTGGCCCTGGGTTCCTCCTAATGCAGGACAATGCCAGACCTCATGTGGCTGGAGTGTGTCAGCAGTTCCTGCAAGATGAAGACATTGAAGCTATGGACTGGCCCGCCCGTTCCCCAGACCTGAATCCGATTGAGCACATCTGGGACATCATGTCTCGCTCCATCCACCAACGTCACGTTGCGCCACAGACTGTCCAGGAGTTGGCGGATGCTTTAGTCCAGGTCTGGGAGGAGATCCCACAGGAGACCATCTGCAACCTCATCAGGAGCATGCCCAGGCGTTGTAGGGAGGTCATACAGGCACGTGGAGGCCACACACAATACTGAGCCTCATTTTGACTTGTTTTAGGGACATTACATCAAAGTTGGATCGGCCTGTAGTGTGTTTTTCCACTTTAATTTTGGGGGTGACCCCAAATCCAGGCCTCCATTGGTTAATAAATTTGATTTCCATTGATGATTTTTGCGTGATTTTGTTGTCAGCACATTCAACTTTGTAGAGAATAAAGTATTCAATGAGAATATTTCATTCATTCATTCAGATCTAGGATGTGTTATTTGAGTGTTCCCTTTATTTTTTTGAGCAGTGTATAAGGAAATTATGGTGAACTTCCTTTTAAATAACATGAAAGGAGGAGATGGGGCATATCTTGTATTATCTACCTTATGTTTGCTTTGTACATTGGATTGTTTGCTATATTGTGTTGCCCAACACTTATTGTGCACCTGCTTTGTCCTTGCGTTGTCCTTGTCCTCCATACGTGGTGGTATGAGTCCCTACTAGTGTCACTGGACACCAAGTAATCTAGTTCCTTGGCTGGGCTGCCAGCTTGAAGAGGGAATATGTGACCAGAATCAAAGAACCTGAAGTAGTAGAACACTGCTAGCAAATTTTAGAATTAGTAGGATGAGATTTTTGTGTCAGTGTGATTGATTGAGGAGCTCAAGGAACCTGCTAAGTGTGAGCAGAGAAGACCTGTGCACAATCACCAAGGAGGGCACACGTGGGTTATTATCAGAGGCCCTAGATGGAGTGGTGCTGGCAGTCCAGAGAAACAATCAGTGTGTAGTAGTGGAGAATTAGGAGATCTGGAGGGCCACACAAATATGTCAGGACGTAATCACCAAGATTAATGATAGACTCTGAGAAATTGTTTGGTCAGTGTGGGTTCTGGATGTGCAGGACCAGAACTGGAGAGACTGGTGGATAGTGAGAGACAGCCTACCCTGAGGACTGTTCAACAAGTCCGATAGAGTAAGTAGATTGTCTGGGTTAGAAGGGACAAAAACAGACCTGGTGGGTCCTTGAAACGCAAGCCGAGTGGAGAGGTCATTTATTGAGTCAGTACCCTTATCTTACAATGACTTGGGCAGAAATTGGCACTTTGTGGTCCAGGGACTGTACTCGTGTGTTTAGGCAAGGCACAGTTGCACAGCTGAGGATGGTCAGGATTCCATGAAAAATATTGGAGTAGGGGCCATAAGGACCCACCAAACGTTAAGGCAACATCCATAAAGGGTTAGAAGGAGTTGTGTGGAGGTGGAGAAAGACATAATGGGGAATCACAGCACAGTGGGATTCTTGAAAGAATGGCTCAATCCAACTTAGGTGGGACGTCAATAGTACTGTCCTTGTTTTTTTGGTTCAACCTCCACATTCTGGATTATTCGATGACAAGGTAGGTATGTAGAAGAAATATTCTACTAGATTCCTAGAGGGGATGTACTAAGTACTCAAGATCCTTATCATGAAGGGGTGAATCATTCTAAAAATGCGTTTCTCAGTAAAAAATGACAGTTTTGTGCTAAATTTATTATATTTGTTGTTAGTTGAGCTGTTTAGGTCATTCTAGTTTTGTTGGTTCATTGCACTCGGCAGAAAGTTTGTAAATTTTGTTAATAAACCAATTTCGCAATAGGGATGGAATAATTTTCATTGCAATATCTTTCTGTATCTGACCTAAACTGTGGGCACTTTATGGGCAGAAAACATTGTGAAGATATGAAATTGTGGGAGTTACATAAAATGTCAACAGATATATCACTTACCATGATTGCTTCACTCACTATGGGATATCTGATCTTTGGAAAGAGTGTACCATCCATGGTCAGCTTCAAGATCTCTACAGTAAAGAAGACCATACAGGGTTGAGATCTTTCATGTCTTCGTAGCCCCTATGTCATATGCACTGCTTGTCTCCGTTTCCTCTTTATGTTCTCCTTTAAAAGCAATTCTTTTTGATTATGGCACCTGGAGATGCTTTCCATGATTTTCAACCTCATCATGGTTTAGCCACAGTTTGGTCTTCCATTAATGCCATATTACAGCCCAGTGTAATCGCTGATTTATATAAAGATACAAGATGGAATAGAGCACTCATAATACATTTTGACCCCTTAATGGATCTAGTTTTGGTCAGATGGTTGAGTTGTGTGGAAACATCTCAGCATCCAATAATCTTACCATCTTGCCCAACCCTATAAGGAAGGTCTTTCTCAGATACATTCACTGTCAGGTGGAGACCAGACTTTCGGCGATTTCCTTTTTTGTCAAGGTGAAACCAGATTGGGGCTGATGCTTCACCAGATACATTGGTATCCTATCCTACCAGATATATAAGGAAATTATGGAGAACTTCATTTTAAACAATATGACAGAAGGAGATGGGGTAACTCTTATACACAAAGCTGATCACATACAAAACCATAGTACTCCTGACAATCACTATGTGGTGACACCCTTGTCAATAATAGCTGTTACATTGGTTCTAGTTTTATCTTATATTTGCATTTTTTGCTATTATTACAAGTTTGTCATATTTTATTTTGACAGCTCCTTGGATCTAAAAAATGAACTATTTCAAAGTGCAGCCATTTCAACCTAGTTGGGCACCGTGCAGACCAGAGATACCGGTTTATCCCGTCAGGCACCGATCCTTGCAGAGTATTAGATAAATTCTAGAAGGGGAGCAGAAGAGTCTGTAGATGGAGACGGCAGCAGGTGAGTGCACTCTGACCAAATCTTACCTTACTCTATTAGTGACAAACAGATGTTCTAGAGTTGAGGATACAAACTTGTGCAAATTTTGATAAAGTTACGCCAAATTACATCTTATGTATCTAGCTTTGTGGTCAGTGGATGCCAGGATTTACAGTTTAGCTGCAATCAATCGCTTCCTATAACCATCAGCTTCTTACTCCTCAGCTGGGATCTTGGACTCTTCTTACAATCTGCTCCAGGTCTCTCATATGTGAAGGTGTCTTCTCCCAAAAGCAATTATAAGATCTCTCCACAGGTGATCAATGGGATTTAGATCCGGACTCACAGCTGCCATTTCAGAACTCTTCAACGCTTTGTTTCCATCCATTTCTGGGGGTTTCTTAAAGTATTTTTGTGGTCATTGTCCTGCTGGAAGACCCAAGACCTAGAACGCAAACCCTACTTTCTGACACTGGGCACTACATTGCCAATCAAAATCCTTTGTTAATCTTCAGATTTCATGATTCCTTGCACACAGTGAAGTCACCCAGTGCTAGAGGCAGAAAAACAACCCAAAACATCTCTGAACCTCCACCATATCTGACTGTGGGTACTGTTTTCTTTTCTTTGTAGACCTCATTCCATTTTTGGTAAACAGTAGAATGATGTGCTTTACCAAAAAGCTCTATTTTGGTCTCAACTGTCCACAAGATTCTTTCCCAGAAATATTTTGGTTTACTTACGTACATTTTGGCAAACTGAAGTCTACCTTTTTTATGTGTCTGTATCTGCAGTGGGGTCTCCCTGGGTCTACTGCCATACCGTTTCATTTCATTCACATGTGGACGGATAGATCGCGCTGACACTGATGCACCCTGAGCCTGCAGGACAAATTGAATTTCTTTGGAACTTTATTCCAAAGAATAATTCGCTACAGTGCCATGGGTTGTAAACTTCTTGATTATGTGGACAAAGGAAATCAAGGTCTCTGCAAATGGGCTTGTAACCTTGAGATTGTTGATAATGTTCAACAATTTTGGTTCTCAAGTCCTCAGACAGTTCTCTTCTCCTCTTTCTGTTCTCCATGCTTAGTGTAGCACACACAGACACACAATGCAAAGATTGAGGCAACTTCCCCCCTTTTTGTCTGGTTTCAGGTGTGATTTTCAAACAAAGTTGTTTACCCACAATAAACAATTCTGTCCAATTTGCCTTCTTTTCTCAGTTTTTTTGTATCTTATTCCGCCAAGGAAATAAACATGTGCATAACAAAACGTGTAATTGCAATAATGTTCTGGGAGAAATACTTCATTTTCTGGAACAATTTCAAGGGTGCCAACACTTTTGGTTATTACTGTTTAATGCGTCATTTAGTTTTCTGTTCGTTCTTCCCTTCAAAATTGAGCAAAAAATCTGATGGAGTGGAGAAAAATGTTGAAAGTCAAAAATAAGAATACTTGCAGTCCTAGGTAAAATGACAATAACAATTCCTTATATCACCAATCTGTAAATTCACCTCTGCTACGTCTGTTGAAGGTTTAAAGACTGATGTTTCTATTGTTTAATATAGCAAATAATTATTTATTAATTTTGTTAATATTAATATTCATTATTTGGTGTTTTTTTTACAACTCCCATTCCAAAAAATATTCCATCTTGTCCTATTTGTTTCTCTACCTTGTATAGAGCATTCGAGAGGTCAATATCTTTAGCGGGGTTCACCCCAGAAACCCCATAATTAGCCTAGGACGACATAATTACAATTAATCTGTGACTTCAAAGTAAACAATGTAACAATCGAATCAATCATTCAACTATCAAGAAACAGGAGACATTTCAGCCCTTTATTATAGATTGTAAGGGAAAACCTTCCCCATTGTCTCCATACTCCATATTTATTTATTTATGTGTTGGAAGATACAAAAATAAGTTATAAGATCATGGAAAAGATCTCACAATAAATACAGCTGTGGTCAGCAGAAAGGTGGGAGGGAAAAAAGAAAGATGCCCACACGTATCACCGCTTATGGCGGCTTCCTCAGGGGTGAAGTAAGAAATCATTGCTTCTAAGAGAGATTACCCTAGTAATATGGCTCCACCATTAATAAGCCACCAGAAATGGCACAAGGAGTCAATATGACACCAAAGTACGTATCCACGGTGACTATAAATCATATTATAAACACAAATGAAAACTAAAATTGTAAAAACAATATAATAGATGTAAAGTAAAATAGTAGGATCACTGTAACTAAATTCTCCCTTTTCTTACTATTTCTTATGTTCTCAGCTTCTACTGGATTTCATATGCCGTTTGCTGCACATCTTGATTTAATTTTATTGATAGAAAATCTGCAAAAATGTAACCAAAAATATTGCAGAAATCCTACAAATCTCAATTTACGTTTTTGTAAATGAATAGGAAATAACTAAAGTCAGTATAAAGAGAAGAAAAACACATTATTTTATTGCATACATTTACTTTACATTTAATTTATTTTGCTTTTAATTAGTTTATATAATATCTATTTCCATATTTTATTTTATTTTTTTACATGTCTGCATTTAATAGATGAAAGTAGGAATAAAATAAATACAATACTGTAGTAGGTAAAAGTTGGCAAAATATTTCAGTTGTGGCAGGGGTGGTCTACCAGCTAATGTGTGTGGGTCTGTCCAGATGTCAGAAAAATGAAGGACAGGGATGATTTTAGGAGTCTGGTACTTATACCGTTATACCTGCAGAAATATTGCAGAGCCAGGAGGAATGGCTGTTGTCAGAGCGTGCACGTACTGTAGTACTGGGGAAGTTATTATATTAGCTCTCAGATGAGTGTGCATGTATATACGGGAGAGGGAGGAGGAATAGCTGTACAACAAGCATGCGTGTATATAGGGGAGAGGGAGGAGGAATAGCTGTACAACAAGCATGCGTGTATATAGGGGAGAGGGAGGAATTCACATGTGATAAAGGAAAATTAAAATCCATAAGATATCTCTAGGGAGGGGACATGTCTCCCTCACATTATCAACATCTAGGGAAGAGAGACCAGCACTTATAACTGGAGAAGAGCTCACACTCCAACCTCTTTTGAAATAAGACTAATTATAGCTAGGGAGAGAGGAATTAATTAAAACAGGGTAAATAGATAAAGATGATGATTCAACCTCCTTTGAAGCAGAGACCTCCTGCTGTGGATAGGTGATTAAAACTGGATATCTGCTGGGGAAAAAGACAGTTAAGCCCCCGTCTCACATAGCGATATCGCTAGCGATATCGCTGCTGAGTCACGGTTTTGGTGACTCACCAGCGACCTCACCAGCGATGTCGCTGTGTGTGACACTTTGCAACGATCAGGCCCCTGCTGTGAGGTCGCTGATCGTTGCAAAGTGTCCTGGACCATTTTTTGGTCGTTGGCCTCCCGCTGGCCAGCACACATCGCTGTGTGTGACCAGCGGGACCAACGATCTGGCTGGTAACTATGGTAAACATCGGGTTACTAGGGGCACGCGCGCACTTAGTAACCCGCTGTTTACCATGGATACCACTCTGCTACGGTGCACGGAGGCTCCCGCGCACCGTAGCAGAGTGGTATCCATGGTAAACAGCGGGTTACTAGGGGCACACGCGCACTTAGTAACCCGATGTTTACCATAGTTACCAGCCTGCTCCTGCTTAAGCAGCAGGCTGGTAACGGGAGCAGGACATCGTGGAACGATTCTTTCCACGATATCGCTGCTCCCCTCATCGCTGGTGAGCCTGCCTGTTTGACAGCTCACCAGCGATGTATTAGCGATGCAGCAACGATCCCTGACAGGTCGTATCGTTGTCGGGATCGCTGCTGCATCGCTTAGTGTGACGGGGCCCTAAGCTTGAGATCTGTTTATGCAAAGGCAGAGAAGTGCACAAGGCTTCCTTTGTTCCAAGAAAAGAGTGTCCTCGGATCAAAGGATTTTTCTGAGCGTGTTGTAGACAATTTTGTCTCCATTGTCCAGATATGAATATTGGGGTTTTGCATCGATCCGATATATATGGGAGATAGATTTTCAGCATCATATTGACGGGACGAACAGAATGTATTCACTCACATCACTGTAAGGCCATTAGAACACCTCCAACTTAATAATGGGCCGATAGCTGATGCTATTCAGGTCATGTTTGATCTTTATGTAAAGGTAAAATCATGATAAGAAATATGACGACAATATCCACCACCTGGAACCTCCAGGGTCGAACATATCCTGTGAGTTGAGGATCTCATAAAATTCTAACATCCCTTATTACACAGTGCCCTCTCTTGTTATGTAAAGCACTGACCCTTATTACACAGTGCCCTCTCTTGTTATGTACAGCACTGTCCCTAATTACACAGTGCCCTCTCTTGTTATGTACAGCACCGTCCCTTATTACACAGTGCCTTCTCTTGTTATGTACAGCACCATACCTTATTAAACAGTGGCCTCTCTTGTTATGTACAGCACTATCCCTTATTACATAGTGCCCTCCCTTGTTATGTACAGCACCGTCCCGTATTACACAGTGCCTTCTCTTGTTATGTACAGCACCGTCCCTTATTACACAGTGCCTTCTCTTGTTATGTACAGCACCATCCCTTATTAAACAGTGGCATCCCTTGTTATGTACAGCACCGTCCCTTATTACATAGTGCCCTCCCTTGTTATGTACAGCACCGTCCCGTATTACACAGTGCCTTCTCAAGTTATGTACAGCACTGTCCCATATTACACAGTGCCCTCTCTTGTTATGTACAGCACCGTCCCTTATTACATAGTGCCCTCCCTTGTTATGTACAGCACTGTCCCTTATTACACAGTGCCCTCCCTTGTTATGTACAGCACCGTCCCTTATTACAGTGCCTTCTCTTGTTATGTACAGCACCGTCCCTTATTACATAGTGCCCTCCCTTGTTATGTACAGCACCATCCCATATTGCGCAATGCCCTCTCTTGTTATGTACAGCACCATCCCTTACATATCAGATTCTCTTGTCATTTTTGTTATTTATGATACCCGCTCTTTATTTCATACAATCCTATCTTGTTAGATATAAACTGAAATGACGGCTGATGGAGCAGGGGAAAGCTTCTTTTCTAATGGAGGAGCTGATGGACTGGTCTTCTGGTCAGATGCTGCCCCATCAGCAGTCATTTTATATCTAACAAGTGAGGGCTATGTAATAAAAGGGGGCGCTATAACTAACAAAAATACGTCATGTAAGAGATGGATCCATGATTTTCACAGATATATGAATGGATCTATGAAACTCTATGAGTCTGTGTGCCGTCCGTTAAAAATTTGGATGCACACAGCCATATCACATGAATGTCAGAATGTGGCCTAAGGGATTTTACAAACAACAGAATTACTCCCAAATCACGCAATAATAAGAATAAATACTTACATCCAGTGACCGCTGACGTCTCGTCTGACTAGAGCTGTTTTCAGTTGTTTCTTCTCCATCTGGTCAGACCTTCATGTCGACATCTCCCAGCCACGACTCGTCTTGTCACCATGATCACCACAGCTCTATAAATAACGAGGTCACATATATATGTTTGTCTCCTGAATAAAAGTTCCCCCTCAATATAATTATCTCTCCTACCATTAATATACTATTTGCCATGCACCATTCAAAATATAAACTGATTAGCCAGCACTGTGCCCCCCCATTAACTATAATCTCCGCCACTCAATAAATATAAATTAATCAGTCTCTATGACTCTCCCCAATTGATTTGAAGGCTATGTGCACACGTTCTGTTTTTGTTGCTTTTTTCCCACATGGATTTGTTGTGGATAATATGCTACATTTTAGATTACAAGCAAAGTGAATGAGATTTCTGAAGTCTTGTGAACGCGCTGTTTATTTTTTCCTTGCAGATTTGCAGCAGAAACTATGCAACAAAAACGCATGTAAAAAACACTTATTATATGCAACTTATTTTCCTGCAAACACATCAGGATTTGCAGCAGAATTTTCTGCTGAAAATACTGATCGTGTGCACATAGTCTTAATCCCTGTCCTGTGTCCTCACCCCACAAACACAATCATTGTTGTAAGTCCCTGATAGTGTCATAATGAATTAGGGGGTGGGAGAAGGTGTTGTCATGGTCTTATAATGAAATGAGGGGTGGAAGAGGATGCTATCAAGTAATAATCAGACTTCCAGTCCTCTTACTGGTGTAATGTTCCCAACCCTGGTCCCTTTCCTGTGGTTATTGTGCCCATTCTGACCCCTTCTTGGGGTACTGTGCCCATCCAAGTCCCCTTCCTGGGCTTATTATGCCCCATCTTGGTTTCCTTCCTGGGGTACTGTCCCCATCCTGGTCCCCTTCCTGGGGTAATTATGCCCAATCTTGGTCCCTTTCCTGGGTACTCCACCGCATCCTGGTCACCTTCCTGGGGTTATTATGCCTTTTCCTGGGGTTATTGTGCCCCATCCTGGTCCCCTTCCTGGGGTTCTTGTGTCCCATCCTGGCCCCTTTCTGGGGTACTGTGCTGAATCCTGGCCCCTTCCTGGGGTCCATGTGCCTCATTCTGGCTCCTTCCTTGGGTGCTGTGCTCCATCCTGGCCTCTTCCTGGGGTGCTGTGCTGCATCCTGGCCCCTTCCTAGGATCACCTACCCCATTCTGGCTCCTTCCTAGGGTACTGTGCCCCTTCCTGGTCCCCTTCCTAGGCTTATTGTACCCCATCCTGGCCCCCTTTCTGAGGTTATTGTGTTCCATCCTGCTCTGCTTCCTGGGGTTATTATGCCCCATCCTGGTCTCCTCCTGGGGTTCATTTGTCCCACCCTGGTACCCTTCCTGGGCTTATTGTACCCCATCCTGAACCCTTCCTGGGGTACTGTGCTCCATCCTGGCCCCTTCCTGGGGTACTGTGCTCCATCCTGAACCCTTCTTTGGGTACTGTGCTCCATCCTGGCCCCTTCCTGGGGTACTGTGCTCCATCCTGGACCCTTCCTGGGGTTCATTTGTCCGATCGTGGTCCCCTTCCTGGGCTTATTGTACCCCATCCTGGCCGCCCCTTCCTGGGGTATTGTGCTCCATCCTGGCCCCTTCCTGGTGTACTGTGCTCCATCCTCTCCCCTTCCCTGGGTTCATGTTTCCCATCCTGGTCCCCTTCCTGGGCTTATTGTAACCCGTCTTGGCCTAAGGTACTGAGCTCCATCCTGGCCCCTTCCTGGGGTACTGTGCTTCATTCTGGCTCCTTCCTAATATAATATTCCTTGTTCAACACTACATTAAAAACAAAATCCCAAAACACAATTTTACTCACCTTCCTTCACTCCCACACCGCACGCAGTCCTCTTCTGCAGCTGGCACAGGAGCTGGCAGCTGACTTCGGCATTCCTGCCATAGAGTATGACATCACGAGGTCATGAAGTCGCAGGCACACCGACGTCAGCTGCCGTCCTCTGATTGGCCGATGACTTGTATTGCAGTGCAGGAAGCCGGAGGTTCCACTGCACCACAATATATTTCAGATGAATGTTCTTATGCACATCCAGTTGAAATAGTTGCCGATGTCGGAAGGCCCCCATCAAACCTCCGGGACCTGGTGCAGCTGCACCAGTGATATGTCCGCCCCTGGCTCAGTGTGTTATTAGGTTGATTCTCAAGCGAAAGGTCACCGGTTTAAATCAAGGAGCAGCCATGAAGATTTCCAAAGAAAAGAGAAACAGCATCATCCAGCTCCTCGAAAGCGGTCTCTCAGCCAAGAAAATTGCCAAACTGCATCATGTGAGCGCCAGGACACTTAGTAGAATACAAAATAAAGTCCGTCCATCTATTTAAAATCCAAGGCAAAAGCCAGGCAAAATATCGGAGTTAACAAGTCGGCTCATCACAAGGTCTATCAGTTCTGGCACAACAAACACGGCAGTGGATGTGGCTCCTATGCTTCATAATAGTGAGATCACAGACATCCATGCAAGCACCGAGCGACGCATGTTACACAAGTCTGGAATGGTTGCTCGAAAAAAGGTAAAGGAGCCACGACTTGAATATCGTCATAAGAAGCGTTGGCTCGAGTTTGCAAAAAAGTACAAAAAGTGGATAGTAGAAGATTGGAAATGGATATATAAACCCTGGTAGATTTGAGACAGGGGTGAAAGGCGTGAGGCCTGTTCCCGTGTGGGACACCATTAGCCTGGAGAGGCCTAGTGAGGCCTAGTGAAGCTGGGTGAAGCCTGAAAGGCAGAGGCTGGATCCTTAGGTGTAAGCGATACCAGTAGCCTTGGAGGGCCAGAGGCTTGGAAGGCAAGAGTCCTGGAAGGCAAAGGCTGGATGTTAGGTGAGACAACATATCAGTAGCCTTTGAAGGAACGAGGGCTGGAGACCCCCATCTGGGAAGCTGTAAAGCCACAGCTGTGGCAGAACAAATCTGACTGAAGCAGCTAAAACCCAGCAAAGGTAAAACACTGCATTATATGGACGTTGATTTAAGTGACTTTGCTGGAGGCTGTAACTGGAACCAAGTGGGCCTGTCTGCCACTTGAAAGGCTCCTGAACATTATATGTGTATGTTGGCGAGCCACTGAGTTGGACTCAGTGATAAGCAGTAGTGAAATATAATAAACTGCTGGATTGTGAAATAATGGAAAACGTGGCTGGTGTGCTTTAATTGACCGGGTGCAGCGAGTGTCCCGCAGCATGATGACTAGCGCTGCCTTCCATTTGGTTGGAGATTGCGGGCAACTGCAGCCCAGTTGCAAGGGGCAACTTCAGCCCAGTTGCTAGGGGCAACGGCACAGGACGATGAGTGTGGATACAGGCATCTTGCTGTGGCTAGGCGGGGTCACGAAGATTAAAGCATCTTGCTGTAACTCGGCGGGGTTACGAAAATTGTCTTCGCACTCAAACCTGGTTTGCTGTGGCTCGGCGGGGTCACGAAAATTAAAGCATCTGGCTGTAACTCGGCGGGGTTACAAAAATTGTCCTCGCACTCAAACCTGGTTTGCTGTGGCTCGGCGGGGCCACGAAAATTTTCCGGGGAAAGCGGTGAAGTGTCTAGTGTGAATAGTATACCGCGATGGCTGTGAATGGAGCAGCAAAAGAAAATGAAGCTATTGAGAGATTAAAGTGCCAGTTAAAACTGCAGCAGGTATTTGAGAAACGTCTACAGGACATGGTGCAGGAACGGCAGGAGTTGTGGGCACCGTATAGAATGGCGGCAGTGGACCATTATGTGAACTCTCCGGGGGCGCCAGTATTGTCCCCGAGTGCCCGGGGAGGTGGTAAGAGATGTTGTGAACTGAGTCCTAAGACTATTGCTGATTTTTTTTGTAAAAATCCCCCTACAGGTGTGGGTGTCCAAAAGGGGGTGGAGTCTCAAAAGGGGGCGGATTTTCACAAGAGCGTGGAGTATAGAAAACCAAAATTTGTTACTGGTTGTGGGTTGGTACCGCCTAAAAATGACGATTTAACCGTTGATAACGGGGTAGCTCCAGTAGAAGGGGTTGACGTCAAAGTGGGAGGTGACCTGTTAGTCCACAAAACGATGGGGAGTGACACAGACCCCGTAGCTGACAGTGACACTATGAAAGTAGAAAGAGAGGTCAGTCAGGAGGGGCTAGATGAGGGGAGAGAGTCCCCCTCTCGTCGTCGACGGCACAAGGGCCACAAAAAGGTTGCTCCTCTAGTCTTGGCTGCAAGTGAAAATAAAGAAAATGTAGTACTGTGTGCCTTTGTTTCTAGTGTGGATCCTCCTTTAGAGGCAGAAGAGGAGGTGACGTTGCCAGTAGCAACCTCCGGTACAGTACTGAGACAGAAGGATCAGGATCTGACAGCCCTGGAAGAGGAGGTGGCCAGTCATGACCAAGAGCTGGAGCCTATGAGGCAGCAGTGCCAGAGTGACGTACAGCGAAACCTGGAGAACGTGTCCTCAGACCTGCGGAGCCTGGAGTCTGAACGGCAGAAAATATACCAGGTTGTGAGGAACTTATAGCGAGACCTGGAGGGAAGCAACGAGGAAATTAACCAATGGAAGGAAATGTTCCAGGAAATTAAGGAGGACCGCTGCAAAACCAAGGAGGAGGTTTTGCAGTTGAAGCTTGAGAAGGAGGCGCTGCAGGATGAAGTTTCAGGGCGTGAACAAAAAATAGAACGACTGCGTGAACAGTTCAACCGGGAGCTGTGTGAATCCAAGAAGGAATATGGTGAACGCAGTGGGGAACTGCAACAAATTAAGAGAGACTATGAGGATCTCCTCAGGGTTAAAGAAAAACTAGAGGATGATAAGGCAGATGTAGAGCACATGCGTCAAGTGGTTAAGACCACTCTGCAGGTCACCCCTGATGAAAATAATTATCTTCGCAGAAAGACCCTAGGTCTGGAAGCTCAGGTGAAGGAGCTGCAGACGTTCTGTGATAATCTCCAGAGGGCAGAGACGTGCCTTAAGGAAAGAATCAGCAAGATGGAAGCTGAGCGGAAAAAGATGGCGGAGTCTATCAGAGAAGCCACAGACCAGGGCCAGGAGTTGGCCACTGGAGATGGGAGGTATGAAACAAATACCTACTCGAATAATGCGAGCTCGGATGATTCGTGCATGTAGGAGCCGAGATCAAGGCGCTCAAGGAGTCGCTACAAGCCCATGTGAAGCAAGAGAAGCTTGAGAGACTGGCTGTGGAGAGCCGAGTGGGCGCATTGGAGACAGAGAGGTCTGAGAGAACTCTACTGTTAAAGGAGCAGTTGAAGCAGGAAGAGCTTCAGAGATGGGCTGCTGAGAGGTGAGTCGTCTGGCAAAGTATCACTCAGTGAACGAGGCCTCCTTGGAGAAGGAAAAGGGCAAACAAGTTGCACTCACTCCCTTATACCATGAGAAGGTGGACCTGAGGAAAGCTAAGAGAGTGTTAACAGAAGATAAAGATCAAATGGAAGTGGTCAAGACAAAATTCGTGAATTTGTAGCTGTGAGTCAGCTCAGGGGAAGCATACAGGGTGAAGAAGCTGAAAGTCAGTTTCCCCTGAAACCTGAGCTAGATGATCGTTTGGAAACCACTGGTGAGACAGAAACCACTCAGTACAAGTGCCACATAGATGTACCCAAGGATTCGAGAGAAGAATGCACCAGTGAGTCCGTGCATGAAGAGTTTAAGAAGGCCTTGGGAGTCTGTAAGGTGTACTCAACCTCAGAAGCTAAACAGCTGCTGGTCCTGTCCACAACCGAAGTCACAGTGAAGAGGGTGGCTATCCTAAGTGACATGCACTGGCGATGTATTCGCACGAAGCCGTTTCTCCGGTTGAAGACAGAACAAGCCGTTAGACAACTGGAGCTTATGAGGAAAGCTCAAAGTCTGCATGAAGAGGTCATCAGGGTGCCTCATGCTCTGGTAAGAAAGCTCACTGGGATAAATGGCCAAGCCATGCAGATGATGGTAAAGAAGTCTGGTGTGATGAGAGTAAGCAGTCCAAGTGATCGACAGGACTGGATACCAGATGAAGACGGCATGGTGTCATTCTCCGCTGTAGGAACGGAAGAAAGTCTTGCATATATATGCATGCTGATGGAGTACCGAGTGACCTACCTGCGAGAGGTAGAACAGTTGAATCTCACTAGACTGCGAGTGGATAGACAGCATGATCTGAGCAGCAGAAGATGGCAGCCGTCTAGAAATTGTGAGACCAGACAGAAAAAGGGCCCCCTAAATAACAGAACAGCTACAGCTGAAGTTAGGGACCTTTCAAGATGTCCTGAGAGTAGTGGGCGTGGGTTTAGAGGTAGTGAGACCTCCAGTAACTCAGGTTTGAGAGGCCCATACAAACTACCCAATAGAGTACGGGACAGTACGGAGTCTAACCGGACCTTAGATACCAGGGCATGTGAGTCACACTGCTGTATTGACCGCTGGGAGCGGGGGAGGTCTGACAAGGTTATGACCCGGAAAGGTGACTTGACAAAGTCAGTGACGATGACAGATTGTAGGTCCCTAAGGAATGGGTTAATGTCGGTGACTAATGTTCCAGGGACTGAGCAGCGCAATTGTCAAGTACATGGTCTCTGTGTGAACTGTGGGTTATAAGGTGATTGTGTATAGTATGTGTTCAACCACACAAGTTTGAACAGAGGGGGGGGGGATATGTAATGCAGCGGCTTGCGGCATTACTGTAATGGTCCAGGGTGTATTTTGGCCGACCATGTACCTCCCCCAGGTGACTGGTCACATGACTGTGACATCACACAGGTCCTGTGCACACAGAAGGTCTGATCACATGACTGTGACATCAGCACAAGTTCTGTGTGTGCACTAGAGGATATATAAACCCTGGTGCATTTGAGACGGGTGTGTAAGGCATGAGGCCTGTTTCCGTGTGGGACATAGTTAGCCTGGAGAGGCTTAGTGAGGCCTAGTGAGGCCTAGTGAAGCCGGGTGAAGCCTGAAAGGCAGAGGCTGGATCCTTAGGTGTAAGCGATACCAGTAGCCTTGGAGGGCCAGAAGCTTGGAAGGCAAGAGTACTGGAAGGCAAAGGCTGGATGTTAGGTGAGACAACATACCAGTAGCCTTTGAAGGAACGAGGGCTGGAGACCCCAATCTGGGAAGCCGTAAAGCCACAGTGGTGGCAGAACAAAACTGACTGAAGCAGCTAAAACCCAGCAAAGGTAAAACACTGCATTATATGGACGTTGATTTAAGTGACTTTGCTGGAGGCTGTAACTGGAGCCAAGTGGGCCTGTCTGCCACTTGAAAGGCTCCTGGACATTATATGTGTATGTCGGCGAGCCACTGAGTTGGACTCGGTGATAAGCAGTAGTGAAATATAATAAACTGCTACATTGTGAAATAATGGAAAATGTGGCTGGTGTGCTTTAATTGACCCGATGCAGCGAGTGTCCCCCAGCATGATGACTAGCGCTGCCTTACAATATGTATATTCCTGATTCCACAAAGCCTATCATATCTGTACCTGTTTATAGCTAATTAAAGCTTTGTTCTGTTGTCAACACACTTTGAGAGTATCCTGGGTGATCCGCTGCCAACAGGTTATGGGCCCAGCGTGACACAGAACTCCAGGAGTGACACAGAACTCCAGCGTGACACAGAACCCCAGGAGTGACACAAAAGAGTAATACAGCAACAGAAGTCCAAAGCAAAAGCAGCACAGAGCAACAGAGAAGATGTCCACAAGCAGGGATCACTGCAAGTTCTCAGTGCAAAGTATCACTAATCAGAATTATCAATCTTGGAAATTTAAGGTGAACATGCTGCTCATAAGAGAAGGTAAGTGGAAATATATGCAGGAATAAGTGCCTCATCCATTACCAGATGATTGGCTAGTGAAGGATCAGAAAGCACAAAGCACTATCTCCCTCAGTGTAGATGATGATCAGATTGTGCATATATGCAAATGTGCAACTGCAAAAGAGATGTGGGATGAATTACAGAAAGTGTATGAAAGATCAAATCTCAGCAATAAGATTTATCTCATGAGAAAAACGTATCAGTCTAAGCTAAGTGATGGGCAGAATATGCAGGACTATATAAGAAACACCCTAGAGATTGTGGAGCATCTCAGGGGCATTGGAGAAGAAATGAAAGACTTTCATGTTGTTGCACTACTATTAAGTGGTCTTCCAGAAAGTTATGACACACTTGTCACTGCACTAGATGCACGACCAGATGATGAGCTCACACTAGAATATGTCAAAGGCAAGCTTGTAGATGAATTCAAGCGAAAAACACACAATGTAAGCAGTAGTAATGAATCTAGAGCAGAAACAACATTAAAAACACAGGACTTTCCTGAAAATAAGAGCAATCTAAGGGAAACTCGTGAATGTTTTGTCTGTAAAAAGCCCCGGTCACCTTAAAGCAGACAGCAGAATTTGGAAAGCAAGAATGAGTCAGTGATCAATAGGGGAAAACAGCTGTAGAGAAAAAGTCTGCATGTGTTGAAACTGTATTTAATACCAGTACAGGCTCATCTGCAAAGCATATGTGGTGTATAGACTCTGGTGCTAGCAGCCATATGACAAATGACAAAGATTTCTTCACTGACATTGATGAAAGCAAGTCAGAAAAGGTCATCTTAGCTATTGGTCAATATATGACTTCAGAAGGAGTAGGAGACGGCTACCTCCACTGTCCAGTTTCCTCAGCACAAAGCAGAAAGATCCCAGTAAAGGATGTTCTCTATGTTCCCAGTCTTGAAAGCAATCTTCCGTCAGTAAAGAAGCTTACAAAAAAAGGGAATGTAGTTCCTTTTAAAGATAACAGCTGCATCATATCAAAGAAGAGTCACACTCTTGCAGAAGGAAAAATCCAAAATTAACTTTATCAGCTAAAATGCAAAGAAAGAGTGTACAGTGCTAGACAAGATCTGCATAAGAACTGTATCCATTTATGGCACAGATGTCTTGGGCACAGAGACCCAGAAGCAATAAGGAATCTAGGTCAACTTGCAAATGGTGTGGAAATCAAGCAATGTAGTCAAATGATGAAGTGCACTAGCTGTCTTAAAGGGAAAATGTCCAGAAAATCCTTTCCTAAAGTAAACACCACTAAATCTGCACAGCCACTGGATTTGATACACACAGATGTTTGCAGTCCAATGAGTGTTCAAACTCCAAGCAAGAAGAGATATTTTCTCACATTTATTGATGACTACTCTTGATATACAGTCACCTACCTGCTTCACAGTAAGGATGAAGTTTCACAGAAACTTGAAGAATATCTTGCCGTAGTATTTAACAAATTTGGAAGAATGCCAAAAGCCCTGTGTGCAGATAATGGGACTGAGTATACAAGTGGTAAGGTGCAAACCATTTTGAAAAAGAATGAAATAGTGTTCCAGACTACCATCCCATACAACCCAGAACAGAATGGCATTGTAGAGAGAAAGAACCGTACTCTGTGAAAGTAGAAGAAATATGTTGTTTGATGCGAATCTACAGTACCTGCAACGTATTGGCGAGAAGCCATCATGACAGCTTGCTATCTTCAAAACAGACTGCCAGGTAAAGCCACAAATAAAACTCCATATGAGCTATGGAACTGTGAGAAGCCTAACCTGAAGCACCTAAGGATATTTGGAAGCAAAATGTTTGTGTATGTTCCCAAAGAAAAACGTTCCAAGTGGGAATCACATGCAAAGCAAGGAGTCCTGGAGGGCTATAGCGAAACTCAAAAGGGATACAGAATCTTGCACCCAGAGACCAACTCAGTAACAATCAGCAGAGACGTAGTGATTGATGAGAACTCATTTTCGCTCAAATTCCATGAAGTTACACCAGTCATTCAAGCCAAGAAACAAGAACAAGAATTTCAATCACCAAACCCAGACACTGAAAAAGAAAACACTGAAGTCTGGATAAGCTCTGAAGCCAGAAAGGAAAAAACAGAAGAACCAAGTCAACCTCCAGTCAGGAGATCAGAAAAACCAAACAAAGGTATCCCAGCTCAATGCCTTTCTTATATGGTCAGAACACTTCCTCAGCCAGAGCCACAGTCATGGCAAGAGATGCAAAAACTGCCTGTCTATGAGAAGCAGAAGTGGATAAATGCCGCTAATGAGGAGATGGAGTCCCTTCACCAACTCCAGACATGGGAGCTTACAGAGCTACCACAAGGAAAAAGAGCTATCGGATTTAAGTGGGTCTTCAAAAACAAAATCATTGCCAAGAGCCAAGTTTCAGGACTTCAGAACCACAGTGGGACTAACAGGATAAGTAGTTTGTAACATCCCTGGCGGCGTGCTTGCATAGTGCACCACCTCCCACTATGCAAGACCGCAATCTTACCTGTCAGTCTAGCCTGCAAATCTTGCTCCATGCTGTGACTGCTTAGGGCGGCGGCCCGGTTACTTCCTGATTCTTATAGCTGCTGTGGGCGCACCCCTAATGCATCTCCAGCCTATTGCTGTGAGTCACTGGATATTTAAACCCCCTCCACCCAGTAGGAGGTGCCTGAGCAACACTAACATTCAGTGTTCTCCTTGACTCTGAAGTTGCCAGGTCCAGTTCTGTGTCTTCTTGTCTGTTTCTGCCATCTCTGGGGGCTGCATACCCAGACCTGTTATCTGTGTCTTCTTGTCTGTTTCCGCCATCTCTGGGGGCTGCATGCCCAGACCTGTTATCTGTGTCTTCTTGTCCGTTTCCACCATCTCTGGGGGCTGTATACCCAGGCCCGTTCTTGTATCTCTTTGCAGCAGCAGTTCCTGTCTGAACTGTATCCTAGCCTGTTACCTGTTTTTCTCTATGTCCATACCTTCCCTTTTCCTGCAGTATCTGAACCTGCACCTAACTCCTACTCATTGCCTCTGTACTTCTGTTTGTGAGTTTTGTGTCCACTCGCTACTTCATAGTAAGTACCTTGTGTGTATCTGGTTGTGCTTGTCCCTTTTCCCTTCCTCCGTATCTGCTTGTATTTTCCGGTCTGCTCCATGTGAACAGAGCCCTGTCCTCTCTGCCTTGTCCACCGCACCTGCGGTTTCGCTCCGCTCTGTCTTGCCCACTGCTCCGGCGGTTTCTTTCTGCTCTGACTTGCCCACCGCTCCGGTGGTTTCCCTCTGCTCTGCCTTACCCACCACTCCGGCGGTTTCTCTCTGCTCTGACTTGCCCACCGCTCCGGCAGCTTCCCTCTGCTCTGCCTTACCCACCACTCCGGCGGCTCTGCTCTGCCTTGCCCACCGCACCTGCGGTTTTCGCTCCGCTCTGCTTGCTCACCGCACCAGCAGTTCCTCTCTGCTCTGCCTTGTCCACCGCTCCTGCTGTACCTCTCTGCTCTGCCTTGTCCTCCGCACCGGCGGTTTCGCTTTGCTCTGCTTGTCTACCGCATCTGCGGCTCTGTACCTGTCTCCCAGTCAGTACTGGACCCTATCCAGCCTGCGCTCCAACCTGCTAGTACCTCTCGGTCTGCACTCCAGCCGTGCTTGCCAGTATCTCCCTGTCTGCATACCAGCCGTGCTTGCCAGTGCCCACCTGTCTGCATACCAGCCATGCTTGCCAGTGCCCACCTGTCTGCATACCAGCCGTGCTTGCCAGTGCCCACCTGTCTGCATACCAGCCGTACTCGCCAGTACCCACCTGTCTGCATACCAGCCGTACTTGCCAATACCCACCTGCCTGTATGCCAGTCTAACCTGCCTGTTCCTGCATTCCCCGGTGTGGGTCAACAACTGTGAGCGGGATCTGACCTGGAGTCGCACCTGGTCCCTCTGCTCAGTTCCTCCTTGGTCCACGGAGTCGACTAAGCCGCCGTGCGACCTTGGTCGGATCGGGTTGATACTTAGTTACACCCCTCCAGGCACTCCTCGGTTCATGGTACAGTGGGATCACTAATCACGCTCACGCCAGTCAGTCCGGGCATGAGTGTAACATAGTTGTTGAGTGGGGGTGTTGGAATATGTTTAATGCAAGTACTCGAGTACTATGGGTATGAAAAGGATGACATAGAGCTTCAGCAGGAAGCATACGTCGAGATTGGTGAAGAAATGGTTCAATGCCAATGAAGTAGAGGTACTGGATTGGCCCCACAGTCCCCAGACCTCATCCCAATCCAACACTTGTGGGTAGAGTTGAATTAAAAACTGTTGGAATATATTTAATGCAACAACTCCATTCCTGTGTATGTAAATGTTCTATTGCTAGGTTTGTGTATTGTCTATAAAGTTTAAAAAAAAAAAAAAACTCACAGAGGCTCACGCAAAGAAAAGACCATGTGACTGTATCCTGTTTCCTGTGTCTGTGCATGAGAGGAGAAGCAGCCTGCTGATGCTGCACAGAGACACTTAAGATATGTATATTCCTGATTCCACAAAGCCTATCATATCTGTACCTGTTTGTAGCATCCCTGGCGGCGTGCTGGCATGGCTTACCACCTCCCACCATGCAAGACCACTATCTTACCTGTCTGTCCAGGCTGCACACTTTGCTCCAGTACCTGCTGTGTGCATGTCTCTTGTCTGATTGCTTAGGGCGGCGGCGCGGTTATTTCTGTTTCTTATAGTTACTGTGTGCACAGTCCTAATGCGTCCCAAGCCTATTGCTGTGAGTCACTGGATACTTAAACCCCCTCCACCCAGTAGGAGGTGCCTGAGCAACACTTTTCTTCAGTGTGTTCCTTGCAACTGAGTTGCCAGGTTCTGTCCTGTATCTTGTCTGTTCCGCCCCTGGGGGCTGTATACCCAGGCCTATTACCTGTATCTGTAACTTCTAGTCTGTCTCCGCCACCCTGGGGGCTGAGTTCCCAGGCTCGTTCCTGTATCTTGTTCCTGTCTGAACTGTGTCCTAGCCCATTACCTGTTTGTCTCTATGTCCGAACCTTCCCTTTTCCTGCAGTGTCTGAACCTGCACCTAACTCCAACGCGTTGTCTCTGAACTTCTGTTTGTGAGTTTTGTGTACACTCGCTACTTCATTGTAAGTACCTTGTGTGTATCTGGTTCTGCTTGTTCAGCGCACCTGCGGTTTTGCTCTGCTCTGCTTGTCCACCATACCGGCGGTTTCGCTCTGCTCTGCTTGTTCAGCGCACAGGCGGTTTTGCTCTGCTCTGTTTGTTCACCGCACCTGCGGTTTCGCTCTGCTCTGCTTGTTCACCGCACCTGCGGTTTCGCTTTGATCTGCTTGTTCACCGCACCTGCGGTTTCGCTCTGCTCTGCTTGTTCACCGTACCTGCGGATTTTGCTCTGCTCTGCTTGTCTACCGCACCTGCGGGTTTTGCTCTGTTCTGCTTGTTTACTGCACCTACGGGTTTTGCTCTGCTCTGCTTGTCTACCACACCTGCGGGTTTTGCTCTGCTCTGCTTGTTTACCACACCTGCGTGTTTTGCTCTGCTCTGCTTGTCTACCGCACCTGTGGGTTTTGCTATGCTCTGCTTGTCTACAGCACTTGCGGCTCCGCTCCTGTATCTCAGTCTGTACTGATCCCTATCCTGCCTGCGTTCCTACTTACCAGTACCCGCCTGTCTGCATGCCAGCCATGCCTGCCAGTGCCTACCTGTCTGCATGCCAGCCGTGCCTGCCAGTGCCCAACTGTCTGCTTACCAGCCGTGCCTGCCAATACCCACCTGTCTGCATATCAGCCGTGAATGCCAGTACCCACCTGTCTATATGCCAGACTAACCTGCCTGTTCCTGCATTCACCGGTGTGGGTCAACAGCTGTGACCAGGGTCTGACCTGGAGTAGCACCTGGTCCCTCTACTCGGTTCCTCCCTGGTTCACGTAGTCAACTGAGCCGCCGTGCGACCTTGGTCGGACTGGGTTGATACTTAGTCACGCCCCTCCAGGCACTCCTCGGTTCACGGTACAGTGGGATCACTAATCATGCACACGCCAGTCAGTCCGGGCGTGTGCGTAACAGTTTGCTCAGGCCATGGTCCCCGTTGAGCCCCACGGCCCTTCGCTCTCAGAGACATTTGAATTCATGTCTGGCGAATACGTGCACCAAGGAAAATTTTTTTCTCATGCTGAGGTCCAGGCGATTTACGCACCAACCCAAATGGAGCTATCAGCACTCGTTCCTGCGGATCTACCACGGTACTATGGGGATCCAATACAAAGCCGTGCGTTTGTGGAGCAATGCATGCTGCATTTCAAATTCTATGATCACTATTTTCCCACTGATCGGGTTAAAGTAGCATTCATGATGTCCTACTTAGCGGGTGATGCCTTGAATTGGATCACCCCCCTATGGGAAGCATGGGATCCTATGGTCTCTGACCTGCAGGCCTTCCTAGTGGCCTTTCTAATGGTCTTTGATGACCCCAACCCTGAGGCTTCTGCTGAAGCTCCCCTTCCCAATATCCTGGAGCAGTCCCGATGGGTGATGCGTGTAGGTAGCCCACCAGCTCTCCAGTCTGAAGAGACTGCTGCCCACACAGAATTCACACAGGATGACAATGCTCCATAGAATACTTCTCTTCCCAACCTCAAGAGGCAGTCCAGACGTGCAAGGCATAGAGGTAAACTGTCACGCCAGGTTCTGTCCTCCCAAAGACCTCCTGTTCCCCAGCCTGTTGAGGCAGCTACCTGCACAGAATCCATGAAGGATGACCATGTTTGTCAGGCAAAGCAGAGGCCGGAACTCAGGCACAAAATCGGATTGCGGTCCCGCTGCGGTTGTTTGGGACACCCTGACGGTCTCTGTCCAGCAAAGGTTGGAGAATCCCAAAACATTAGGCCTGTAGGAGAGGCTGCCCTTGGCGTTAGTGTTTCCTCTCCACAGATGACCATGACTGTCTCCGTGGCAAGTGAAGGCCTCGGATTAACCGGAAGTTTCGGGCGTAAAGCCTTGAAGAGTCGGTGTCTGATTCCCGTCCAACAACTCCAGAATCCGGTTTGGGCATTGTCAGTGGAAGGACGAGCCCTACTTAGAAACAGTCAAAATATGTCTGTACAAATTAAGCTCCAGATTGGAGCATTACACATGAAGAAGTTCAAATTCCAGGTGCTGTCTGGTTTACCCACAGGTCGTCCAGAGCTAAGTGATCTAGTGCCCGCTCAGGTCTGGAGATCCTGCATGGTGTTTCCTGTGGGACTACTGAGGTACAAGGGGTGTCCAGTCCCCATATCTTCAGGACAGTCAGCAGTGTCTTCTTCACCAGATCTGCTAGTCGCTGACTCGCTGTGCGCTGAAGTCTCCGAAGGAAGGGAAGCCGAGGCATTGTCCCCACACAGTCCCAACGATTGTACCAATGATCTTGCTTTAGGCACCGCCCCACCTTGCAGACGTGTTATTTCAGAAACCAGACTAAAGTTGGTCCCTAAGCAAGGATCCTCCATCTCTAACTAATCTGGCAATAAGTCCATCAAGGCGGTGGCTACCTCCAAGTCTCTGCACCCCTCCAACCAGGCGGAGGACCTCCAGTTGCCTCCTGAACCCTCCAGGGTGCTACCTGATAACAAATGGAGAGAGACTTTTCTGCACCCTGTACCTGGTACTTCGCCCACTTCATCCAGTAAGATTGGCAAAGTGTACATCAAGGCGGTGGTCACCCCCGAGTCTCTGCGCCCCTCCAACCCGGTGGAGGATCTCCAGTTGTCCCGTGAATCCTTTGGGGTGCTACCCGATTTTAACAAATGGAGAGAAACTTTCCTGTGTCTTGTTCCTGGTACTTCACTCACTTCACCTGTTGCTGAGGATGGCTTGATGAGAGGAAGCATTTTAGTCACCAAGATGGTGAAACCAGTTTCGTTCCCTCTAGTGGGCAGGAGAGGTAATCTTCTTGAAGAGAAGGATCGGCCTCCAAATTCTCTGCAGAAAATTCTTACAGGCTTGAAGAAGAGGGGGTGTAAAGAGGGGATGTACTGTAACATCCCAGGCGGCGTGCTGGCATGGCTTACCACCTCCCACCATGCAAGACCGCTATCTTACCTATCTGTCCAGGCTGCACACTTTGCTCCAGTACCTACTGTGTGCATGTCTCTTGTCTGATTGCTTAGGGCGGCGGCACGGTTACTGCCTGTTTCTTATAGTTACTGTGTGCACAGTCCTAATGCATCCCCAGCCTATTGCTGTGAGTCACTGGATACTTAAACCCCCTCCACCCAGTAGGAGGTGCCTGAGCAACACTTTTCTTCAGTGTGTTCCTTGCAACTGAGTTGCCAGGTCCTGTCCTGTATCTTGTCTGGGGGCTGTATACCCAGGCCTGTTACCTGTATCTGTGACTTCTAGTCTGTCTCCGCCACCCTGGGGGCTGAGTTCCCAGGCTCGTTCCTGTATATTGTTCCTGGTTCAGTTCCTGTCTGAACTGTGTCCTAGCCCGTTACCTGTTTGTCTCTATGTGCGAACCTTCCCTTTTCCTGCAGTGTCTGAACCTGCACCTAACTCCAACTCCTTGTCTCTGAACTTCTGTTTGTGAGTTTTGTGTACACTCGCTACTTCATTGTAAGTGCCTTGTGTGTATCTGGTTCTGCTTGTTCAGCGCACCTGCGGTTTTGCTCTGCTCTGCTTGTCCACCGCACCGGCGGTTTCGCTTTGCTCCGCTCTGCTTGTTCACCGCAACTGCGATTTCGCTCTGCTTGTCCACCGCACCTGCGGGTTTTACTCTGCTCTGCTTGTTTACCGCACCTGTGGGTTTTGCTCTGCTCTGCTTGTTTACCGCACCTGTGGGTTTTGCTCTGCTTGTCTACTGCACCTGCTGTTTTTGCTCTGCTCTGCTTGTCTACCGCATATGCGGGTTTTGCTCTGCTCTGCTTGTCTACCGCACCTGCGAGTTTTGCTCTGCTCTGCTTGTCTACCGCACCTGCGGGTTTTGCTCTGCTCTGCTTGTCTACCGCACCTGCGGGTTTTGCTCTGCTCTGCTTGTCTACTGCACCTGCGGCTTTTGCTCTGCTCTGTTTGTTCACCGCACCTGTGGGTTTTGCTCTGCTCTGCTTGTCTACCGCACCTGCGGATTTTGCTCTGCTCTGCTTATCTACCGCACATGCGGGTTTTGCTCTGCTCTGCTTGTCTACCGCACCTGCGGCTCCGTTCCTGTATCTCAGTCTGTACTGGTCCCTATCCTGCCTGCGTTCCTACCTGCCAGTACCCGCCTGTCTGCATGCCAGCCGTGCCTGCCAGTGCCCACCTGTCTGCATGCCAGCCGTGCCTGCCAGTGCCCACCTGTCTGCATACCAGCCGTGCCTGCCAATACCCACCTGTCTGCATACCAGCCGTGCCTGCCAGTACCCACCTGTCTATATGACAGTCTAACCTGCCTGTTCCTGAATTCCTGGATGTGGGTCAACAGCTGTGACCGGGGTCTGACCTGGAGTAGCACCTGGTCCCTCTGCTTGGTTCCTCCCTGGTTCACGGAGTCGACTGAGCTGCCGGTTGGACCGGGTTTAATCACGCCCCTCCAGGCACTCCTCGGTTCATGGTACAGTGGGATCACTAATCATGCACATGCCTGTCAGTCCGGGCGTGTGCGTAACACTGTTTATAGCTAATTAAAGCTTTGTTCTGTTGTCAACATGCTGTGAGAGTATCCTGAATGATCCGCTGCCAACAAAAACTTTATACAGACCCAAGTATTCACCAACTTTGCGAACGTGTAGAAGAGACTTGGGTTCACATGTCAGTTGAGATATGTTTGAATCTGATTGAGAGCAAGAAGGATTCAGGCAGTGGTGAAAGCTAAAGGTGGATTTACAAAATACTAACAAACAATACAAATTAAAATTTAGATTTTTAGAAACAAAACAGTAACAATGCAGAGACATGACAGGAATCTGCAGAACTAATCATATGCTAAAGAGCTGCAAGTCAAATTTATGTATGAGATAGCCAAGAAGATGATTGTCTATAAAATGATGGCAGTCTCACATTCGAAGCAGTAGTGGATGGTGAGATATGCAGCCTGAAAGTCAAAAGTTCAAAACATTGTTACCCTTTTGCTCATCAGTGTGTATGTGAGTCTTTTTTATGCTTGTGTGTATGTGTGCACTATGTATGTGTGTGTAATGTGTAGAGTAAGAAACTTTCAAAACTAGAAGTGTCAATACATTATTTTTATCAATTAACAAAATGCAAAGTTAGTCTCTGTTTTTTTGTAGATAGATGGGTAATATATGGTGATCAGGAATAGATTAAATCCTAATCATTTTCCGGCACAATCTGCGCTATTGTGACTCTCAGCAGGAGTTAGCGCAGGTGGACGAAGGTGAAAATGTCCTCAATAAGAACGAGTTGTAGCAGAGACTATGGTGACATTATAGTTGATGTACAGCTTTTACTTTGGCCTCACTACTGAGTTTTATAGAAATTTCTGTGACCACCAGCCATAAAGCGGAATATCTGATAATCCAGCACCTCTCAGTCCCCATTACTGCAGCCCTTTTAGTTGTACGGTTTCAGAGAGATTTCCTGGTGTCGCATCATCATTCTGTGAATTTTATCTTGATAGATCGATAATATAATGATATTTTCTTTTTTACTTTCAGCAATGGGGCGCTCTCAGGGTCTGCCGTGCCTCCTGCTGCTCTGCCTGGCATTCAGTGAGTATAGATAAGATCTGGGAAAATAATGGTTTATAAAGATACATACATGCCCATAGTGACATCTATAGATACAGTTATATGAAAAAGTTTGGGCACCCCTATTAATCTTAAGCTTAATGTTTTATAAAAATTGGTGTTTTTGCAACAGCTATTTCAGTTTGATATATGTAATAACTGTTGGACACAGTAATGTTTCTGCCTTGAAATGAGGTTTATTGTATTAACAGAAAATGTGCAATCTGCATTCAAACAAAATTTGACAGGTGCATAAGTATGGGCACCCTTATCATTTTCTTGTTTTAAATACTCCTACCGACTTTTTACTGACTTACTAAAGCACTTTTTTTGGTTTTGTAACCTCATTGAGCTTTGAACTTCATAGCCAGGTGTATGCAATCATGAGAAAAGCTACTTAAAGTGGCCACTTGCAAGTTGTTCTCCTGTTTGAATCTCCTCTGAAGAGTGGCATCATGGGCTCCTCAAAACAACTGTCAAATGATCTGAAAACAAAGATTATTCAACATAGTTGTTCAGGGGAAGGATACAAAAAGCTGTCTCAGCGATTTAACCTGTCAGTTTCCACTGTGAGGAACATAGTAAGGAAATGGAAGAACACAGGGACAGTTCTTGTTAAGGCCAGAAGTGGCAGGCCAAGAAAAACATCAGAAAGGCAGAGAAGAAGAATGGTGAGATCAGTCAAGGACAATCCTCAGACCATGTCCAGAGAGCTGCAGCATCAACTTGCTGCAGATGGTGTCACTGTGCATCGGTCAAATATACAACGCACTGTGCACAAGGAGAAGCTGTATGGGAGAGTGATGCGAAAGAAGCCGTTTCTGCAAGCATGCCACAAGCAGAGTCGGCTGAGGTATGCAAAAGCATATTTGGAGAAGCCAATTTCTTTTTGGAAGAAGGTCCTGTGGACTGATGAAACCAAGATTGAGTTGTTTGGTCATACAAAAAGGCGCTATGCATGGCGGCAAAAAAACACAGCATTCCAAGAAAAACACTTGCTACCCACAGTAAAATTTGGTGGAGGTTCCATCATGCTTTGGGGCTGTGTGGCCATTGCCGGCACCGGGAATCTTGTTAAAGTTGAGGGACGCATGGATTCCACTCAGTATCAGCAGATTCTTGACAATAATGTTCAAGAATCAGTGACAAAGTTGAAGTTACGCAGGGGATGGATCTTTCAGCAAGACAATGATCCAAAACACCGCTCCAAATCTACTCAGGCATTCATGCAGAGGAACAATTACAATGTTCTGGAATGGCCATCCCAGTCCCCAGACCTGAATATCATTGAACATCTGTGGGATCATTTGAAGAGGGCTGTCCATGCTCGGCGACCATCAAACTTAACTGAACTGGAATTGTTTTGTAAAGAGGAATGGTCAAAAATACTTTCATCCAGGATCCAGGAACTCATTAAAAGCTACAGGAAGCGACTAGAGGCTGTTATTTTTGCAAAAGGAGGATCTACTAAATATTAATGTCACTTTTCTGGTGAGGTGCCCATACTTATGCACCTGTCAAATTTTGTTTGAATGCAGATTGCACATTTTTTGTTAGTACGATAAACCTCATTTCAAGGCAGAAACATTACTGTGTCCAACAGTTATTACATATATCAAGCTGAAATAGCTGTTGCAAAAACACCAATTTTTATAAAACATTAAGCTTAAGATTAATAGGGGTGCCCAAACTTTTTCATATAACTGTATATTACTATGAAAGAGATTGAAGAGATAGTTAGATAGGATGAGGGCTGGGCCCCGGCTTGCTTTGTCAAGGCTCTGGCTCTTGACTGGTGCAGGTCTGGGATTTGGGCCTTTACCGGCGTAGTTGGGTCTCCGGGTCTTGACCGGCGTAGATCGGGTCCTTGACCAGGGTAGTCTGTACTCCAGGTCTGATCTGGTGATGCTTGGGTCCTGTCTCTAACCTTGCCGCAGCCCGCTGGCGCGCTCTCCTTGCTGCGGCCTGCCACCCCAGTTGCAGCATCTTCCCCTCTGCACGTCTTGACCGCTCTCCTTCCTGGCATCAAAATCCGCACACCTTTTATACTGCCATCAATGGCACCTGACTAGGTGTTGCATCCAAACTTAGCAGATAGAGGACAAGCCGCGGTCTATGGAGTGCCAAGGAGTGGATGGTGAAGAGGAGATAGTAAAAACCACCTTTATTAGGTCAATAAAACAACACGTGTTTCGGCAGTGGAATACTGCCTTCTTCAGGTCATGGGGTGAAATTACAAGGATGGTATTATATAGCCAACCCACATCTGTTGGTGGGTAACAATCAGGCACTGATAATTTTAACCCTATATGGTACAAAACAGATTAAGATCAGATAAAACAACATAACAATGCATAACAGGTGAATGGCACACTCATAAATGGCAAAAACTAGTGTACCACATATCCAATTTTAAATTTAATCCCTCAGGGGAAAGAGTCCCCAATTTATATATCCAATAACTCTCCCTATTGATCAAACAATTCAATCTATCATTGACAGGGTCCCCAATCTGATCAATAATGATTAGTGATGAGCGAGCATGCTCGCTACTGCTCGGTGCTCACCCGAGCATCTCACTGCTCGACATGCTCGGCGAGTTTTTCCGGGTTGCTCGGGCAGATGCTCGGGTCTCCGCCCTGCATGTTTGGTGCTCTTTACAGAACCAATGAACATGCAGGGATTGCCTGCCACTCACTGTAATGCTGTAGCCATGTTGGTTGTGGCATTACAGTGATTGGATGGCCGCACAGTGTCATCAGGTCTATATCAATAGATGGATATGAATAGCGGTACCAGAGCGCCAATAACAGGGCAAAAATATTAAAAGGACTGATTTATTAATATACACACAACGCGTTTCGGTGGACACAGCCACACCTGATGAAGGTGGCTGTGTCCACCGAAACGCGTTGTGTGTATATTAATAAATCAGTCCTTTTAATATTTTTGCCCTGTTATTGGCGCTCTGGTACCGCTATTCATATCCATTTATTGTCCCTTTCCCCCTGTTGGGGTGCGGTAGAGCTGCCTTTAACTTATTGTTCTTTCACCTGTGGGAGGAATTTAATTAGAATCACTACCCTGGTTTTCCAAGCTGCGCTGCCCTAACCCCTCCGGAACGCTGCCGGGGGTGTTGGTGAAGCTGGGCGTCCATCTCGGCGTTACATGCAACTAACCTGACCACGTGATCCACCACCGAGAGATCAGGATCTGTGAACGCCGCTGGAAATAGATGACAGCCATCAACAGAGCGGAGCTTGTGGAGCTTTACACTGGGGTTGTGCAGAGGTGCACAACTTCATAAGGTTAGTAGCCATCCTCACACCCCTCTAACAATTGCAATACTGAGTCACCCATTGCGCCTTGTTCTCTCCTCTCTTTACATCAGGTCTATATCAGACCTGGCACCTCCATGCTCGTCACAGTCACTCCGGATCAGACAGTGTAGGGAGAGGAGCTGCTGCGTCAGGGAGAGATTTGGTTGTGTATTAGGTAGTGTAGGGAGAAAACAAGTACATTACACATATCCATCTCAACAAACAGTCCTTCTGAGGACTAATCCATCTGCAGAGATATCAGGCAGGCAGTGTATATAGGCAGGCAGGGTATATAGCAGACTGCAGTGCATATAGCACAAGAGGCTCCATTCCAGTTCTGCCTTCTGCTGCTGTTAGATATTTGTATACAAAGGCCCAGGCCTCAGAGTCCAGGAATAATTGTTTTGGGATCTTAATCCTCAATATTTGCTTAAAAAGCAATCCAGAGAACACCGTTGTTCTGCGCCATTTGCTTGTTAGCACTGCAGAATACAGCCAGGTCCTTTCCATATTACAGCACTAAAAATCCAGATATTTAAAACTGTGGTTTGTCCGTCACACGGATCACATATAATTGCGCTGAAAATACTGCCATTTCTGGCTTCCATTAAACATTTGTTTCAGTGTGTCAGTGAGGCAATTGACACCAGTTTGCGGTTCAAAATAGTTACCTACAGGCCAGGTATTTAAAACTGTGTTTTGTCCGTCACACAGATCACATATAAGTTTTCAGAAAATACTTCCATTTCTGGCTTCCATTAAAAATTTGTTTCAGTGTGTCAGTGAAGCAATTGACACCAGTTTTCTGTTCAAATTAGTTACCTACAGGCCAGGTATTTAAAACTGTGGTTTGTCCGTCACTCGGATTAATTATAAGTTCGCTCCAAACTCAGTCATTTGTAGTGAGCGTGGAAGATATTGTCCTCCATTTAAAATGGGCAAGTCACGTGGCAAGGGATGGGGAACTGGACGTGATGGTGGTGGTGCATGCAGAGGCCGAGGCCGTGGGCAAGCTGAAATTGTGCCACAACAAACACCCACATCTTCTCGATCGACCTTCCTGTCCCAATTAATAGGGGACCGCAGAACACCACTATTGAACACAGAGCAGTGTCAAAAGGTTATTGGTTGGATAGCAGATAATGCTTCTAGTCACTTAGCCACCACCACCACCACCTTGTAGTCCACACGGTCAAGTCTCAGTATCTGTGAGTCTGGACCGCATATTCCGCACCCTGAACCTCCTTCCTCCCACCATGCCGAGTGCCCAGAGACAACTGATCCCACACTTGGACACTCCGAAGAGCTGTTCACTTTTCTATTTATAGATTCGGGCCTCTCGCCCGGTCCACTTGAAGCAGGGCAAGAGGAGATCACGTGTAGCAATGCCCAAATATTTGAGCAGCAACGGTCACATGAAGGCGACAGTGGGAAAGTGTCACAAGAGGTGGACGATGAGAGACACAATTGCCAAAAAGTCAGGAGGAGGACCAGGGTGCGGAAGTGGAAGACGAGGTGGTGGATGATATAGTAACTGACCCAACCTGGCAGGAGGACATGCAGAGCGAGGACAGCAGCACACAGGGGGAGGGAGGCAGCGCACCCCAACAGGCAGGAAGAAGCAGTGTGGTGGCCGCAGAAAGAAGGCAGGCAACCGTTCCCCATAACACCAAAACGAAGGAAGTTGCCAGTACAACTGTTAGGTCTTCCCGAGTCTGGTTGTTTTTTAACGACTCTGCTGATAACCCCAAAAAAGCCTTTTTCACCACCTGCCAGGCCAGCATCAGCAGGGGTGGCAAAACGACCAGCCTGACCACCACCAGCATGATCAGGCACATGGCAGCAAAGCACCCGACTATTGCGTCCAGGAACAGTGTCTGCGGGTGGACCACTGCTTCTTCCGCTGTTGTGAATGCAAGCCAATCCCCTGTCCATGGTACATGTGAAGATGCCTCCTGCCCTGCACCTGTCATTGCACACTCTCAAGTAGCAGCATCAGGAAGCACGTCCACGTCTTTGTCTCAGCGCAGTGTTCAGTTGTCCATACCCCAGTCCTTGGAACGCAAGCGCAAATACGCAGCCAAGCTGGAAGCACTGCAGTACTGCCTCAGCCAAGCGGCAACAGGCTGTGTTGAAGCTAATATACTTAGGTGACAAACCGCACAATGCTGAAGAATTGTGGACAGCTCTGAAAGAGCAGGCAGATCTGTGGCTCACACCGCTGAACCTACAGCCAGGCATCGTCATGTGTGACAATGGCCGGAACCTGCTGGCGGCTGTTAGGTGAGGCGAGCTTACACACATATCATGCCTGGCCCATGTGCTTAACCTCGTGGTTCAGCGATTTCTCAAATCCTACCCGGAGCTGCCGGATCTGCTTGTCAAAGTATGCCGCCTGTGTGTCCATATTAGAAAGTCAGCTACAGCTTCCGGGGCCCTTGCCGTGCTTCAGCAGCGTTTGCAGCTTCCGGCTCACAGACTGGTGTGTGATGTCCCCACATGTTGGAACTGTACACTGTAGATGTTGGGAAGGATTTGTGAGCAGAAGAGGGCAGTTGTTGAGTACCAGCATCAACAAGGTCGTCGGTATTCAGTTCAGATTCCACACATAAGACCTCAGGAGTAAACATGGATGTCAGACATATGTACCATCCTCCAAAACTTTGAGGACTCCACCAAGATGGTGAGAGGCGATGACGCCATAATTAGTGTCACCATCCTGCTTCTCTGTCTTCTGAAACGCTCTCTGCTCACAATCAAAGAGGATGCATTGCAGGCGGAGCACGATGAGATGGAGCAAGGAACCATACAGGGTGGTTACACACAGCACAGTCTCATCTCATCTCAACGTGGATTGGGTGACAATGAGGAAGATAAGGATGAGAAAGAACAAGAGCTAGTTTCATACGCTATAGACGGTACTACCTGCACAACTGTCATACCGTCTGTTCAGCGTGGATGGCCTGAGGACAGAGAGGAGGAGGAGAGAATGGTCACTCATCCTCTTGGTGAGAACACGAAAGTCTTGCCTGTTAGTGGTCTGGCACACATGGCTGATTTTAAGTTACGCTGCCTTTCTCATGACCCTTACGTTCTCAAAATTTTGGGTAACAGTCATTACTGGTTGGTGACACTTCTAGACCCATGCTACAAGGAGAACTTTATATCTCTTATTCCTGAGGCGGATAGGTCTACAAAAATGGGGCTGTACCAGAAGGCCCTTGTTGCGGAACTATTAAAAAAAATTCTCATCTGAAAACGCTGGCAACAGAGGTCATAGTTCGTTGGACAACCAAGGACTACAGGCAAGAGAGACACAACTCCAATCCAGCAGAGGCAGGGGAACACTGTCAAAGTTCTGGGACAATTTTCTCAGCCCCTCCCATTGCACAAGTGCTGAGGTGCAGGGTACTCTCACAAGGAGTGCAAAGTTTGAGAAGATACTGAGGGAATACCTTGCCGACCGTACCAACGTCCTCCGTGATTCCTCTGTGCCTTATAATTATTGGGTATCCAAGCTGGATACGTGGAATGAACTCGCTCTCTAAGCCTTGGAGGTCCTGGCCTGCCCTGCTGCTGGCATTTTATCAGAGCAGGTTTTTAATGCCGCTGGTGGAATTATAACTGATAAGCGCATCCGCCTGTCAACTGAAAATGCTGACAGGCTGACTCTTATAAAAATGAACAAGGGCTGGATTGGGCCAGACTTCTCAACAACAACGAATGATAGAAGCGTAACATAAACTCAAATCCAGTGTCTTTTTTTGGGAAGTGTATTTCCATGCACCTTTTCACACCCACACATGGGTATATGCTTCCTGATTTTGGCTGTTTGCTCTTGTGTCCTCCTCCTTCTCCTCATCCTCATCCTCCACCACCATATCACCAGGGTGACCATGGTCTGTGATGCAACACCTACATAATTTTTTTAAAGGGTGTTTATGATGCCCGTAAAATTTTTTTTTTATACAGAATGTTCATGTATACCCCCAGGGGTAAATGTTTGTCAGCCCATACACTTAGTGCATGGGCATTACAAGCATAGGAGGCCCGCTCCTTTCTAATGGGAACATTTTTTTATGAGGCCCTCTAAGTCTCTTCCAAGGAGGATTGGAGTGCCTCCCAATTTTTGGCAGCCCTTGCATTCACTGCATAGGCTAACACTATGGGAAACCCTCTCCTTTCTAATGGGAATTTGTCATTACTGTGGCCCTGCTCTAAGTGTCTTTAAATTCTTAGTGGTGTTTTTCCTAAATTTGGTCAGCCGTTGGACTCACTGCATACCCTATAACTGTATAGCAGACCCTCTCCTTTCTAATGGGAACATGTCGTACTTGTTACTGTGGCCCTGCTCTATGTGTCTTTAAATTTTTGGTGGGGTTTTTCCTAAATTTGGTCAGCCGTTGGACTCACTGCACACCCTATAACTGTATAGCAGACTCTCTCCTTTCTAATAGGAACATGTCGTACTCATTACTGTGGCCCTGCTCTATGTGACTTTAAATTCTTAGTGGGGTTTTTCCCAAATTTTGGCAGCCCTTGCAGTCACAGCATTGGCATTACCGCTATAGGAGATCCGCTTCTTTATAATGGGAACATTTTTTTTACTGAGACCCTCCTCTATGTCTCTTCAAAGGGATATTGGGTTGCGCCCGAATTTTTGGCAGCCCTTGCAGTCACTGCATACGCAATAACAGTAAAGGAGACCCACTCCTTAATGGGAACAACAAAGCCTAGCCGGCAGATGGCTCTCTAACAATAGCAAAGGCAGACTGCTGGCCCTTTAAGAATAGTAAGGGCCGCCTGATGGTCCTATAAAAATAGGCTTTGTGACTTTCAGAGTCCCTCCATCATAAATGAAACATGATGTGTCTGATGATGTGTCACACACCACTTAGCCAGATAAGCTTGTAAAATGTTAAAATTACATTTCCCGGTGAATGCATTTGTCTCAAAAAATAACGTAAAAAAAAAAAACAGTAGGATCTTTCTTTAGTATAAAAAACAGAGTCGCCAATGTAACCTCAATGTAATCACATTGTTCAGCTCCTGCGCTTCCTCCTCCATCTCCGAAATGACCACATCAGTCCCAAGCTGACAGCACTACAGCACTGCCTTCGCCAAGCGGCAACAGGCTGTGCTGAAGATAACATGCTTAATGCTTAGGTGACAAACTGCCCAGCGCTGCAGAGTTGTTGAAAGCTGTAACACAGCAGCCTGATCTGTGGCTCTCACCGCTGAACATACAGCCAGGCATGGTCGTGTGTGACAATGGGCGGAACCTGGTGATGGAGAAATGACAGCCGGAGTAGATACGGTTTCCCTCTATGCCAGTCCTTTCTCCGAGCTAAAGAATATGGCTGTGGTGAAATACAACTCCCACTGAGAAGCTGTTTCAGATTTAAAAACATTGTTCCCACCAGAGGATTTGATTCTGAGGGCTAACCTTTCTACCCCGCTCAAGAGCCCCATAGCAGCTGCAAAGTTAGCGCTATCATGAACTCTCCTGATGTAGAAGCCAAGGCACACCAGAGGATTCTCTTGTGGGACCGTCCAACCCTGCCGAGAAGCAGTCCTGGCTAAGATAAGTGTGTGGAAAGGTTCCTGGACACTCTATGGATGTTTTTTTACTGAGGTGGTAACCCACGCAAACATGGGAGAACATACAAAATCCTTGCAGATGTTGTCCTTGCTGGGATTTCAACCCAGGATCCCAGCACTGCAAGACTTCAGTGCTAACCACTGATCCAATGTGCTGCCGTTCACCCTCTGATATCTAACAGGCTGGAGAAACTTGCACCTCTATCTTCAGCTCCTTTGTGAGAAACTAATGTATTTGGGCAGCCACTCAAAGACAACACCAGGAGAAATAGTCGCGGCTGGAGACCGAGTATGGACACCCGGCCGCCGCCAGCATGAGGTTGTAAAAAACTTCCGCCTCCACGAGCCTAAAAGGCCACATTTCAAGTGGACTGGCTCTATACCATCCCTGGCGACATTCACTTGACCACGTGTTTGTGGTTAGGCGGTCCTTCCCAGTAAGTGCACTGGGGAGGGCACGGGTAATGTTGTGGGACCCGTGCTTGTGGAAGGCGGAGATGATATCAGGAGAAATAGTGGCGGCTGGGGACTGAGTATGGATACCCAGTCTCCGCCGCCATAAGATTGTGGACAGCTTCCGCCTCCCCGAGCCTAAAAGGCCACATTTCAAGTGCAAGCAGCTATCAAAAATTTGGCAGTATAGTATTGCAGCCTGTGGGTGGGTGGGTGGCTGGCTGCATACTTGCGCTTGCATCCCAAGGAAAGGGGTAGGGATAACTGAACGCTGCACTGGGACAAGGACGTGGATGGTGATTGTTGCAAGTCTGCAATGACAGGTGCATGGCGGGAGGCATCTTCGCATGCGTCAAGGATCACTTATGATGGGCAGTGACCTGTGAGTCAGAGATTCTTCCAGAGGTCTTCCCCATGCTGCTCCCATTTCTTTTCAGCACTGTATGTATGTATCTGGTGATGTCTCACACACCACATGGCCAGACAAGGTTGTAAAATGTTAAAATGACATTTCCCAGTGAATGCATTTGGCTTTGTTGAAAGCAATGCAAAAGTACAAAAACGCATCAAAGACGCTGCATGTGAACATAGCCCAAGGTGTGGAGGAATATTTTTGTTTTTGGTTATTTATTTTGCCTTATATACAAGTCATTACTCTGGAAAGGATGTTCCTTAACATATTTCCCAAGAAAATCCATTTTGGTTTCGTTTTTGTATGTATTATTGTGAGTCTGTAAAAGTGGCGTAATACCGCTGACAACGTTGTTGACAGCAGTGATCTTGGAGTCAGAAATGCTTCCAGGAGTCATCCCCATGCTGTCCATGTCACTTGAGCACTGTTCCCATCGATTTAGGCAATTTTTAGGCCCTCTGCAGACCGCCGGGGGTAGCCGCCTGAAAAATGCTTGAGTTTCCCATAGACTTACATTGGGCTCGTTGCTCGGGTCTAGCACCCGAGTATTCCAATTTGCTCGACCCAAGCATCGAGCACCCAAGCATTTTAGTGCTCGCCCATCACTAATAATGATCAGTTTTAAAAATTTTGGATCTTTATAATGTTCAGTTGAGAAATGTTTAGAAAACCTGTGGAAAACTAAACCGTTATGGATATTTTGCCTACGCTTGTTCAGCCTGGCATGCATGGTCTGTATAGTGCGGCCTACATATTGCAAGCCGCACGTACATTGAAGCAAATAGACAACATAAGAAGACTGACAGTTTACACTACACCTAATAGGGAAGCTCTTCCCAGTAGTACGGGAAACAAAGGACTTAATACCATTCACCAGAGTCGAACAACAAAGGCATTTAGATGTATTGCAACGATAACAACCAACCCTGGAGAGGATCAATCTTTTGTGCTGTTTGGATGAAATCGAGGTGTTACTGGGAGCAATGTAAGTACGTAAATTGCGACAACATCTGTAAATCAATCTGGGTTGTTTGGGTAGCTGATCAGAAAGAATGGGGTCATTGAGCAAAGTGTTTTTTTTACCAGTTTTTGTAAGGCCACACGGGACTGACCAAAAGTGGTTATAAAATTACAATTAGCCGCATTAGATGTACTAGAATTGCGGACAGAGGTGGAGGTGGATTCTGTTTGATTTAGACAAACTTCCTGAGTCAGGGATCTAGTTCTACTAAAGGCATCACTCAATATTTTTTTTAGGATAGCCCTTCGATGCAAATCGTTTTTTGAGGATTCTAGATTCAGTGATAAAATCATGATCCAAAGTGCAATTCTTCCTGATCCTCCAATATTGCCCACATGGAATGTTAGTGATCCAACTGGGAAGGTGACCATTGTCAAAATGTAAATAATTATTGACATCAACAGTTTTAAAATGTGTCGACTTGTGAATCATTCCATTGTCCTCAAATCGGAGGGAGAGATCAATGAACTGTATTATAGATTCAGAGATACAGGGGGTGAAGGTTAACCCCTATGTATTTTGATTTAAACCGGCTACAAAATAGAGGGCTTCATCTTTAGTGCCCCGCCAAAAAAAAAAAATCATCAATGAAACGTTTGTATAATACAACATGGTTAGAGGCAAGGGGGAAATAATTGCGGATAATCCACCCAGCTATTCAAATATGGGAGAGTTGGGTGATTCTATCATTGAATTCTCCCATGTAGCGGTAGAAGGACGTTCAAATTTTTACCCCCTACACCACAAGGGTTCTCACCTAGAAACCTTCCAACAATTGAGCCTTAAAGAATTCCGTTCTTTTAAACAATTTAAGATACCGGTACCGTGAGTCATAGGGTACATGCGCAGCATGCTTCTCCGTCGCTACACCCAGTCTCACAGTGACAGATTGCTTCCCGTAAACTTTGGAAAGTTGCTAAGCATAGCCCCCAGATGGTATATTACCCCTGGCGGACTCCGTCACTGACTGAATGTTGCATCCTGATGACTACGCCAAATGTAAAGCAGGTGACCGGATGCAACACACAAAAGGACACGAGGTGGGAGCAACCAATGAACTATTTATTTTCCCTGATATGGCGGGAACTTGCTATAGTTATGTCAACAGTTAAACAGGTGAAACAGAATAATCACAAGTGAATTATACACCACAGAACGTATAAGAAGTCTTAGAGTTCACTTTAAATATTAGGGAAGTCTCTTAGGGATTATGCTTATGTCCTTCTAACAGGGGTGGTACACCCGTTCACATTGGAGCTACTGTGCTGGCTCCTCTTATAGCAATGGCCCTAGCGGGGGTCACCGGTTCTTCCCGCTAAACTGCAAGTTCTCCTGACAAACTCTACCAAAGCACTTTGGGCCTCCTTCACTTCAATCGACCCCCACCCTGTATGCTGTCCTAGCCCAGGCCAACCCCTGTACCGTATGTTCGGGCTGGAAGCAATGGCCTGGCTCACTCGCATCGTCTGTTCACAACCTTGGGCATCCTCTCTCGGGTGAAGTCTCCTCACTGACCTTCAGTGCTTGACCACCAGCGGGTGTCTCTTAGGTCCGAAATGATGAGGGCTGTCTCTAGCTTCTGGCTGGCATCATCTGGGCTCTGAATCTTGACGCAGGTCTGGGATTTGGGCCTTGACCAGTGTAGTCGAGACTCGGGTCTTGACCGGCATAGATTGGGTCCTTGGGGCTTAATGGCGTAGTCTGTTCTCTGAGTCTGGTCCTGCTTGGGTGCAGTCTCTAATCGTGCAGCAGCACACTGGCGCACTCTCCACTCGGCCTGCCACCCCAGTTGCAGCATCTTCCACTGTGCACGTCTGGACCATTCTCCTTCCTATCGCCAAAACCCGCTCTGGTGTGGTGCGCAGACCTTTTATACTGAGGAACCCCATCATCAAAGGCACCTGACTAGGTATTGCATCAGTACTCATCCCCCCTGCAACTCTACTTCTTCAAGTTGATTCTGCATGATCCCGTGTGGATGGCTGGTGGCAGTCTTCTCATACCAATGATGCACAGCTGGGGTTTTTTAGGATTATTGTCACCTTCTCTTACCTATGATCATCATAATAAATAAATATCAGATACACAGAAAGAAAGAAAGACTGAGAAAGATGATTTAAAGATACAATCATAGAAAGATACGAGATAGACGGAAGGATGGATGAATAGATGTTTGCTGTGAATTATTAGTTTTTTTTTTGCTATTTTTGTCCCCTTTTTCCCTTATTGACACACGGGGAGTTCCCTGTGCGGCTCCGCAGGTTGCTGCTATTTTTCTGGTCTTTTTGGGTTTTGTTATATGTTTCAAGTTTTTGTGTACTGACAACTTTATATAGTTTAAAGTCATTAATCATTTAGTGACATTTTTTACCCAACCCTGACCAGTACTGGAATGTGCTGATAACACATCAAAGCTTTCCTGGCATGTCATATAACAAGAGCAAATATGGAGCTGTTTCCAAAGAGATTTCCTATAAAATGATAGAACAAGACAATGATGGAAAATGACATATCATTATTTATCTATTATTATTGTACAGTTTGATTATTTTTGTTCATTCTCTATTTCTTCTACACCAGCTCTCGGCACGGCCGGGGTGCCAGGAACGGAGTTCATTACGGCTTTCATGCAGAACAAAGGTTCTGGTGATTCCAGCCTCAGTCTTTCCGTCACAGCCTTACAAGACTCTACCACGGTCAGCGTCATAATCAATTCGATCAGTCGATCTACATTCAATCCGAAGCTCACCTTAAATAAACTGGAGGAAACCATCATTCAGCTTCCAGCTCGGATTCAATTGGCAGATTCTGGGACTTACAGCTACACTGTGCATGTCAACTCCAATAACCTGGTGTCTGTTGTTTCCATAAATTCCAAGGGTCAAAGCTCAGACACCGCATCTTTACTGCCTCTATCGGTATGAAATTTGTCATCAAATCTGTTTAAACAATATGGTGAAAAAGTTTTAAACTAAATTTCTGACTAAATTTCCTCTTCCCATGACTAATTGGATAGTCTTTGCATTGCTTCAGGTCTAGTTTCTAAAAGTAATTCTCCTCCTCTAATTTAAAATTGTGTCTGTTCCTTCTTTGACCACCTCTACTCTGTCTTCCTTTTCTCCACCAAGTAGAAGATATTTTCTCCAGACCTTTCAAAAACATCTTATCTTCATGTCCAGTACTTCTGTGCTCTATCTGTAGTCATTTTGCTCTTCCACACTTGATTATTTCTCCTTCACTATTTTAGCATAGGCAAATTGTGCCAAAAAAGTTTTTGACTAAATTTCCTCTTTCCACAATGAATGGGACATGCTTCACATTGTTTCAGGTCTATTTCTGAAGGTCGTTCTTCTTCGCTAACTCCTAATATTGTCCGTTTCTTCTTTGGTCACCTCTATTGTCTTTTTCTCCTTCATCTCATAGTACAAATTTTCAGGAGACTATTCAAAAACATTCAAGGTTCATCTTCAAACCTTTTGCTCTCTATCTGTAGTCATCTTGCCCTTGCTGTCACTCAATTTATCATTTCTCCTCCACCTTTTTAAGATTGAGCAATCTATGCCCAAAAAGTTTTGAGCATAGATAGTCTCCAGAAATGGGACATTCTTGGCATTAATCTTCTCCTAATGTTGGCCATTCCTCCATTGACTGCCTCTACTTTGATTTTGACCTTCTGTGCTCTATCTGTAGTCATCCTGATTTTCCATCCATGATTATTTCTCATTCACTTTTTGCGCATGGCCAAACTATGGCAAAAAAGATTTTTGACTAAATGTCCTTTTTTCCACGATTAATAGGACATTCTTGGCATTGCCATAGGACTATTTCTGAAGTTCCTTCTTCTACTTTAACTCTTAATCTTAGTTGTTCCTTCTTTGGTAACCTCTATTCTGTCTTTGATTCTTCCATCTCATAGCACAAATTTTCTCCAGTTCTTTCAAAAAACAACCAATGTTAAAAGCTGTTGACCTTCTGTGTGCTCTGTCTCTAGTCATCTTGCTCTTACACATTTGGTCTCGAGCATGGCCCAACTATGTCAAGATTTAATAAACTTGAAGAAGTTTTCTTCTTCAAGTCTTTGCTCAAAGCTCTCACTCTGTGAACCATTCAATTCCTTAATGGACCATATAAAAGAGCTGTAGAAGTAGCAATCCCATCTGAGCCCTGGTGCCGTAATGGTTGTAAAGGCTTCCTCAGCACTCAATAGAAGGATAAGACATGCCCTTTAGATCCCTCCACTGAAATGCAGGATGCCTGCATTAGATTCTGAACATTGGGGACCTGCATGTACAGTATGCTCAGTCAAGCATACATGTGTATAACAACAGTTAATGACGCCAATCTTGAATATATGACCACCTTTAGTCAATTATGCTCCACATTTGTCCAAATGAAGTATTTACTTGAGTGTCCACCACCATCCATGATTGCTGTTTGGATAGCTTCTATATAACTATTTTGTTTTTTCGTTGTTTCTCCATAGGAGTTGGGGACTGAATATTACGTAGTTACTCCACCCGAGGGATCTTCTAAAGAGTTTGCTATTATTACAAAAGATCCTGCAACAATAACCATATATCCTACAGGCACATTGACCTATTTGGGGAAAATCTACACCAAAGGGAAGGCATTTCTAGTCAAACTTCAAGGCTCTGAAGTTGTCCAGTTCCAAAGTGAAGATGATCTGAGTGGCACCAGAGTTGTGTCAGACAATGAAGTTGCAATCCTAAGTGGTCACACCTGTGCCCAGAAGTTTACCAAGTGCAACCATGTCTATGAACAGCTGCAGCCCACCTTTATTTGGGGGTTAACGTTCTTCATACCAACTTTATCATTCCAGACCAAGTATGATTTGGTGTATGTTACAGCTGCCACTGAAAACACACTAGTGACCTATCAAGCCGGATCCCAGCAGAACAGCGAAGAACTAGATGCTGGAAAAGTCTTGGAACTTGAACTCAAGGCAGACACTCCACTTTTCATCAACGCAACCGAAGGCATCCAAGTCATGTATTACAGTACTGGTAGCAGCAAAGGATCGGCAAACTATAACACACTTCTAATGACCGTCCCAGATGTGACATCATTTTGCACTTCATTCCAAACTCTGAAAGATTTTAGCAAGGAAGCCATTCTTGTGGCTAAGACGTCTGATCTAAAAGGCATAACCGTGAACAAAGCTTCTCTGGAGGGCGTCAAATGGAAGACCATCCAAGGAACTGAATATTCCTGGGGAGAGTACCAAATGACTTCAAAATCTAAACAAAATATATTCGAAAGCAGCAAAAGTCAATTTTTTCTAAGTGTTTATGGGATGCCGAACTTAAATTCATTTGGAGAAGTGGCGACTTGTATTGCTGGTAAGTTGACGTAAAAGATGGAGGAAGTTGACTTCTAACCTACCATCAAATCCTTCCTATTTGAAGATCTACAGAATTGAATTCTGAAGGTTAAATATTTTTGTGACATTGTAATATACAATTTTACAATAAAATATATTTTTTTAATGTAACACAGAACATTTAATTTAATTATTTAGGTTCCTGCAGACCATCGTGCAGCCAAGTCCAATGCAGGACAAAAGAAGTTTGTAAAATCGAACGTGGTAAAGCCAAATGCCAAGCAATCAAAGAAGACATATGCTGGGCATGGGGAGACCCCCATTACCGCACATTTGATGCAAAATATTATGATTTCCAGGGAACATGCTCGTACACGATGGCGAAAAGATGTAATGCCGACCTTCCGTTCTTTAATATTGAGACACAAAATGAAAATCGAGGTTCATCTAAAGTATCGTACCTGAAATCGGCCACCATCCAGGTCTACAATTATACTATCGTTGGCGTCAGGTCAGAATTTGGAGTAGTGAGGGTAAGTACTTGTTATTTCCCTGAACAGTCGGGGCAATCACCTTTGTCCCTCCAGAAAGTATATGCAAAGTTTTCTAAATATAAAATTGAACTTCAGCACTTTCTGAAACCTTTCATTCAGTAATATGTTCTCATAAACAAAAATATCCCCCCAGGGCTAGGTTAAGGTTGATGGAATCCCAAAAGCAAATATATGGTGGAAGTTGTTGTCTCACCTCTTGGACCTGAATGTGACCCTCGTCACATACAAGAGAGGTAGTGCTACCTGTCCACTGCCCTCACCACTGAGGTCTACGTCTGTTTAGGAGAAAAATGAGCAAGTGACTCCTTTAAGATGCCCATTCACCTTCTATTAACTTTCAGCCGAATACTCATATTGCCAACAACTATTCTTTCAGACCCCTTCAACATGCATGCTCGGATTGGCTGAGCGTGCACATACTCTTGATAAGGAGAAGGAAGTAAGCCACAGCCAATCAAACCAGGTGTTAGTTTATGTCCCCTGCAATCAAAAGAGATTCAAGGCCATATATATACAGTGGGGAAAATAATTATTTGATCCACTGCCAATTTTGCAAGTTTTACCACCTACAAAGAATGGAGAGGTCTGTAATTTTTATAGTAGGTCACTTCACCTGTGAGAGACAGAATCTAAAAATAAAATCCAGAAAATCACATTGTATGATTTTTACATAATTAATTTGCATGTTATTGCATGAAATAAGTATTTGATGCAATAGAAAAACAGACCTTAATATTTGGTACAGAAACCTTTGCTAGAATTACAGAGGTCAGACGTCTCCTGTAGTTCTTGACCAGGTTTGCACACACTGGAGCAGGGATTTTGGCCCACTCCTCCATACAGATCTTCTCCAGATCTTTCAGGTTTTGGAGCTGTCGCTAGGTAACATTGAGTTTCAGCCCCCTCCACAGATTTTCTATTGGGTTCAGGTCGGGAGACTGGCTAGGCCATTCCAGGACCTTGAAATGCTTCTTATGGAGCCACTCCTTAGTTATCCTGGCTGTGTGTTTTTAGTCATTGTCATGCTGGAAGCCCCAGCCACGATCCATCTTCAATGCTCTTACTGAGGGAAGGAGGTTGTTGGCCAAAATCTTGCAATACATGACCCCATCCATCCTCCCTTCAATACAGTGCAATTGTCCTGTCCCTTTTGCAGAACAGTGCCCTCAAAGTATGAAGTTTCCCCCGTCATGCTTCGCGGTTGGGACGGTGTTCTTGGGATTGTCCTCATCCTTCTTCTTCCTCCTAACACGAGAGTGGAGTTGATACCAAAAAGTTCTATTTTGGTCTCATTTAATTACATAACCTTCTCCCATGTCTCCTGTGGATCATCCAGATGGTCATTGGTGAACTTCAAATGGGCCTGGACAAGTACTGGCATGAGCAGGGGGACCTTGCGTGCCCTGCTGAATTTTATTCCATGACGGCGTAGTGTGTTACTAATGGCAATGTTTGAGACTGTGATCTCAGCTCTCTTCAGGTCATTGACCAGGTCCTTTTGTGTAGCTATGGCTGATTGTCTTTCTCAGAATCATCCTTACCTCATGAGGCGAGATCTTGCATGGAGTCCCAGACCAAGGAAGATTGGTCTTGGCCTTGCTGGAGAGGTTGGAGTGTGATTGAGTGTGTGGACAGGTGTCTTTTATACAGGTAACGAGTTCAAACAGGTTCAATTAATACAGGTAATGAGTGCAGAGTAGGAGGGCTTCTTAAAGAAAAACTAACAGGTCTGTAAGATCCAGAATTCTTGCTGGTTGGTCGGTGATCAAATACTTATTTCATGCAATAAAATGCAATTTAATTACGTAAAAATCATACAATGTGATTTTCTGTTTTTTATTTTTAGATTTGGTCTCTCACAGGTGAAGTGTATCTCCATTCTTTGTAGATGGGAAAACTGCAAAATCGGCAGCGGATCAAATACTTATTTTCCCCACTGTATAACATTTTGTATAGGAACCTTAAGACTTAAAGTGGTTATCCTGGATTAGAAAAACATGGCTGCCTTCTACCCCTCTGCAGGTTATGAGTGGTTTTGCAGCTCAGTCAAATTCACTTCAATGTGTGCTGTTCCACACATAACCAATAAAAAAGGTGATAGGCTATTTTTTGGAGGAAAGCAACCATGATTTTTTTAATTTTGGAAAACTCATTTAAAAAGAGAGTCACATTGATGGACACCTCTTCTTGGTCATCAAGAAGCATGGATGGTGCATGAAGTATGCCCTAAATAATTTAGCTTTATTTTCCTCCATAGATTTTTTTATTACATTTCTGATACTTTTCTTAATAGGTAAATAATCAAAAAGTTCAACTTCCAATTAAACTAAATGACGACAAGTTGATTTTATCGCAAAGTGGAACTTCATTAATTCTTGAGACGGATTTTAAGCTCAAAGTCATCTACGACTGGAACATCCTCCTGAAGATCAGCATCCCCAGCAGTTTTTATAAAGCAGTTTGTGGTCTATGCGGAAATTACAACGATAACCCAAATGACGACCTTTCCAAAGAAGGAGCGACTTTATCTACAATAAATTATGGAAAACTTTGGAAAGTTGAGGAAACCAGCGATGGAAGCTGTCATGATGACTGCAATGGAGACTGCGTGACCTGCACTACAGAGAAAAAGAAGCTCTATGGAAACAATCAGTTTTGTGGTATCCTCACCCAGAATCCTGGACCTTTCAAAGTTTGTTATAATACTATTAATCCCAGTATGTACAGGGAGAACTGTATCTATGATATGTGCCTCAATGATGGTTACCTTCAGATTTTGTGCCAGACATTAAAGACCTACAGTGATGCATGTGCCAGGGAAGGCATACAAGTTGGTGATTGGAGAAGTATAAGCAATTGTCGTAAGTAGAACCTCAACATCTTCTTATTGTAGGTGACTAGAGATGAGAACATCGATTTTGTGCTAATTACATTTGTGTCAATATTAAGTAAATTTACTGGACCTGGCAAATTCAAAAAAAATTTGCGTAGATTGTAAGAAAAAATGCAAATCACTATTTTATACAACACAAAAGAATGCACGAGCCAGAGAAGGCTCACATGACTTAAGGGGTGCACACACTGGCTTCCCTATAATGCCTTGCAGCAATCAACAAACTATATGTTATAGTAATATAGACAGTCAATCCAGAGGGACTATGATAGCCTGTGTGAAGATCTGGGGTCTTCCGTGGGCGTAATACCACTCAGACAACACAGGGTGAGGATAAAACAGTGTGACAATACGTTATTGAACCACAAAACGGACAATAAGCAGAACAGTCCCAGCAAATACACGAGATGGAACAATATTACAGTCTCACCCTTCCACTCCACCCGCCTGGGATAGTACAGCTGTGACTTTAGGACTTCGAGGGCCAACTACCTCAACCAGTGGCCCCCACAGAGAGAATGTAGCGGCAACATTAGTAAGCCGACATTCCATCAAGGAACAAGGCCAGGAGACACGAGAGTCCCACCCTGGCCTCTCTTAGATTTTCAATGGGACCAGATGACCGGCGGGTCCTAATCTGGCTTTTCCGAATGTCTCCATGGGTTCCAGGCGACCGGATGGTCCCACCTGGCAACCCCAAACAACATATCCATGGGGTCAGGTGACTTCATCGTCCCAACCTGGTCTCCCCAAATGTATCCATGGTCTCTCTGATGATCAATGGAGCAGATATGTATCTTTCCAGTCAGGGCTATATACTAGAGATGAGCAAGCATGCTCGCTACTGCTTGGTGTTTGCCCGAGCATCTCACTTCTTGAGATGCTTGGCGCTCACCGAGTATTTCCGTGGTTGCTCGGGCCCCCTCCCTGCATGTTTGTCGCTCTTTAGAGAGCCAATGAACAGGCCAGCATCAGCAGGGGTAGCAAAATTACCAGCCTGACCACCACCATCATGATCAGGCACATGACAGCAAAGCACCCGACTTTATGGGCCGAACCCCAGGGTCCAGGAACAGTGTCTGCGGGTGACACCACTGCTTCTTCCGCTGTTGTGCGTGCAAGCCAATTCCCTGTCCATGGTGCATGCAAAGATGCCTCCTGCCCTACACCTGTCATTGCACGCTCTGAACTAGCACCATCAGCAAGCACATCCTTGTCCCAGCGCAGCGTTCAGTTGTCCATACCCCAGTCCTTGGAATGCAAGTGCAAATACGCAGCCAACACCCCACAGGCCACAATATTAAATTCACACATTTCAGGACTGCTTGCGCTCAAAATGTTGCCTTTTAGGCTCGTGGAGAAGGAAGCTTTCCGCAACCTGATGGCGGCGGCCGTCTCTTGGTACTCGGTCCCCAGCCGCCATTATTTCTCCCGGTGTGCCGTCCCCGCATTACACAAGCTTGTGTCCCACAAATTAGCTGTACCCTCAACAATGCAGTTACTGGGAAAGTCCACCTAACCACGGAAAAATGGACAAGTGCTTGTGGGCAGGGACAGTACATCTTGCTGACGGCACACTGGGTTAACATAGTGGAAGCTGGGACCCAGTCGGACCTTGGGACGGAACACATCCTCCCGACGCTGAGGATTGCGAGCCCTAGGTCAATCAGGGTTGCCCCCACAGTCTACATCTCCTGCACCTCATCCTCCTTAGCCTCTTCCTCCTCTCCAGCCTCCATCTCCGAAATTACGACATCAGTCACAAGCTGGAAGCACTGCAGCACTGCCTCAGCCAAGCAGCAACAGGTTGTGCTGAAGCTAATATGCTTAGGTGACAAACCGCACAATGCTGAAGAGTTGTGGACAGCTCTGAAAGAGCAGGCAGATCTGTGGCTGACCCCGCTGAACCTACAGCCAGGCATGGTCGTGGGTGACAATGGCCGGAACCTGGTGGCGGCTCTGAGGCGAGCTCACACATGTACATTGCCTTGCCCATGTGCTTAGCCTTGTGATTCAGCGGTTTCTCAAAACTTACCCGGAGCTGCCGGATCTGCTTGTCAAATTACGCCACCTTTGTGCCCATTTTAGAAAGTCACCTACAGCTTCCGCCACCCTTGCCGTGCTTCAGCAGAGTTTGCAGTTTCCGACTCACCGACTGGTGTCTGATGTCCCCACATGTTGGAAATCGACACTGCAGATGTTTGGAAGGATGTGTGAGCAGAAGAGGGCACGTGCAATGGCCTGAACTGGCTCTCTATGCCTTGGAGGTCCTGGCCTGCCCTGCCACTAGTGTTTTATTAGAGCGGGTTTTTAGTGCCGCTGGTTGAATTATAACTGATAAGCGCATCCGCCTGTCAACTGAAAATGCTGACTGGCTGACTCTTATAAAAATGAACAAGGGCTGGATTGGGCCAGACTTCTCAACACCACCGAATGATAGCAGCATAACATAAACTCAAATCCAGTGTCTTTTTTTGGGAGGTGTATTCCCATGCACCTTTTCACACCCACACATGGGTATACGCTTCCTGATTTTGGCTATTTGCTCTTGTCCTCCTCCTTCTCCTCATCCTCATCCCCCACCACCATATCATCAGGGTGACCGTGGTCCGTGATGCAACACCCACATAATTTTTTTAAAGGGTGTTTATGATGCCTGTAAAAAATTTTTTTATACAGTATGTTCATATGTACCACCCAGGGGTAAATGTTTGTCAGCCCATACACTTAGTGCATGGGCATTCCAAGTATAGGAGACCCGCTCCTTTCTAATGGGAACATTTTTTTATGAGGCCCTCCTCCATGTCTTTTCCAAGGTGCATTGGAGTGCCTCTCAATTTTTGGCAGCCCTTTCATTCACTGCATAGGCAAACACAATGGGAGACCCACTTCCTAATAATGAGAACATTTTTTTTCAGGAGGCCCTCCTCTACGTCTCTTTCAAGTGGCATTGGAGTATGTCCAAATTTTTGACAGCCCTTTCACTCACTGCATAGGCCAACACTATGGGAGACCCACTTCCTAATATTGGGAACATTGTTTTAAGGAGGCCCTCTGACCTCCACGTCTCTTCAAAGAGGCATTGGAGTGCCTCCAAATTTTTGGCAACCCTTGCATTCACTGCATAGTCACACACAATGGGAGAACTACTTCCTAATAATGGGAACATTGTTTTCATGAGGCCCTCTGGCCTCCACGTCTCTTCCAAGGGGCAGTGGAGTGCCTCCCAATTTTTGGCAACCCTTGCATTCACTGCATAGGCCAACATTATGACAGACCCCCTTCCTAATAATGGAAACATTGTTTTCAGGAGGCCCTCTGACCTCCACATCTTTTCCAAGGTGCATTGGAGTGCCTCTCAATTTTTGGCAGCCCTTTCATTCACTGCATAGGCAAACACAATGGGAGACCCACTTCCTAGTAATGGGAACATTTTTTTTCAGGAGGCCCTCCTCTACATCTCTTTCAAGGGGCATTGGAGTATGTCCAAATTTTTGACAGCCCTTTCATTCACTGCATAGGCCAACACTATGGGAGACCCACTTCCTAATAATGGGAACATTGTTTTAAGGAGGCCATCTGACCTCCATGTCTCTTCCAAGAGGCATTGGGGTGCCTCCAAATTTTTGGCAACCCTTGCATTCACTGCATAGGCCAACATTATGGGAGACCCACTTCCTAATAATGGAAACATTGTTTTTCAGGAGGCCCTCCTCTACGTCTCTTTCAAGGGGCATTGGAGTAGGTCCAAATTTTTGGCAGCCCTTTCATTCACTGCATAGGCAAACAGTATGGGAGACCCACTTCCTAATAATGGGAAAATTGTTTTCAGGAGGCCCTCCTCTACGTCTCTTTCAAGGGGCATTGGAGTATGTCCAAATTTTTGACAGCCCTTTCATTCACTGCATAGGCCAACACTATGGGAGACCCACTTCCTAATAATGGGAACATTGTTTTAAGGAGGCCATCTGACCTCCATGTCTCTTCCAAGAGGCATTGGGGTGCCTCCAAATTTTTGGCAACCCTTGCATACACTGCATAGGCCAACATTATGGGAGACCCACTTCCTAATAATGGAAACATTGTTTTTCAGGAGGCCCTCCTCTACGTCTCTTTCAAGGGGCATTGGAGTAGGTCCAAATTTTTGGCAGCCCTTTCATTCACTGCATAGGCAAACAGTATGGGAGACCCACTTCCTAATAATGGGAAAATTGTTTTCAGGAGGCCCTCCTCTAAGTCTCTTCAAAGGGGTATTGGGTTGCGTCCAAATTTTAAAAGGGGTATTGGGGTGCGTCCAAATTTTGGGAAGACCTGCCACTCACTGCATACGCAATAACAGCATAGGAGACCCACTCATTAGTAATGGGAACAACAAAGCATAGCCGGCTGATGGAACTCTAAGAATAGCGAGGGACGACTGCTGGCCTTTTAAGAATAGTAAAGGCCGCATGATGTCCCTATAAAAATAGGCTTTGTGACTTTCAGAGTCCCTCCTTCATAAATGAAACAGGATGTGTCTGATGATGTGTCACACACCACATGGCCAGATAAGGTTGTAAAATGTTAAAATGACATTTCCCCGGTGAATGCATTTGTCACTGTTAAAAGCAAAAGTGCAAAAACGCATCAAAAACGCTACATGTGAACATAGCCCAAGGTGTGGAGGAATATTTTTGGTATATTAATTTTGCCTTATATACAAGTCATTACCCTGGAAAGGAAGTTCCTTAACATATTTTGCAGGAAAATCCATTTTTGTTTTGCTTTTGTATGTTTTATTGTGAGTCCCTAAAAGTGGTGTAATACCTCTGACAACATTGTTCACAGCAGTGACCTGGGAGTCAGAAATGTTCCAGGGGTCTTCCCCATGCTGTTCCCATGTCATTTGAGCACTGTTCCCATCTATTTGGGCAATTTTTAGGCCTTCTGCAGACCGCCGGGGGGGCTGCCTGAAAAATGCTTGAGTTTCCCATAGGCTTACATTGGGCTCATTGCTTGGGTCGAGCACCCGAGCATTCCAATTTGCTCGACCCGAGCATCGAGCACCTGAGCATGTTAGTGCTCGCCCATCACTACTATATACCCTTTGGCTAGAATCATGCAGAATCCAAATCGTGTTTCTTTGGGTAAAGCCATCCTATCAACCTGATAGTGTGAAGAGAGTCTGATGATCTTTTGCATCTCCTTGTAAAGTCTCTTTCCAATTTCTGTTTCAAGTCTGACTGCTACAGAAGCACATGTCCCTTAAAATAGTTACAGTTGTCCGTTCAAGTACACATTCACAGTTAAGGGCATAGGGAGGGCATTCCTCATAGGGCTCAGCTATCATTGTTTGAGCTAATCTATTTACATAGTTGGTATAATAGGGGACTCTTTAAATCAACATCATTTTTTCAGAATCAAAGAGGAGACAACAATCAGGGTTATACAAATACTGGTCTGTTCTTATTGACCAGCCACATAAATACACATACATTTACAAGTCAACACAAAGATAATAGTGTATTTTTCTTGGATTAACAAATCTAAACGTCTGGCTTATTAACATTATAGGCTGTATCATCACAGCCAGTATAAAATCCAAGGCAGGGAAGACAGCAGCCACTTTGTGGGGAATCTGGAAAGTGAGAGGACGTCACAGCTCTCAGCTCATTCATAGAAAAAAAAGGAAAGAAAACCCTAAAACACTGAATAAATAATTCAGATAGTGAGTGACAGCACAAAAAATAGTTTCTATTTACCCATATCCATAGATATTAAGGCCATTTTGGACATTACTGTGTTTGTCTTTCTCTAACTATTCTTCTTAATTGATATTATTAACTATACTGCAGTTAACGTTTTTTGTTTTTTTTACCCCTAGCTATGGATTGTCCTAGAAACAGCACATATAACTCATGTGGAAGTGCTTGCCCAGCTACGTGCCAGGATCAGAACGCTCCATCCAAATGCACTCAGCCTTGTATCGAAACCTGTGAGTGTATCGAAGGATTTGTGCTGATTGAAGGAACATGTCAACCAAAGGAAAATTGTGGCTGCTCTTACCAAGGCCGTCTCATGAATCCAGGTGACTCATTTTGGGTTGATACCGCCTGTCAAAAAAAATGTGTCTGCAATCCATCCACTCGTAAAGTCGAGTGTATCAGTACTAAGTGCGCGAAAGGAGAAAGTTGTTCGATCAAGGATGGAATCCAAGATTGCTATCCACTCAGTTACGCCACTTGCTCAGCTTCAGGAGACCCTCACTATGTCACCTTTGATGGCCTCCATTATGACTTCCAGGGAGCTTGCCAGTACCTGCTGTCCGGGCTCTGTAATAAGGATATAGGTTTAACTGATTTCCAAATCATCGTGCGCAATGAAAACCAAGGAAGTCTCCTTGTCTCTTATACCACCGCCGTCATCTTCAAGATATTTGGGATAGAAATCCAAGTCCGTAGAGAGAATCCAGCAGCAGTTTTGGTGAGTACAAGATCATAGATACAGTCATATCTCTAGATGTAAGACCCACAATTTCCTAGAATTAAATAATTCCAAAACTAGAATGTCTGTCGGTAACCATCTTTGGGTATCAGTGATGATTACTTTTTAACTGGAAACAATAGACACAAAGTACGTACAAGACAAAAGAAAAAAAATCCGACATTGGCTAATATTAGGAGCTAAAATAATTGTTTCTCGTTTTAGGTGGATAAATTGAAGTCCAATCTTCCACTGGCAATGAGACCAAAACTTGGTAATATTGACATCTTCCAGTCCGGGAGACAATGCATTATTCAGACCAACATCGGAATCCGTGTGACATTCGACTGGGAGGCACGAGTCGGAGTGACTCTTCCCTCAATATACTTTGGATCCGTGTGCGGCCTCTGCGGAAACTTCAATAACGTTTCTACAGATGAGCTGATTGATCGAGAAGGAAAAGTTCAGCCTGATATTCCATTGTTTGGTCATGGCTGGAAAGAAGGAGAAAATGCTGACCAATGCAAAATCATCAGCGGAGGTAATTGCACCAATCTTCTAAAGCTAGAAGGCGAGCAAAAGAAGAACCCGAAAGAGTGTGGCATGGTGCTTGACCCTGAGGGTCCTTTCAGAAATTGTCATTCCAAAATTGATCCTGTATCTTACTTTGAGGACTGTGTTTATGACATGTGTGCATATGGTGAAAGGCAGGATCTCATCTGTAGGCTATTGACCGGCTATGCTGCCTCGTGTCAGGACGTTGGAGCTGTCATCTATGAATGGAGATCGGACATCTGTCGTAAGTATATTCATGACCAATTGCTGCATTGCTCAGGGAGTTATTGACAAAACCAACCAAGTAACCTAGTAATGGGGTCAGCACCAACATACTCTATCTGGGCATACACATATCATACACTATCTATAGGAATGCCCATTATTTCTTTGGCCCGTAAACATGCCTGGTGGGGTAATGAGGATCCTATCATGAGTCTGGAGTTGGCCTTGATTTCAGCATCAGAAAATCAGAAACATCACGAATTATATAGGCACAATATGATATCCACATTAGGCCATACTGTACCCTTTGTTTGCTCCTTATTTCATATAGGGAAACCTACATGTTCCAATGGAGGGAAGAATACCTCCAAAATACAGTGCCACCATGGGACAACTAAAGGCAACATTCAAATATATCATAGTTCCATGGCATGAGGCCACAGAGCAACCGTATAGAACTGATGCACATGACTCTCCCATGTGCATCAGTCCAGAGAGTATATCTTGCAGTTATTCATTGTCGTAGACGCATGGCTGATACCAGGGGTGGACACAGATAGAAGAGGCCCCTGTGCAAAAACAGTATATGGGCCTTTTGCAGTCCAATAGCTCATAATGCAGAAGTCCTCCAGCTTTGGAGGTAGTAGTGGCCCCCTTATCTCTTGGGCCCCTATGTGGTTGTGACTCGCCCCCTGGGCTGTGGGGCACTCGGATCCGGGCAATAGGGAAACGATGGGGGTAGTAGTGGCAGCCCGGTCCGTGGCTCAGGGTGGTCAGACCAATGGTAGTCTGCTACGTACTGATGATAATGTCCGACTACGCCACCCGTGGATTGCGGTTATTAGGAACCGCCGCTGCAGGGCAGACCGCTGGGGCTGATGATGTATGCAGCTGGGATGATGTGACTCCCCACGGGAAGAGTGCGGCCCCAGGGCAGTGTAGTGGATGGTGGGAGTGATGGTGGTGAGAGTCCCAGTACCGGTAGTGCCGGAGGAGCGAAAAAGCACACAGACAACGTACTGCAGTCCAGGGTCTTTACTCACGGTTAATATCCAAGTCACTTCTGCAGGGAATGAATGCCCGAGCCGTGCTGCGGCCACCAGGTGAGGGGCTCGGTCAACTCCCAGGCAGCTCAGGAATATGGCTCAGGACCCCCTTCAATCCTTCCTCTGGCCTGCCTCACCAGTGACCCACTTTTGTTCAGCTGCCACGGACTTGTGCGGTTAAACGTGGGCCCCGTCCTCCGCTGTCCTATATGGTGCCTTCCTAGCAGGTTTGATGAGGTGTCGCACCAATAAATGATCACAACGTCCGGTCTTTGGCTGAGGGTCGTTTCTCCTCCACCAACTTGGGATCCGGCACCCTTAATCTGCCTGACCCTTCACCCTGGATTCTCGTGGGTTCTTAGGGTCCCTTCCACCTTCTTGTTCCTGAGCCCTTCTGTTTCTCTCTCTCTCTTCTTCTCCTTTTCTGTTCCTTTCTCGTGGAGCTGGGATGAGACGTAATCTCAGCTCCACTTCACCTCCTCTCTCTCTCTCCACTCTACTCCTCGGCCTCTCACTAGGCCCACTCTGGAGTAGAGCTCCTACAGAGCCTCTACTCCCTGTCTTCTCTTCTCTGGACAGAACCTAGATCTAAGATGGTGCCCACCTTTTATACCTCCCTCTAGCCATGAGCCCAGGTGACCAGCAACCAATGAGCTCCTATCTACGCTCAGGAACCAACCCCTATCTGCCCCTACAGCACTGGGTGTTCCACCCCCCTCCCCACTCCAGGCAGGGACATAGTCGGTCGTGCCTGCACTTCTGTCTAGTGGGAGCACCGTTGAGCTGTCCCTCGGAAATGGGGTGTGTGTGCTGTATGCAGCTAACTGAGCCCTGGTCCATACTCCATCCTTACCAGGGAGTGGAATATCACACCTCTGGTCTGAGGTGCAATACCCCTGTAGCGGCCGAACCCTCGGGGCGCTACAGTTGTACCAATAATATGTCCGCCCCTGACCAATTACATATTGAATAAAAATGAAACTGTAATAGAAAACAAATGAAACAACAATTGCTACAATTCTGAACCATATTTCCTTTGCAGCGATGTCCTGCCCCCTGAACAGCGGATACAACATTTGCGTCAGTGGCTGTCCTTCCACCTGTCTCTCTTTATCAATGTCCTCGAAATGCGATTCCACCTGCAGAGAAGGCTGTGAATGTGCGAAGGGCTTTGTCCTCAGTGGAACAGAGTGTGTGCCAATGTCCCAATGCGGATGTCTCTACAACACCCTTTATTACAAGCCCGGGGACATCTTCTATCCAGAAAACACATGTGAGAATAAATGCACCTGCAACGGTGGCGGGACTGTCACCTGTGTGCCAACCTCCTGTGGCCCCTATGAAGAATGTAGCATTGTCAACGGGATACAAAGCTGCAATCCCGTGGGAAGTGCCACATGCTCGGCCATTGGCAGAACGACCTTTAATACATTTGATAATTTTGGATATGATTTCAATGGAAACTGCTCTTATATATTATCAAAGACCTGCTTGACTGAGGGGTCAAACTTGACTCCTTACATTATCCGAATAAGGAACATAGACGGCTCCTTTACCATCAGCAAAAAAGTCATACTCGAAGTCTACAACTATACTGTCACCATCTTCCAAGGAACTGAAAACAAAATCCTGGTAAGACCATTTCTTTGCACTTTCATTACTTATAACTCAAAAGTTTCCTTAGAGTGATAAATTCATCCTAAACATTTCTGTTTTTTTGGAATCTCAACTATCAGAAGAACGGTAGACATAAGTGAATCGCTTTAAGGCAAATCAAATGTACCTTGAATTACACAGACTGATTTTTCTAAAATTAAATTCACACAAATACAGCAAAATAGTGACTGTCCGCCATTTTGCTGGATTCAAAAAGTCCAAGAATTTGTTAAAAAATACAACCCCTTCAGTCCGGTCACTGTTGTGATCTTCACTGGGCCATCTTCGGTATCATGCAATGTCATAACGTTGATGCATAGAAGAGGATAAGATGGCGGCCACTGTAATAACTTGAAGATGCCCAATGAAAATTAGATCAGTGATGCAGCATACAAAACAGCCATATACACAAGGGCAGACTGTTAATTGATTCTAAAACCCCTCAAGGAAGAAGCTAGCATGAAACGTGCATTGGGGTCATACCCTATCCACCAGGTTGTATCTCATCTTTGCCTTTCACAGTTTGCCCTTGTGTATATGGCTGTTTTGTATGCTGGAATTGCAGCTCACTGTTTATTCATGTTTTGCACTATGCCATAGAACTTTTTTCTTTGCACAAGCACTTTATGGATTTGATACCTGGGTATTAGCCCACATTTATATTTCTTGTGGCAGATTAGTGTACTAAGGATTGATGACACCGTATTTATACTCTTTAGTGCCATTATTTATACCTTGCAGGACTAATTGTCCGCCTTACTGTTTATATTTATGGCTTTTCTCTAGAGTATGACTATAATGCTTAATTATCCACCTTAAATTGTTGAATTGTTGAACTAAAAAATCCTATTTATTTTGCCCAAAATTTTAATACTTCCAATGTGTGCAGGTTCGCTGCATCCTTTTCCCTGTTTTTAAAGGTTGTTAATATATTTTATATAATATAAATAAAGTTATGTTTTTTTTTTATTTGATGTGGCTCTAACTTCTCAATCTTGTTGGTTTAATTTTTTTTTTTGGAAGTGCCAAGTATATTTATAGACCACTTTTCTGGTATATCACCTTTCCATTGAGCCCGATGGACCCTACCAATAGGGAATCAGCCAACAGGGGTCATTGCATCTCCATCATTTTGATAAGTATAGGTCCCACCACATCAACTTTTACATAAGGCGGGTTTGAACCGATGGACTCCCAATATAGTTGAATGAGGTGGGACTTTTCCAAAAGGCTTCCTCTTTAAAAAGCTGCCACTGATACAGACCAGACTTTGGACCTCTTCATTGAGAAGAGTTCTTCTCTAAAAGACCATAATTTCCCTCCATTTTTCTAGGATGTTTCAATTTGCTTGTTCAATGTTTTAAAATGAGCAGAACCTCTTCATATGTCCAAGAACAGATAAAGTTGGGTCACTTCTGCTAGATTGGCAGAACTTTGAGTTGAACAAGCCTACTGACATTAATAAGCTGGTGATCCACTTCTTTATTTTCTTTGCTCAGGTAAACAATATTCTTCGAAATGTCCCATTTGTGGTGGAGGCCAATCAATTCAGGGCTGATTATCAGGGTGGAGGACTTGTCCTTAAAACTGACTTTGGCTTGGTCATTACTTCAGACAATTCCATTCATATAACAGTGCCAGGAAACTATCACAAACAGACATGTGGTCTGTGCGGAAACTACAACAATGACCCTAAGGATGAGTTTAGTTCTAGTAATAGCGATGCTGTGTCATTTGCCGAATCTTGGAAGGAAGAAGGAGACTTCTGCACTACAAATGAAGTCTGCTCCGGAGACGACCAGCTTTGTGCTGACTGTCCCAGGTTAGCATGGAATGAGTTTGCCAGCGAAAACTTCTGTGGGATTCTTATTTCTCCAAGTGGTCCATTCTCACCGTGCCACCAAACAATTGACCCAACAGCGTATCTGAAGAGCTGTATTAATGCTCTTTGCTCAAAAACTGGAGAACTTTGTACCATGCTTCAAGGTTATGCCAAGCTTTGTCAGGATGCAGGTGTTGCTATAAAGCCATGGAGGACACAAAGTTTTTGTCGTAAGTACATAATACAATTTTTACATATTCCATAAAGATCATGGTCCAAGAAGACCAAAGGAGAATGAAGGTACAGCCTTGTCATTCACCAACTATATTCTTTTGGTAAGCAGGAGCTCTCCAGTGAATAATTATAGCTGAAAATTTCTGTTTTATTACCATGATACTCATACTGCTCCATTATTAGCTAATATATATAGACCTGTTATTACAAAACTGTTTTATCCCTGTGCATTATATTGATTGATTAAACAAAATTACCAACAATAGGTAGAAAGACGCCAAAACTAGTTGGCCAAGTATGATTTACAGTTATTGAGACTATTATAGGTTTGGATCAAAGTCAGTGGATGAGCCAAAAAGTAGGGTTGACCGTTCATATCTATGGTGCAGGTTGTCTGTAGCCGCGCACAGGCGGGCCCTAAGATGTCACTGCATAGTGCCAGCCTGTGCGGAAAGAGGACAATTAGTGAGGTACATGCAGACATTAAACTGCTACTACTGGGCAATCATTTCAACTGTTCATTAGATTTTGTCTTGATAGGGTTGAAGTCCCCTACGTTAACAATGACCTAGAGACCCTTGATCATGTCACATTCTTATAATCCTGCCTTGCATATTGTGTTTAGTTCATGAAATGGAATATGTATCATGTCCAATGTCTACTGTAATATATATCTGTTCTGATGTTTCCAGCATACACCTGCTCCCAGGAGAACAGCCATTATGAGCTTTGCGCCGCGGTTTGTTCCACCAGTTGCTCTTCCCTCTACGACATTACCAGCTGCCCGACAACCTGCGCAGAGGGCTGCCAATGTGACACCGGATATTTCTTCCAAAACGGTCTCTGTGTGACTCCAGACCTGTGTGACCGATGCATCTTAAACTCAACATTTTACAGGGTGAAGTGTTACATTTTTACTTTACTCACATAATAAAAAATAGGTTGCTCTGATAGGATCATGGGATTGACTACACACACGACCCAGTGATCTTTTAATCTTCCTTCTTCCTTTGATTTATTTCCTCTTTATCTTCATTTATTTTTTCTTCTCCAAATCTCTCCTTCCTTCTTCCCTTCTTTCCTTCCTGTTCCCTTTTTCTCTATCCTTCTTGTTTACTTCATTTCCTTCCAATTCTTTTCTTCTTCATTTTCTCCTTCAGTTTCTCTATCCCATTATGCTTTTCTTATCTGTTGTCTTTTAGTTGTCCAGAAATCTCTTTTTTCTCCCCTTTTTTGACAATTCCTTCTTTTTCTTCTTCACATTCACTGTATTCTCTTTTTCTTCTCCTGAATTGTAGTACTTTTTATTTTTAAACCATTATCTCCTTTCTCTTCTTTTCCTCCCTTCAGTTCCTTCTAATTCTATTTCCTTCTTATTCTTCCACCATTCTCCTTCTTTTACCCATCTCTTCTTCTCCTCCCGATTTTCTTTAATCTCCAGTTTTCCTCCTTCACTACTTGTTTTCCTCCCATTCTCCTTCTTCTTTTGCCCATTCTTCTTCTTAAGCCCTCATTTTACTTTTCTTTTTCTTCTCCCCATTCTCCATCTTCTTCTTAAAGAAGTCCTAATTTAAAGGCCACCGGATTAACTATCTTCAGAATCTCATAAGGGCCAATAAATTTAGGATTCAACTTCGCTGACGGTACTTTCAGCTTAATGTTTTGGATAATAATCAAACCTTATCACTTACATTGGAGATGGGACCTGTCAAATGTCTCCTATTGGCCTTCCATTTCTGGGAAAACTGAGCCACCTGAATATTCTTCTGAACCTCCTTTCAGACATCCTCACGTTTCCATAAGGCAACCTTCTTTTCCAGGACACCCAGAACTCATCCTAGAAAATTCATCAAACTGGGGATGAAAACCATAATTGCCAAAAAAAGACAAGGTTCCAGTGGACTGATTGACTGAATTGTTGAAGGCGAACTCAGCAAGAGGTAAAAATGAGGACCAGTCCTCCAGCTGAGCCACAACGAAACACCTTAAATATTGTTCTAACGATTGATTTGTTCTTTTTGTCTGACCTTTGGTGTCAGTGTGGTAAGCAGATGAGAATGACAAATCAATCCCTGATTTCCTACAAAACGATCTCCCGAATTTAGACACAAATTGTACCCCCTATCAGATACAATGTTCAGAGGGATTCCATGTAGTCTCACTACATGATTGATAAACAATCTGGAAAGTGTTTCAGCATTGGTAAACCCTGATAAAGGAACAAAATGAGCTTGTTTATTGAGTCGGTCAACTACCACCCATATAACATTTTCCCTCCAGATAAAGGCAAATTCATAATGAGATCAATGAACAAAAGAGTCCACGATCTTTCTGGAATTGGCAATTTAGTCAATTCCTCATCCAGACAGTTATGACAGACTTTAGCACGTGCGCAAACATCACAAGCGGATACAAAATCTTTAATATCATTGAACATGGATGGCCACCAAAACAGTCTAGGAATAGCTTTCTGCGTAGTTGAAACCCCAAGATGACCACCCAAGGCAGAATAATGAAACTCCGGCAACAGACGTAATCTTAAGTACACAGGCACAAATAATTTGGACCTTGGAGTAGCGGAAGGAACCAACGACTGGACTCTATGGACCTCCTCTTCCATACCATAGAAACCACAGTACATGTGGAAAAATGGAGGATGGAGGTTCTGGAGGAGACGCTGAATCAATGCAGCATTATAAGGCATCAGCCCTCACAATCTTGGACCCTGTTCTAAATGTGATAGAAAAATTGAGCCTAGGAAAAAAAAAGACTATCTGGCCTGTCTTGTGATTAACCATTTAGCTGATTCAGTGTAAGCTAAATTTTTATGATCTGTCACCACCGTGACCTGATGAATAACTCCCTCCAAAAAATGCCTTCATTCTTCAAAAGCTAATTTGACAGTTCGCAGCTCGCGATTCCCAACATCTTAATTTCTCTCAGCAGATGAAAATTTCCTAGAGAAAAATGCACATGGCCACAAGTTGGTCAGAGTTTTGGAACTTTGAGATAATACAGCCCCTACCTCGACCTCAGAGGCACCGACCTCCACAATGAACAGTTTGTGGAGATCGGGTTGGATTAAAACATGAGCGGACATAAAACACTCTTTTAATTTATTAAAGGCCCCTTGAACATCCGACGACCAACCCTTAAGATTCGCCCACTTACATAAGTAAGAGGTTTAACGATCTGCAAAAAACTCCTAATAAACTTTCTATAGTAATTGGCGAATCCTAGGAAACATTGCAAAGCTTTAAGGTCACGAGGTTGAACCCAATCAATTATGGCCTACACCATCCCAAGATCCATCTTAAACTCTTCAGCTAATACAGTAAACCCCAGGAACGATATTTATTGAACAGAAAAACTACATTTCTCCAATTTAGCAAAGAAAAATTTTTTTGAAAACAAAACGGACATGTTCATAGTGCGAATCCAGATCAGAAAATATATCTTTCATAAAGTTTTGAAAAACTCCTGGTTTGTTGATTAACCCAAAAGGCATGACTCAATTTTCAAATTGTACCTCAGATGTTAAAAATGCCTTATTCCACCTATCTCTCTCCCAGATGCATATCAAATTATAGGCCCCTCTAAGATCTAGTTTAGAAAACCATTTAGCCCAGTAAGATGATTATATAGGTCGGGGATGAGTGGAAGTGGGTAGATATTCTTACCCATAATTTGGTATAATTCATGGAAACCGAGGCAAGCACAGAGACCCTTATCTTCCTTTTTAATAAAGAAAAACCCAGCAGCTACAGGGGAGGAGGAATAACGGATATGACCCTTTCGTTAACTTTCATTTATATATTCTTTCACGGCAGTACGTTCAGGACCCGAAAAATTATACAGGCGAGCTTTAGGTAATTTGGCATTAGGGATAAGATTAATAGCACAATCTTAAGGAAAATGGGGCGATAATATCTCTGTCTCTTATTCGAGAACACATCTCTGAAGTCTTTAAGGTACCCTGGCAGACCCTCCAGACTAGTGGAGCAAATTTGTTCAGATCTAAGACATATCTTATGACAGTTGGGGCTTCACTTAACAATATGCTTCCGACACCAATCAATAACAGAATTGTGAATATGCAGCCATGGAATCCCCAATACCAACCCAGCAGGAAAATTATCCAAAACATAACAGGAGATGGACTCAGAGTGAAGTGTTCCCACTTGAATTTCACTGTTATCAGCTGGACAATGCTCCGGAGTAACAATGTCCTGTCAATGGCAACAATTTGAATGGGTCTTTCCAACCTATCTGTCCCTAATGCTAATCTCAGGACCAGTCCTGAATCGATGAATTTGGTATCAGGCCCACAATCAATGAAAGCTAATGATAATGATTGGTTATCAAAAAGTAGATCCACATTCAGCAGTACTTTGAGAAGCAAAAAAGGTACCTGGAAGTCTGGGTGACCTCCTCAACAATTATCCAGACTTAGACATTTTCCCGAAGGCTTGCTTGAGGGCTTATCGAGCAGTCCTTAAGAAAATGCCCAGTGTGACCACAGTAAAGGCAGAGTCCAAAACCATGCCGACATCTCTCAACAGTCCGAGAGCTGGCAGCTCCAACTTCCATCAGTTCCGCCTCAGATAGGTGGACAAATTTGAGGGAGATGACCGAAACTTCCTGTCGCTCATCATTTCTCTTGCTAATCCTTTGATCCAATCGAATGGCCTGAGTCATGGCCTCCCCCAAGAAACAAAGTGGAGTATGCAGATTCAGAGTTTCCTTAAGTGTAACCGAAATCCTCAGCTAAACTGACAACTGAGAGCTGCATCATATCATTCCACAGAACTTTAGTAGACCATTTCTGGAACGCGGTACTTTAGTCCTCAGTAGCGCTGCCAACCCGTGTCAGGTTCATGATCTTTGCCTAAGCGACATGGATTCTGACAGATTCGTCATAGATTAACCCTAAGGCGTCAAAAAAAGCATCAATAAAAGACCGTTCGGGGTTTGGGGGGGGACAACGAAAATGCCCAAATCTGAGGACCCTGTGCAATAAGGACATCATTATTTCCACATGCTGAGACTCATTCCCTGATGATCGGGGTTGCAGGGTTAAAGTAGCTTACAACTCTCCCTAAACACCCTAAACTGGTCTTTCTTTCCTGAAGATTTATCATGAAGGGGCAATATTGGTTTGGGAGATACCAACTGCACATCGGAGAATACTGACGTCACAGTCACTGCTGGCAGTGGAGAGATATGGGGAGTTTTCATGCCACTAATTACCTCACCCTGCAACTGATATTGCAATTATTCAAGAATCTGGTATTTCTTAACCAGATACTGAATCATCTGTGTCAGATTCACCACCTGATCACAGAGCTTGTGAACAGGATGCACAATGGCGAAAATGACAAATGTATGGGCCAATTGTAATGTGACGCTAATCACTACTCATGGACAAACCGTGAGGCTGGGTAGTCAAGAGGTCCAAGGTCAAAAGCCAAGAGGGTGCATCATAGACAGAGGGGTGAGACAAAGGCATAGTCAGTTAAAAGTCTGAGGTCAGAATTCCAAGAAGATAGTGAATCACAACAAAAGGGCTAGGCAAAAGGATAGTCAAGGAAAATCGAAGGCTGAGCAGCAAAGATCAGAATACAAGACTAGGAGCACAAAGCAAACACACACCTCTTGAGCAAAACTACAATTTGTAGAAATCTAAAGCAGAGAGCTGATTAAATAGCCAGGTAATTACTGTGAACAGGAGACACATGGATGAAGCCCTGGCACACTCTGCTCCTGATTCAACGGCTAAACTGTCACTCAAGACAGTTCAGTACGCCCCAGCATCCGATTGGATGTCTGAGCTGTCAATTACCATACTGATAGCTCAGCACGCCCTGTCCTACATTGGACAGCAGAACTGTCATTCACTGTGTCCAGACACACTGATAGGAGGAATCGTGACACTCTCCCCATTTTCCTTCTTTTCTCCCTTTTTCTTTCTTCTTCCTCAATCTTTTCTTTCTCCCTATTTTCTATGCTCATTTTACTCCTTCTTCCTCTCCTCCCCTCGCTTGCTCCTGCTCCTCCCATTTACCTTTTCTTTTTTCTCCTCTTCAGTCTTCTTCTTTGTCTTCTTCCCTCTTTCTAGTCTATAGTTTGTTACATTGTACATATTATTGAGATTGTAATGATGTCTCTGCTCTTCGACAGGTCAATGAAACCATCATCTCGGAGGACTGCAGCCAGTCTTGTACTTGTACTTCTCGACATTTGATGGACTGCCAGCCTTACGGTTGTTCTTCTGACGAAATCTGTACTGTCGTAGAAGGAAAAGTTCAGTGCATTAATAAAGGTTAGGCATCTTTTAGTTACATAATGTTACAATTTCTCATTACATATCTTTCATTTTGAATTCCAGGATCCACATGTAGGGGGCACAGGGTGGCAGTTGTGGTGAAGGGCTGCTGTTCTCCTACACCATGGCTTCCCACAAAGAAAATATAATGTCCTGTCTGTCTTGTAGTTTGTGTGTACTGTATAACACTCACGTTTGAGCTTGAAGATCCCTCTGGTCCTACGATCCCGGATCCAGCAGCTACCACACATTCAATGACAGACTCTGTTTCCTTTTTCAATAACTCAACTTAACATCAGATGGTCAATCGCAGATACAGCACGGTATGTGTCCACTTGTTCATCCTGTGCTCTCCCTTCACTTTCTGGCAATCACCACTGGCCCCGGAGATGCTCTTTCAATCCCTGCAGCTCCCAGGTCCACTCTTCTGACACGGTTTCCCATCCGGCTTCCCCTTATGGAAGGTGAATAAGGCACCTGCTTCAGTACCTAATTCGGGCTCTGCATATCCTGAGAAGGTCCGCTGAAGTTAATAGCGACTGCCCACATGCTGCTTCTCTTTCAGTCCCATACTCTTTAGTGCTATCCAGCCCCTTGGCTTAATCTGTTTTTTTTTTTGTGAACACCCTTTAATACTCTGCATCTATCTCTGTCTCCTAAAACCAGGAAGTCCCTCGCTTATATCTACTCCTACCCCTCCCAAATGGGAAATTCCCTAAACACATTAACTATTCCCTTACTGTGTATAAGTACTTCCTGACCTACAGTGCCCTCCACTGTACCTTCCCAATTAATAATTATCCTTATTACCTTATCTAGTTCCTACACTTATATCCTAATTTCCTATCCTTTCTCTATGCTATTACATTATCATAAAGCACATTTTTATTATTCAACATTAGTCATCCACATACATATAAAACCGTACACATTATATTGTTTACATCACTATGCATAAACCCTTATAGAAATCTAAGCATTATTCACACTTTCATAAACAAATGTACGCGTTTTATTAGGAAGGGATGAAGGGGATGAATCGTCTCTGACTTACTCTTACACACATATTGAAGATCTTTGTAGTAACGTTTGTAAACTGTGGGAAGAACTACACCAACCTGCCACAGAATTGAGCATTGCCCGATCAATAAAGGTTTTTATTTCCTTTTCTAGATCCTTGCAAATCAGTTGTGTGTAGAAACCAAGAGCATTGTGAGGCCAATAAAGGATATCTTGGCACTTGTGTTCCTGACTATTTAAGCTCTTGCACAGCATGGGGAGACCCCCATTTCATGACCTTTGACGGCTACAACTTTGACTTCCATGGCACCTGCACATATATCCTGGCTGAATACGTTGGTTCTGATATAACCTTGGACTATTTCCGGGTCGAGGAAAAGAATGACAACAGAGGAAGTCCAACGTCCTCTTCTGTCAGACTGATCAATATCTTTGTACACAACTATAACATTTCTATTGTCAAAGATGAACCTGGACAAGTGCGAGTAAGTGTCCTTCACTTGTACTTATGCCTGGGTGACTATTACTAGTACTATACATTAGACTGCCTCTAAAATCTGCACAGACTGGTTTTAGGTTCTTCTGATTGGAGTTGTAGGAGGCCAGAAAGGGATTAAGAAGATGCAAGTTATAGAAGGAAGAGTCAAAAATAATAATATGTGGACTATGGAAATTAAAGCTGTACAATATATTGCCTACATAGGCTGCACAGACTTGTTTTAGGTCCTTCTAATTGAAGGGTGAGGGAGAGCAGAAGTGCAGGAAGATGCAAGTTATAGAGGAAAAAGTCTAATATATTAATGTGTGGACTATAGAAATTACAGCTATACAATACACTTTTACACCCTGGTGGTGGTGCGGGTTGTTGCCGGGGTGATGACACTGTCGTCACTCTCATTATACGCGGAGTGCTCCAACCCATGCCATCATGGGGGTGGACCATCATGACAGGCAGCATGCCAATTTGCTACGCAATACATCTTAATCAGTTAAATAGTACACAGCTTTTAGCTTTAACAACATCTCCTAACAAAGCCCAGTGTGGTTAAACGCGCGTCGAGGTGCCTGTGCTCCTCATAACCTTGGCCATACACCATGTCTCAAGGAATTGTCCTTACTTGACTGTTATTTTTAGTATCACCGTTGAGACCACCCTTATATAGCGGTTATGGTTCCTTGTATGAGCGCTTTGATCCTATGCACATGCTAGACATATGTTTTGAGGTTGTTTTTGCATACCCTGCTATCCTGGTTTTAACGTTATTCTCCATTCAATTATACTGCAGAGTATTATGCATATATTCAATATCAATGCATTTTTTCAACTATCATATGTACCTTGACATTTCTTTTACATGCCTTGCTACTAGTGTTGAGCGATACCTTCCGATATCGGGAAATATCGGATCAGATTGGATCGGACCGATACCCAAAAAATATCGGATATCGCCGATTCCGATACCGGAAACCAATGCAAGTCAATGGGACACAAATATCGGAATGAAAATAAACCCTTTCTTTCCTTGTAGGTTAATTCTACATGAAGGAAAACAACTAAGAATAATGTAGAATGTATTACATGAAAAGCCGGCAATTCAGCAGCGGCATTCACCGGTACTAGACAATTTAGAACTGAAAGAATAGAGCATCACACATAGATTAGATAGAAACATGTCAGTCACATATATAATAAGTACAGTGATAGTGTTGCTTAATGTACTTGTCATTTAGTGTTAAAGGATTTATTAAAAAAAATAATAGTGTTTTTATGCACCATCTCTTTAAAAAAGCGGCCGGCAATTCAGCATCGGTACCCAACAATTTAGAATAGAAAGAATAGAGCATCACACATAGATGAGATACATAGAAACATGTCAGTCACATATATAAGAAGTACAGTGATAGTGTTGCTTACTGTACTTGTCATTTAGTGTTAAAGGATTTATTAAAAAAAATAATAGTGTTTTCATGCACCCTCTCTTAAAAAAAAGCCGCCGGCAATTCAGCATCGGTACCCGACAATTTAGAATAGAAACAATAGAGCGTCACACATAGATTAGATACATAGAAACATGTCTGTCACATATATAAGAAGTACAGTGATAGTGTTGATTACTGTACTTGTCATTTAGTGTTAAAATAAAGGATTTATTAAAAAAAAAATTGGCATGGGGTTCCCCGTAATTTTAGTCTCTAACGGAGGTTAAGCAGACTGCTGGGGCAGATGTTTGAAGCCTGGGAAGGGGGTAATACCCACAGAGCTTCCCAGGCTACTAATATCAGCCCCCAGCTGAATACCTAGCCTTTACTAGCTATTAAAATGGGGGACCCCCAAAAAAATAACGTGGGGTCCCCCCTATTTTAATAGCTAGCAAAGGCTAGGCAGACAGCTGGGGGCTGATATTAATAGCACAGGAAGGGTGCCATGAATATTGGCCCCCTCCCAGGCTAGAAACACCAGCCGTCGGCCGCCCCAGAAATGGCGCATCCATAGGACGCGCCAATTCTGGCACTTAGCCTCGCTCTTCCCACTGCCCTGTAGCGGTGGCAGTGGGGTAATAGGGCTGGGGTTGAAGTCAGCTTATAATGCCAGCTGACATCAAGCCCAGGTTAGTAATGGAGAGGCGTCTATAAGACACCCCCATTACTAATCCCATAGTCAAAGTTAAAAAAAATACAAACAGCCAGAATAAAGTCCTTTAATTGAAATAAACACACAATTCTTTATTGTTCTAAATTAAACCATACTTACCATCACGCCCATTCCAGCTGAAGCCAATGTCTTCTGCAATAAAAGTAAAATAATAAACCAACCTCATCCTTACCTTTCCATGGTTCCCACGACGGCTCCAGCTCTGCTACATTCACATGACAGGCTGGATCGCAGCCGAAAGCGTGGGAAAATTCTCCTGCGCTTGCAGTGAGCGTGAGAGAATTCTCCTGCTGAAGCGCTGAGCGCAGGAGAATTTTCCCACGCTGTCAGTGACGTGCATGAGGTGAGGTCATGTCCAATGAACTCAGCTCACCTGAGTGAGCTCAGCGTCACTGACAGCGTAGGAAAATTCGTGCATGAGGTGAGCTGAGTTCATTGGACATGACCTCGGCTCATCTTTATGCCGTCACAGCCAGACTCTGAGGAGCGCAAGCATGCCTGCGCTTCTCAGTGTCAGCGGCATGGCAAGCTGGATGGCAGCTTTCGGCTGCGATCCAGCCTGTCATGTCAATGTAGCAGAGCTGGAGCCATCGTGGGAACCATGGAAAGGTAAGGATGATGTAGCTTTATTATTTTACTTTTATTGCAGAAGACATTGGCTTCAGCTGGAATGGGCGTGATGGTAAGACTTTATTCTGGGTGTTGTGTTTTTTTAAATACTTTACTAGAAATTCATGGCGATCATGACTAATATTGGCGTGACCCCATGAATTTCGGGCTTAGGGCCAGCTGATAATGCCAAGCTGGCCCTAACCCCTTTATTACCCAGTGAGCCACCGCACCAGGGCCCTGGATGAGTTGGGTACAGCACCAGAAGATGGCGCTTCTATGAACGCTCCATTTTCTGGGGTGGCTGCGGACTGCAATTTTCAGTGGGGGGGGGGGGCCAGAAAGCTTGGGCCTCCCTGCGCTGCGGATTCCAGCCCCTAGCTGCCTATTTGTACCTGGCTGAACACAAAAATAGGGCGAAGCCCCACGTATTTTTTTTTTAAATAATTTCATGAAATTCATTAAATAATTTTTAAAAAAAGGGCTTCCCTATATTGTTGTGTCTGGCCAGGTACAAATAGGCAGCTGGTGGTTGGGGGCAGTCCGTTCCTGCCTGCTGTACCTGGCTGGCATACAAAAATATGGCGAAGCCCACGTCAAAATTTTTGGGAAAAATTAATTAAAAAATAAATAATAATTTAGGGACTGCATCTTTATTAACCCCTCAAGTGTCATTTAGTGTTAAAATAAAGGATTTATTAAAAGAAAAATTGGCGTGGGATCCCCCATAATTTTAGTCTCTAGAGGAGGTTAAGCAGACAGCTGGGGCAGATGTTTGAAGCCTGGGAAGGGGGTAATACCCACGGAGCTTCCCAGGCTACTAATATCAGCTCCCAGCTGAATACCTAGCCTTTACTAGCTATTAAAATGGGGAACCCAAAAAAAAATGACGTGGGGTCCCCTTATTTTAATAGCTAGCAAAGGCTAGGCAGACAGCTGGGGGCAAATATTAATAGCCCAGGAAGGGTGCCATGGTTATAGGCCCCCTCCCAGGCTATATTATCAGCCCTCAGCCGCCCCAGATTCGGCACATTCTATTTGTGTGCCAAATCTGGCGCTTAGCCTCGCTCTTCCACGCTGCCCTGGTGCAGTGGCAGGGGGTAATAGTGGTGGGGTTCATGTCAGCGCCAGCTGCCATGAAGCCCAGGTTAGTAATGATGGGCGTCTATAGGACACCCCCATTACTAACCTACAAATTGTTAAAAAGAAAAAACACACACTACACCCAGAAAAAAATAATTTATTTGAAATAAAACACACAATTTAATTTAATTCTTAGTTTACTAAAAAAAAAAATAGTTACCTGTCCACGTTCCTGCGCTGATCTCCCATGCACAGCTGTCAGATCTGGAGATGTGACAGCTGTCATTGCTGCTGTAAGCTCACATTGCCGGGAACGCGCCCGCTCCCGGCAGCGTGAGCCCCTGACTGAGGTCACCGGAGTGCATTCAGTCAGCGCAGCTCTGGTGACCTCCTTTACGGCCCTGCTGTACCGTGGGAATTTCTCACGGTCAGCGGGGCCGTAAAGGAGGTCACCGGAGCAGCGCTGCCTGAACTTCGGCGAACCCGCTTATGCAATGACGGGGCTGCTTTACGGCCCTGTGATTGTAGCGGCGGCGCTCGTTTAGAGCGGTCACATTTTATGTGGCTGCTCTAAACTGGAGATCTTCGTGGGACACTCGTGGACTACTAGGGAGGGGTAAGGATAAAATTGTGGTTTATTATTTTATATTTTATTACAGGAGATCGATGGCTTCGGGGAATTGGGTGTCTAGGTGAGTATAGGTGTATTTTTTTATTTTTTACTTTATTTTAGGTGGCGATCGTCGGGGACAGGTAATGTATAAACTAATTTATTTTAGGTAACCACTGGCCACCAATGAAATGTATTTAAAATTTATTGGGGGACCAAAAACAAAAAAAAAATATGGGGGCCTAAAATAATAAAACATGTATAGGGGCAAAAATATAAACCTATGGGGGCCAAAATAACATATGGGGCAGTTTAAAGGACACAATAGGGCAATTTAAATAGCAGGATCAGGCTGAATGGAACTACTGCTCCCATGGAGCTGATCGAGCTGATCCTGCTGGCACGAGTGGCCGGGGGACAGACATAGGCCGATGGTAGTTCCCATCAGCCTGATCCTGCTATTTAAATTGCCCTACTGTGTAGTGTTGAGCCACCCCCGTAGTGTTCGAGTTCGGTTCGGTTCGTCGAACACCCGTGTGTTCGCCGAACAGTTCTTCGAACTGTTCGTCGAACACCTTCGAACACCGTTAAAACCAATGGCAGGCAAACAAAAACACATAGAAACACATAGAAAACACCTTCAAAGGTGTCCAAAAGCTGACAAACTGCTCAGAAGACACAACTAACACATGGAAAAGTGACAAGTACATATAGTCATGCGAAAAGAAAAGAGGTGGAGGAGTAAAAGGAGGGGGAGACACAGATATAGGCATGTCATGCTCTTCTAAAATCCAAAAAGTGAGAAGCCGAGACGGCCAGTCCGCTCCTGCCCGTGCCACCTCCGTGTCGCCGGGTTTGTGCCAGAGCCGCGGTGAACCCTGACGGCCAGCCCCCCTCTCCCAATACTGGTGCCTGTCCGCTGGTGGGTCGAGAGAGCCCCCCTGTGGTGGAGGCAGCTCTAAGCTTTTTAATTTAAATTGTCCCTCTAATTTGAATGAATACACTTTAAATCCATTTACAAGGATCTATTGGAGGGCAAGTCTCATGCCAGCAGCCGCGTAATTCCAGCTCCAGTAGCGTCCACTAAAGCTGCTGCAGTTAAAAAGCTTTTATAAGGATCGAGCTCGGCTGTCCACCGCAAGGCATCCTAGTGCCAGTCCCAGCCCCTATGCCTTGGGGTGCCTCCTGATGCTCTTCACTAAGTATCCCGTGGTCCCGAAGCATTTCCTTTGAAAAAATTAAGTGTCCAAACTACAGGTGGTGTAGCTTGCTTAACAGCCGGGATAATCCGCTGACTAGCAGACACTGCTACTAGGCACAAAGTATTTCCTGGGCTAGATGCAGTTAAAAATTTGTAAGTAGATACTCTCGTTGGATGCTGAGAAAGCATTCCATAGAGTCTCCTGGCACGCCATATATGATTCTCTTAAAAAGCTTGGGGTAGGGGTCTAGGGGACCCTTTTATAGCCAAAATCACGGCCCTGTATCACAATACGTCACCTAGGCTGAAGATAAATGGAACTGTAGCACCGAGGGCTCGGTTGCTACAGACGTATTGCACCTCACCCAGAGGTGTGATATCTCACTCTCAGATAAGGATGGAGTGTGGATCAGGACCCGACACCTGCATGCATTACACCACATTGCCGTGGGGCAGGGCGACCAATATGCCCCTGAGATGGGCACGACAGTCCCTGTCCCTGGCTGGAGTGGGGGGAGGGAACACTGAGGAAGGGGAACCCTGCAGTGCAGGAGCAGGGAGGAAGCAGTTCCTGGGTGCATTGAGAAGGGAGTATAAAAGGTGGGCACCATCTTAGTTCAGTGCAGAGAAGTCTGAGCAGAAGTGGCAGGGAGCAGGGGCTCTGCATGAGCTCTGCTCCGGAGGCGGGCCTAGTAACAGAGGCCCAGGCCTGCAAGAGGGAGAAGGAAGGAAGAGGAGCGGAGAAGGCTCCAGGAACGAGGAATGAAGGGATCCCAGGGGTGCGGACGGGCGAGTCGCCACCGCACGCCCGAATCCACCTGCGTGGAGGGGTCAGGCCAAAGGGGGAGACCAGTCCCCGAACTAGTGGAGGCAGGAAACGACCCTCAGCTAGAAACCGGAGGCTCTGACATTTTATGTGGCGCAGCCCCTTGCTCCACCCGCTAGGAAGGCACCACATAGGGTCAGGGAAACTGGCGCCAAGTTTACCAAGAGGAGGCCCGAGGCAGCCGGACAGAAGTGTTGGTAAGAAAGGCCAGACAAAGGACACACAAAGGGGGTCCTGTGAAGCGCTCCAAAGTTATCTGGGAGTTGTCTGAGCCCCTCACCTGGTGAGCACAGTACGACGTGGGCAGCCGTTACCTGCAGACGTGGTCTGGATAATAAGAACTGTGAGTAAAGGCCCTGAACTGCATCACTGACTCCGTGTCGTTACTGCTGCTGCCCTGCACCATCACCCCCATCCTCCGCATACACTGCCCTGAGGCTATACTCCTCCCGTGGGGAGTTATGCTACGCTCTGCTGCACCCACAACACCAGCCTTAGCGGTCTGCCCTGTAGCGGCGGTTCACTCTGACCGCAATCCACGGGTGGCGTAGTCGGACATTTAAACATCAAAACCACATAAATAGTTCCGCCACTGGTTTGACCGCCCTGAGCCACGGAACCGGATCGCCGCCACGAAGACTACAACCACCAGCATCCACCAAAAAGGGTCCGGCTCCGGGTGTCCCAAGGCCCAGGGGGTGCGTCAGAACATTTTCATCACCTTTCACAATCACCAATGGGACAAGGCAGGGATGTCCTCTGTCCCCTCTCTTATACATCCTAGTGACGGAGCACCTGCTCTCATCAATTCGCCATAACCCCAATATTAGGTGGATTGAGGTGGGAGGCACCGAGTACAAGTGCTCTCTATTTGCTGATGATGTCCTAGTATATATCACTCAATCACATATATCCATCCCTGCTGTTATGGCTGAAATAGATCACTTTGTTACATGGTAAAATTTTAAAATCAATGCAGCGAAGTCTGAGGCCCTCGATGTCTCCCTCCCTAAATCCATATAGGATTCCATCCAGTCCAACTTTCCCTTTGCCTGGCCCTCACAGGGTATCAAATACTTAGGAATTCCTATTCATAGAGACCTCTCCCATCTATGTTATCTTAATTTTGGGCCCTTTATTGAACAACTCCATACAGACCACGGTTGGCAAGTTAGAACTGTAAGATTCACTACGTGAACCACTGGTGTTTTGTGGAAAAGCACATGTACACCGCGTTCCAAATTATTATGCAAAAAGTGTTTAGGAGTGATAAGGGAAGAATTTGTTTGTTTGTCAGTTAAACTCATTGATGGTGATGTGTGTCAGGGCTCTTTATATCACTGTAAGCAATTGCAGACACCTGTGCTAATTAGTTTGGCAGGTGTGTCCAATAAAGGCAAGACTACTTAAGAAGGCTCTCTCACATTATTAAGCAGCCTACATTTTCTGCCAAAATGGGAAAGAAAAAGGATGTGTCGGCTGCTGAGAAGCAACAAATTGTGGAGTGTTTAGGTCAAGGCATGACTACAATCAACATTGTGCGATGATCAGGATGAAGTGTCTTGGCAATCAAGAAGTATGTAGCTGATTCACAGTACACACGTGTGCGTGCTGATAAGGGCAAATTGAGGACTCTTTCCTACAGGCAATTACGTCAGGTTGAAAGAGCAGCGGCAAAAAAGCCTTGTCATAGCAGCAGACAAGTTTTTGAAGCTGCTTGTGCCTCCAACGTCCCCCGAACAACAAGATGCAGGGTCCTTCAGAGGTTTGCAGCTGTGCATACGCCATCCTGTCGACCTCCTCTATCCACTTCACACAAGCAGAAACGGCTCCAGTGGGCCAAACATTACATGAAGACTGATTTCAAAACTGTTTTGTTCACGGATGAGTGCCGTGCAGCGCTCGATGGTCCAGATGAATGGAGTGGAGGATGGCTGGTTGATGGACACCCCACGCAAACACGGCTACAGCGCCAACAAGGAGGAGGTGGAGTAATGTTTTGGGCTGGAATCATGGGGAGAGAGATTGTCGGCCCCTTTAGGATCCCTGAAGGCGCTAAAGATGAACTCCATAATGTATGTGGATTTTCTCAAACAGCACTTCCTGCCATGGTTCAAGAAGAAGAACCGTGTATTTCACAGCAAGATCATTTTTCTGCATGATAATGCACCATCTCATGCTGCACATAAAACATCTGCATCTCTGGCTGATATGGGCATAAAAGGGGACAAACTTATGGTGTGACCCCCATGCTCCCCTGACCTCTACCCCATTCAGAACCTTTGGAGCATCATTAAAAGGAGTGTCTATGATGGCGGGAGGCAGTTCACATCTAAGCAACAGCTCTGGGAGGGTATTCTGTCCTCATGCAAAACAATTGAAGCAGAAACCATCCAAAACCTGACAAATTCAATGGATGAGAGAGTTCAGAAGCTCCTTTCGAACAAGGGGTCCTATGTGAAAATGTAACATCACCTAGAATAAAGTTTTGAGGTGAAAACTGTTTGATTTCAGTTTCTAACAACCTGCTAATGCTTATAATTTCAAAAATGACCATTTTTTTGGTCTTTATTAAAATGAAAAGGTTGATCGAAAAGTTTGGGGGATCTAAGAGTGTGGCAACCCAGTAGTCATGATTACTTCGAATTCTGACAATATGAGTGTCATGCTGCAGGTAGTGCAGCAAGAAGGCACTTATGTGTCTTGCGCATCTCGGAGCCCCAAAATTATTTTCCGGGCTAGATGCAGCTAAAAATTATTTTTAATTTTAAATCTGGTGAAGCTTATTATAGATGGCCTAATAGGATCAGTGCTGCACACTGCTACAAAGCCCAAATTATTTTCCAGTCAAGATACAGATAAACATGATTAGTAATTTGAAAGCTTAAAACGGTTGGTAGGGTGATTTTAACCAATCATCAAGCTTTTACTCTCCCCAGGATGACACAGGGGTAGAAAAGTCGTTTCGGATCCATGATTTGTTCATCTTTATGAACGTGAGTCTGTCTACATTATCAGTGGAGAGCCGCGTGCGCTTATCTGTCAGCACACCACCAGCAGCGCTGAACACACGTTCAGACAGAACGCTGGCTGCGGGGCATGACAAGATCTCCAAGGCGTAAGTGGCTAGCTCCGGCCATTTATCCAGATTGGAAGCCCAAAAAGAGCAAGGGTCCAGTGACACAGTCGTGGCTTCAATGTTTACTTGGAGATACTCCTGTACCATCGTCTCTAGGCGTTGACTATGTGTCAGACTTCTTGTCTCCTGTGGCCTTGCAAAGGATGGGCTAAAAAAGTGGTGAAATGATTCCGCAAAATTGATGTTACCAGCAGATACTGTGGTTCTGTTACGGTTTGAGTGCTGAACACTTGACGGTCCCACGGTTGGCAAGTTGGAACTGTGAGATTCACTACGTGCACCACTGGTATTTTGTGGAAAAGCACATGTAAGATTCTGCAACAGTCTCTGCTGATACTCCTGCATGCGTGCATCCCTTTCTATGGCAGGAATAATTTCTGCAAATTTACTTTTGTACCGGGGATCTAACAGTGTGGCAACCCAGTAGTCAGGATTATTTCTAATTCTCACAATTCGAGGGTCATGTTGCAGGTAGTGCAGCAAGAAGGCACTCATGTGTGTTGCGCATCCAGGAGCACCAAGTCCCTGTTGTGTTGGTGGCGAGGTAACAATCATGCTTCCTTCCTCTGTCCTCTCCCCCCAACCTCGCACAACAGAAATGTGATCAAGGTCTCCCTCATCTGATGAGTCTTCCATCAGTTCGTCCTCCACTTCTTCCTGGGCTCCTGCACCTTCCTCACTAGTTTGGCTGCTACCATGCGCCCTGGTTAAACCATCTCCCCCACCCTCACATGCCTGCCGCCTTGGTGCTGCCGACCGTCTGGACCTTGCAGATGTTAGCCCTTCCGCATACAACTCCTCCTCCTCTACTTCCTCCACCTCCTCTTGTGCCACCACCTGACTCCGAATTCTGTTTAACATGTGCTCCAGCATGTAAATCACCGGAATAGTCATGCTGATAATGGCATCGTCAGCACTAAACATCTTCGTCGCCATTTCAAAACTGTGCAGAAGGGTGCATAGGTCCCTGATCTGAGACCACTCCTCCAGCGTGATTTGCCCCACCTCTGAATCTCGTTGGCCCAGGCTATACGTCAGAACGTATTGCACCAGGGCTTGTCGGTGCTGCCACAGTCGCTGCAACATGTGCAGAGTTGAATTCCACCGGGTAGGCACATCGCATTTTAGCCGGTGAAGTGGCAGGCCCAACGACTTCTGTAGAGATGTAAGTCGCTGAGCTGCGGGATGCGAACGGCGGAAGTGAGCACACAGCGACCGTGCCCTCTGCAGAAGGCCATCTAGTCTGGGATAGTGGGCTAAAAATTGCTGGACAACCAGGTTCAACACGTGAGCCATACAAGGCACGTGTGTGACATTGCCCCGGCGAAGGGCCGCACCCAGGTTTGCAGCATTGTCGCACACGGCCTTCCCTGGTTTCAGGTCCAGTGGAGACAACCATTCATGAAATTGGTTCTCCAGAGCTGACCACAACTCCTCAGCTGTGTGACTCACATTTCCCAGACATTTCAATGTAAAAACCGCCTGATGACGTTGAGCCCTACTGCCAGCATAGTAAGGAGGTGTGCAGGATCCCTTCTGCGCAGTTAGAAAGCTTGTGGCATGACCAGACAGGCTTTGGGTGCAGGTGGAAGACCGAGAGGAGGTTGAGGAGGCAGAAGCAGTGGAGGAAAAATGACATAAAGAGGATTGACGCACAACTCGTGGGGACGGCAAGACTTGGACAGCAGCCCCTTGTCCTGCTGTCACCATAGTTACCCAGTGCCCAGTCAGCGACATGTAACGCCCCTGTCCATGCCTACTCGTCCAAGTGTCTGTGGTGAAATGCACCCTGTCACACACAGAGTTTCTCAAAGAAGCGGTGATGTTGTGTGCGACATGCTGGTGGAGCGCAGGCACACCTTTCTTTGAGAAGTAGTGCCGACTGGGCATCTGGTACTGGGGCACTGCGACGGACATAAGGTCTCGAAAATCCTCTGTGTCCACCAGGCGGAAAGACAGCATTTCTGTAGCCAAGAGCTTGCAGATGGTGAAATTCAACCTCTTAGCTTTCTCATGGCTAGGAGGAAATGGTCTTTTACTTGTCCACATCTGAGGGACCGAGGGCTGGCTATTGTGCTTAGACGGGGTTGATAAGGGTGTCCCCGGCAAACTGCCGGTCTGTGAGGAAGATGCAGGCGGACATGTTAGGTTGCCTTGATCCAAAGGTGGTGCTATCGATGTCGGACAGCGCTCAAGACCAGCTGGTGTTACCACCTCCAAAGAAAATGATGACCTGCCAATCACGCTGGCTGTTGCGGGTAAAGAGGTGGCAGGTCTGCGCCCCAAAACAGGTGTGACTGCTGTCCCCCCAGTCACAGAGGATGAAGAGGCCGCGGATGCACAAGATATGGCAGACGGTGGTTGGCCCGGCCGGCTAGACCGCATTGTAGCACACTGAGCTTCCCACTGCAACTTATGCTTCATGTCCATGTGCCGGTTCATGCATGAAGTACTCAAACTATGTATTTTTTGGCCTCTACTTAGCTTTTGCTGACAAATGTTACAGATAACACGAGTTGGGTCATCTTTATCGATCTGAAAAAATGCCCAGGCTATGCAAGGCTTAGCACCCATGCGACCTGAAGAGCCACCACGACTTGTGGTGAGAGGCAGAGCTGTGTTTGAGGATGCAGTTGTTGACGTGCTTCCAGTACTACGTCTCTGTCCAGGAAGGCGCAACCTGACCTCGTCGTCACTAGCATCTTCCTCCACCTCCTCTGCTGACCTCATCTCTTGGCTGACTGTGGGTTGACAGTAAGTGGGATCTCCGACCTCATCATCATCACCCTGTGCGTTATCACACCCGTCGTCCTCAGAGCCAACCTGTTCCTGCCCTGACAAAAAACTAAAGTTGTCGCTCCAATCAGGTATTTGAGTCTTATCATCGTCTTCCTCATTGTCTCCACCAACAGGAGTTACAGTTTGGGAATGAGGGTCTACATTATGGTCAGAACCTTCTGCGTCTGGTCCTGGATCCGACTCATAAAGATTCTGGGCATCAGTGCAGATCATTTCCTCGTCTGGATTCACAGAAGCGCTGGAGTCGACCTCTGATTCCCAGGCTATAGTATGAGTAAACAGCTCTGCAGACTCAACCATCTGTTCTACCTCATACTCAGACGGGCAGCTGGAGATTTGGGAGCTGTGAGGAAGCAAGTGCGATTGGGGTGACACCTTTGAGGACTGGAGTATTTGTGATGTTGAAGTTGATGTGGAGGAGAGCCCACTTAAAGGAGCACTTGATATCCGTTGAAGCACCTGCTGTTTTTGTGCCTCATCTGGAATTTGTAGCGATTGGCGTGGCCGTAAGAAAGGGATCTTATCACATTGTCCGCTAAAAGAAGTAGACATTTTAGTTTGGCTGGAAGATGGTCTTTCTTCTGCACCTACCCCACGGACACAACCTTTTTTCCCCTTCCCAACACGCCTATTCCCCTTTCCACCAGCAGCAGGCCTTTTTCCACTCATTTTGGTGGTTAACTAATTCACAACTCTGGAGTTGTTTGCACAAAAAAACAATGGATGGTAACCGAGCAGAGCTGAGTGGCCAAACTGTGGTATTAGGCCAAAACTATTGGCTGGGATAGATGCAGAAAAAAATTATTTTTAATTTGCAACCTGATGGAGGTCAGTATAGATGGACTAATAGACCAAGTCCCACACACCGCTAGAAGCCCAAATATTTTTTCAGAGCTAGATGCAGAAAATTTTTTTATTCAATTTGCAACCTGATGGAGGTCAGTATAGATGGACTAATAGACCAAGTCCCACACACCGCTAGAAGCCCAAATATTTTTTCAGAGCTAGATGCAGAAAATTCTTTTATTCAATTTGCAACCTGATGGAGGTCAGTATAGATGGACTAATAGACCAAGTCCCACACACTGCTAGAAGCCCAAATATTTTTTCAGAGCTAGATGCAGAAAAAAATTATTTTTAATTTGCAACCTGATGGAGGTCAGTATAAATGGACTAATAGACCAAGTCCCACACACCGCTAGAAGCCCAAATATTTTTTCAGAGCTAGATGCAGAAATTTTTTTTATTCAATTTGCAACCTGATGGAGGTCAGTATAGATGGACTAATAGACCAAGTCCCACACACCGCTAGAAGCCCAAATATTTTTTCAGAGCTAGATGCAGAAAATTTTTTTATTCAATTTGCAACCTGATGGAGGTCAGTATAGATGGACTAATAGACCAAGTCCCACACACTGCTAGAAGCCCAAATATTTTTTCAGAGCTAGATGCAGAAAAAAATTATTTTTAATTTGCAACCTGATGGAGGTCAGTATAGATGGACTAATAGACCAAGTCCCACACACCGCTAGAAGCCCAAATATTTTTTCAGAGCTAGATGCAGAAAAATTTTATATTAAATTTGCAACCTGATGGAGGTCAGTATAGATGGACTAATAGACCAAGTCCCACACACTGCTAGAAGCCCAAATATTTTTTCAGAGCTAGATGCAGAAAAAAATTATTTTTAATTTGCAACCTGATGGAGGTCAGTATAGATGGACTAATAGACCAAGTCCCACACACCGCTAGAAGCCCAAATATTTTTTCAGAGCTAGATGCAGAAAAAAATTATATTCAATTTGCAACCTGCTGGACGTCAGTATAGAAGGACTAATAGAACAAGTCCCACACACTGCTAGAAGCCCAAATATTTTTTCAGAGCTAGATGCAGAAAAAAATTATTTTTAATTTGCAACCTGATGGAGGTCAGTATAGATGGACTAATAGAACAAGTCCCACACGCTGCTAGAAGCCCAAATATTTTTTCAGAGCTAGATGCAGAAAAAAATTATTTTTAATTTGCAACCTGATGGAGGTCAGTATAGATGGACTAATAGAACAAGTCCCACACGCTGCTAGAAGCCCAAATATTTTTTCAGAGATAAATGAAGAAAAAAATTATTTTTAATTTGCAACCTGATGGAGGTCAGTATAGATGGACTAATAGACCAAGTCCCACACACTGCTAGAAGCCCAAATATTTTTTCAGAGCTAGATGCAGAAAAAAATTATTTTTAATTTGCAACCTGATGGAGGTCAGTATAGATGGACTAATAGACCAAGTCCCACACACCGCTAGAAGCCCAAATATTTTTTCAGAGCTAGATGCAAAAAAAAATTATATTCAGTTTGCAACCTGATGGAGGTCAGTATAGATGGACTAATAGAATGATGCTATGCCCAAAAGATTTTACTTCACTAGGTGCAGTAAAAAAATTGGTATTCTATACACAGGTGGTATATCTTGCAACACAGATAGGCTACTCCACTGACTAACACACTCTGCAATAGGCCAAAAAGGATTAGCTTTGCTAGATTCAGCCAAATGCTGTGAAAAAAACTTGCACAGCACTGGCACAGACCTGCCTGGCAAAAACTGATAGGAACTGATGTAACCTAGTCCTGAAAAGGACTCCAATTACAATTAGTCTTTACTCCCACAATCTATCTATTTAAGAGCACAGACCTGCCTGATAAAAGTCGTAGGAAATGCTGTAACCTAGTCCTTAAAAGGACTGCAATCACAACTATTCCCTACTCCCAAGCTATCTGTATATTTGTGCGAAAATTGGCTTGAAATTAACAAGGTATAGCGCACACAGCAACAGCGGTGCCGTCTAACACGCAGCTGCAGCAGTGAGAAAATGGTGGCGACGGGGAAAATGGCTTGGTCTTATAGGGCAAGGACATGTGACATACACTGCCAATCACACATGCCCTTGCTTGTGTGAAAAAAAGCACTTCGCTCCGTGTGTGCGCTGCTGATAGGCTGACAGATTGCACCTCCCCACTGCAAATGCGGGAAAGAGAAAAAAAAATGGAGATCTTCATTGTTCCTGCAGAGATCCATCCCCTGCCCCTCCCCCCGCCCCGCTGTACACTCAAACTGCGTATTAACATTAATTTTCATCATTACTGAGAAAAAATCCAGTTATCGAACATAACCTCGAACAGCCGAATTTTTCTCAAATTGTTCGTGTTCGCCGACCGGCTCGAACACCGCCCAAAACAGCTCGAATTTGAGATTGGCGAACAGTTCGAGTAGAACAACGCTCATCTCTACTACTGTGTCCTTTAAACTGCCCCATATGTTATTTTGGCCCCCATTGGTTTATATTTTTTCCCCTATACATGTTTTATTATTTTAGGCCCCCATATTTTTTTTTAGTTTTTGGTCCCCAATAAATTTTAAATACATTTCATTGGTGGCCAGTGGTTACCTAAAATAAATTAGTTTATACATTACCTGTTCCCGCCGATCGCCACCTAAAATAAAGTAAAAAATAAAAAAATACACCTATACTCACCTAGACACCTAATTCCCCGAAGCCATTCAGCTTTAATTTGAGGGTATCCACATTAAAATCGGATGAAGAGTTTAGGAGTTTCAGCTCCTTAACATGTGCCACCCTGTTTTTAAAGGGACCAAAAGTAATTGGACAATTGACTCCAAGGCTATTTCATGGACAGTTGTGGGCAATCCCTTCGTTATGTCATTCTCAATTAAGCAGATAAAAGGCCTGGAGTTGATTTGAGGTGTGGTGCTTGCATTTGGAAGGTTTTGCTGTGAAGTAAACATGCGGTCAAAGGAACTCTCCATGCAGGTGAAACAAGCCATCCTTAAGCTGCAAAAACAGAAAAAAAACATCGGAGAAATTGCTACAATATTCGGAGTGGCAAAATCTACAGTTTGGTACATCCTGAGAAAGAAAGAAAGCACTGGTGAACTCATCAATGCAAAAAGACCTGGGCGCCCACGGAAGACAACAGTGGTGGATGATCGCAGAATAATCTCCATGGTGAAGAGAAACCCCTTCACAACAGCCAACCAAGTGAACAACACTCTCCAGGAGGTAGGCGTATCAATATCCAAATCTACCATAAAGAGAAGACTGCATGAAAGTAAATACAGAGAGTTCACTGCACAGTGGAAGCCACTCATAAGCATCAAGAATAAAAAGGCTAGACTGGACTATGCTAAAAAACATCTAAAAAAGCCAGCACAGTTCTGGAAGAACATTCTTTGGACAGATGAAACCAAGATCAACCTCTACTAGAATGATGGAAAGAGAAAAGTATGGTGAAGGCGTGGTACAGCTCATGATCCAAAGCATACCACATCATCTGTAAAACACGGCGGAGGCAGTGTGATGACTTGGGCATGCATGACTGCCAGTGGCACTGGGTCACTAGTGTTTATTGATGATGTGACACAGGAAAGAAGCAGCCGAATGAATTCTGATGTATTCAGAGCCATACTGTGTGCTCAGATCCAGCCAAATGCAGCCAAACGGATTGGTCGTCGTTTCATACTACAGATGGACAATGACCCAAAACATAAAGCCAAAGCAACCCAGGAGTTTATTAAAGCAAAGAAGTGGAATATTCTTGAATGGCCAAGTCAGTCACCTGGTCTCAACCCAATTGAGCATGCATTTCACTTATTAAAGACTAAACTTCAGACAGAAAGGCCCACAAACAAACAGCAACTGAAAACCACCGCAGTGAAGGCCTGGCAGAGCATCAAAAAGGAGGAAACACAGCGTCTGGTGATGTCCATGAGTTCAAGACTTCAGGCAGTCATTGCCAACAAAGGGTTTTCAACCAAGTACTAGAAATGAACATTTTATTTACAATTATTTAATCTGTCCAATTACTTTTGGTCCCTTTAAAAACAGGGTGGCACATGTTAAGGAGCTGAAACTCTTAAACCCTTCATCCAATTTTAATTTGGATACCCTCAAATGAAAGCTGATAGTCTGAACTTCAACTGCATCTGAATTGTTTTGTTTAAAATTCATTGTGGTAATGTCTAGAACCAAAATTAGAAAAATGTTGTCTCTGTCCAAATATATATGGACCTAACTGTGTGTTTAATGTCAAAATATCCTTCTAGGTTGCAAATGGTAATCATTACCAATTAGGAGCATAGTTTTAGGGGATTCTCTTTTTTTTAGGGAGTATACGACCTTTCTCCCTATGTATGTTTTTAGTTGTAATTCTTTCCTACCTCATGTTATATAGTATTTTTTGTAGTTATTAAATTGTTGAAATAAACTTTTTTATTATTATTATTATTATTTTTATTATTAGATTTGTCTGCTCTATTTTGCTTTTTTTTCCATTTGCTTCTCAAATGAGGCCTACGCATTAACCGTTGCTATTTATCCTCAGAGGAGGTCTTGAAGAAACTCTTTGATTCTTTAATATACTGCCTATATAGACTGCACAGATTTGGATTAGGTCCTTCTTATTGGGAGGTGTGCCGAGGCCAAATGTGGAGGATGAGAATAAGAAGATGCAAGTTAGAGAAGGAAAAGTGCAATGTAGGCTAAGGAAGTTACCTGAAGTTCTATCTGCTATAGAATAATCTGCCTCTATATGCTGCATAGACTTATCTAGGAGATGTAAAAGGACAGATATATAGGATAGGATTAAGTAAATTCCAGTTACAGAAGGAAAAGCCCATAGTATTAATGTGTAGGTTACAAAGTTTATAGGAAATTATATCTGCCATACAATAGACTGCAACTTTGTGATGAGCGAGTATGTTCGGCTAACCCTTTCGGCGAGCATGCTCAGGCGAGTACCGAGTATCTTCAGCGTGCTCGGTGATATGGTTGAATCGCTTCCGTGTGCATGATTTGCGATTGTTTGACAGCTTTACTACATGTGAGGAATGCTTGTTTCTTTCGCATTCCTCACATGTATTAAAGCTGTCAAACAGTGGCAAATCATGCTCACGGGAGTGATTCAAACACATCACCGAGCACGCTGAAGATACTCGGTACTCGCCTGAGCATGCTCGCCGAAAGGGTAAACCAAACATACTCGCTCATCACTATTGCAACTATATCCTGCACAGACTTGCTCTAGATTTATTTTACTTAACGGTATATGAGGGCAGATGTCTAGCATGGAAATAAGAAAATGCAAGTTATAGAAGGAAAATTCCAATAATTCCATTGTACTAACAAATAGGCTAAATAGGTTACAGGAAGATCTATCTGCTGTACAATAGACTGCCTCTATACAGACGTGTTTCGGTCCTTCTTATTAGGTGTCACTGCATATTGTCAGAGATACGTTGAGATCTGAATCTTCTGTTTTTCGTTCCATAAATTTATGCAAATTATTTTTGTCAATTTTCAGATAAATGGCGAAATTATAAATCTCCCTATCATTCGAGAATCCTTCACCATCACTCAAGTTGGAGAATACGTAGTCCTGAAAACGGCTGGTGGCATCCAGGTGGAATATGATTACAACTGGCATGTAGAAATCACACTTCCCAGCAGCTATTTTGCCACCATTGGAGGCCTGTGCGGAAACTTCAATGGCAACTCTCGAGACGACAAAGTCTCTCGTGAAAATGTACAAATGACCATGATAACTAAGTGGGCAAAGTCATGGAAGGTCGATGTAGATGAGCAGTTCTGCTGGGACAGTTGTCATGGAAGCTGTGCCGAATGCAATGAGACTCAGAAGAGCCTCTACGAAGGAGAAGAGTTCTGCGGTCGTCTTGAAGCTGACGATGGACCATTCAGCGAATGCCATGCGAACGTCAGCACCACCGTATTCTTTGATAACTGCATCAAAGATGTTTGCAGTCATGATGGACTTGGCTTGTGTCAGGCTTTCGAAGCCTACATTGCAGCATGTAGAAAGCAGGGAATACTCATCCCGGACTGGAGGAAAATTACAGGATGTGGTAAGCTCAATTTTTCACTTTGTTTGCGTTATTTTTCTTTCTTTTTTTAGTCATTTTTCTATACAAAATTGTTTTATTTTTAAATCATTTTGACTTTAAATCAAAATTTATTTCATTCTTTGGTAGATATGAATTGTCAAGAAAATAGTCACTATGAATTCTGTGGCAATGCTTGCCCGGCCACCTGCTTGGACAAAAGCTCTCCAGATCGATGCACCGAAGCATGCAGGGAAATATGCCAGTGCAACGAGGGATATGTTTCTAACGCTGGCCAATGTATTGATGTCGCCAGCTGTGGTTGTATCTACAAGGACCACTATTACAAGCCCAACCAAGTGTTTTGGTCTGATGATAAGTGCAACATTCGCTGTAATTGTGACCCCATCCTTGGCCTGGTAGTGTGCAACGAAGACAAATGCAAAGACACGGAAAGATGTATGCTGAAAAATGGAGTCCAGGATTGTTATCCCATCAGCTTCTCTACGTGCATCAGCACCGGAGATTCTCATTATGCGACCTTCGATGGGCGGATGTATGACTTCATGGGAACATGTACCTATCAGCTGACTGGATTGTGCCCTTCGATGGATTCAAACCTTACCCCTTTCCAAGTCAAAGTCCAAAATGAAAGGAGAGGAAGCAAAACTGCTTCTTACACAAAGTCTTTGACTTTGGAAGTGTACAATCAAACCATCACGTTGACCAATGACCACCCGCAAAAAGTTTTGGTGAGTATTTTATGATTTATACTTGTAGCGGAATGAAATAAAGAAGCATGATGATGCCTGAAGTTCTCCACTATGATCTCTAGAGTAGTTGCAAAACTCCAACTCTCAGCATGCATTGACATCTTGCGACTGAACCTTGCCTTGAAAGTCAACCACATCTTGGAGACCAGAACTCTTCTCTACTAAAGCTTGAAAATCCTGTGTCTCATTCTGGACCTTCTTGCTTTGCTATCTATATACCTTTTTTCTCCTTCTCTCTCTTCACATGGAAACAATTAAAATTATCCCAATTTTTTTTCAGGTTAATGGGATTGCCAAATTTATACCCTTTACCCTCGATTCCAACAGAATCAAAGCATTTATGAAAGGAGAACATGGCTTTGTCAGGACTGATTTTGAGATAACCATCAATTACAACTGGGACAATTATGGCCGAGTGATGGTGCCCAGTACTTATGCAGAAGCCCTCTGTGGCATGTGTGGAAACTTTAACCAAGATCCTAGTGATGACTTGGCCCCAAATGGCAACAAAGAAGATTATATTAAGTTTGAAGAAAAGTATAGGGTTGAGGAAACCCATGATTGTAAAGTCGGGTGTGAGGGAGATTGCTCAAGCTGCAATAAGGAAGATGCAGATAAATACTCGGATGAGAAGTACTGTGGCATTATCAAGAAGCTGGACGGACCTTTCAGTCAGTGCTTTGATGTCATCGACCCTACGCCATATTTTGCTGACTGCGTGTATGACACCTGCTTATATGTAGGTCAATATTCAGCTGTATGTGGAGCGATTACTAGATATGTCTCTGATTGTCAAGAGAAGGAAGCCACCATTAATGAATGGGTAAAGTATTCAAAATGTGGTAAGTAATATAACCATCTCCTTAGTCTTAGATGACCATGTAACCTAATGCGATTGGTGGAGATGGACTGCCAATACCATGGTGGACACTAATCATTGCATGGTTTAAGAGGAAAGTAGAGTTTAATTGGTAGCACTGATCATTTTGGGCATTTAGGAAGTCTATAAGTGTCATTTACCCCAACCCAAATTATACCCCCAAGACTATGATCATGCATTGTTATCCAGTTGAGACACAGAATGGAGGTAGTACATATGCCACTGGTTGACAACATAGTCTATAAGGATATCTAAATAAAAAAAATCATCAGCTGACCATGTGCCCTGAGTGTTTTTGAGCTACCATGAGAACTTGAGAATATGATTGGTGGAGGTGGACTGGCAATCCCATGTGGGCCTCCAACAATGCTGGGTAGGATTTCATTGTAGACAATGGTCACTATGGGCATGTAGCTAACCTTTTAAGTGTCAAGTACCCCACTCAAAGAAAGTACCTCCAAGTCTATGGGGGTGCAGTGGGAGCATCTTCTTAGATGTAGGGCATGATCGAGGTGGATGTACAGTATCATAGATTAAGAACATGGGCTACATAAGCTTATAAATATGTGTATACATATATATATACTGTACATAAGAAAGGAAAGTGGGCAGCACTGAATTGCAAACTCCATGCAAAAAAAATTAGTATTTATTTGCCCATGTGAACAGATGGCAACAATTTGGCTCAAAAACAAGTTCAAGAACAAGTGAGTCCTTGTCAAACCAGGTGACCATGACTTCTTTTGTCACAGATGACCATGACTTCTTCACCCACAGTTGACAATGATTTCTTCAGTCAACGATAATCATGACTTCTTCAGCCACAGATGACCATGACTTCTTCAGTCACAGATGACAACGACTTATCATTCAGGGATGACCATGACTTCTTCAGTCACGGATGATCACAACTTCTTCAGTCACGGATAATCACGACTTCTTCAGCCACGAATGATAATGGCTTCTTCAGCCACGGATGATAATGACTTCTTCAGCCATGGATGATAATGACTTCTTCAGCCACAGGTGACCATGACTTCTTCAGACACAGATGACCACGATTTCTTCAGTCACTGATGACCATGACTTCCTCAGCCACAGATGACCATTACTTCTTCAGTCACAGTTGGTGTGACTTCTTCAGTCACAGATGACCATGACTTCTTCAGTCACAAATATCCATGACTTCATCAGTCACAGATGCCTCTGACTTCTGTTACAGAGGACCATGTCTTCTTTAGTTACAAATGATCATTTGTTCTGAATGTATTTGAATTAATTTTATATTGCAACTGGTAGAAGTAGAAGTGGACTGACAGCTTTATGTTTTCCACTGACCATTTAAAAACAGGGATTAATTGGAAACACTGGTCATTTTGGGCTTGTAAGAAGTCTATAAGTGTCAAGTACCCAATCCAAAGAAAATCCCCCAAAACCACAATCCCACAATTTTGTGCACCACAGGCTGAGAATTTGGAGGTTACATTTAGATGGCCACTTATTCTTACAGTTCTAGAGTTAATTAATTTACCAGTGTAACTGTTTTAAGTGCACGGACAATCCTATGGTGATCACTGACCGTTCTTAGTCAGGTTTCTTTGCAAACTCTGATGACTTGTGGCATATAGCTAATTTATTGAAGCCCACAATTCCCACCCTAATAAATTGCATCATGGTGCACCCAAGAATTTCATCAGATATTGTAAGGCACGTACCCTGTTAAAAGAGGCCATGGTATACAAGCAATACATGTTGAGAAAGTAGATAAACCAGGTAGAGATATAACTTGGAGGAAATCACAATAACATTCTCTTTCCTCTTTTAGAGCCTACCTGCCCATCAAATAGCCATTATGAGCTCTGTGGACCCGGTTGTCACACCACATGTTCAAGTCTTAACTCTGTATCTGACTGCCAGAAGAGCTGCACAGAAGGATGCTATTGTGACAGCGGCTTTGTGCGCAGTGGAGATGCATGTGTTTTCATTTCGGAATGTGGCTGTGACTACAATGACACTTACTATCAAAGCGGTCAGACATTTTATGTGAATGAGCAATGTAAAGAGCAGTGCCAGTGTACAGCCAATGGAGCGGTTGAGTGCCATGCAGTATCGTGTGGCCCCAATGAAGAGTGTAAGGTGGTCAATAGAGAAATCGCTTGCCAAACTAAGAAAACAGGCAAATGTCTGATGGCCGGGAACCATCACTTCATTACTTTTGACGGCCTCATGTACATCATCGAAGGCTCATGTTCCTACACCTTGGTTGAGGTCTGCAGTGAAAACTTAGAACTTGGGAACTTTTTGATTGTGGCAGAAAGTGGAAGTTTTGGAACAGATCATGTAGTTGGAACCCGTTCATTGAGAGTGAATGTGCATGGGTATGAAATCCTCATGTACCGGGAGACTCAATGGATAGTGATGGTAAGTCAATGGGTACACAGAGAAATCCAAAACAATTAACCATTTGCTCCATGTAGATACGCATTATTTATTGGCACCAAGTTAGGACTACCTGATAAATTAGAAACATGTGGAAGAAAATAGCTAAGGTGACATTTAAAGGAAGTCGTAAGTTAAAGGAGCAACAGTTGTTTTGACTCGGGGCCAAAGAGTGATTAAGTACAATCTGGACACCCCTGCCTTGGGCACCAAGAGAGTTTATTTTGTGCCTCTTTCGAAGGACCTGAGTTTGAAAAGTAGGGAATAGTACTTGAGGAACCCAGCCCTTCCATTTATTTTGCAAATACTTCACTAAAACTTTACGGAGTGCTCAACAAAAGTCCATGAGCCCCCTATGCACTGCTCTTATGCTAGAATGATTAGCACCAGTTTCTTGACTAATTACACACATAAAATAGTAATACATTTTTGCCTTATGATTACAGGTTAATGAGGAGATCAACATTCTGCCTTTGGTTTTGGAACACGGTAAAGTTGAAATCCACCAAGAGGGCTCTAGCATAGTCCTTCAGACTGACTTTGAGTTGGTCGTCCGCTATGACACCATTAACTCCGTTCACATCACAGTTCCTTCTGTATATGAGAGTTCCGTGTGTGGCATGTGTGGGAACTTCAATGATAACTATGGAGATGACTTATTTCTACCATCTGGCCAGCTTTCTGCAACTCTGGAACAATTTGGGGCAGCATGGAGTGCAAGCGGAGATGAAAAAGACTGCAGCTGTAAAGAGAATTGCGTGGGTTGTGACGAGATGAGGGCGGCCATATTCCGTCAAGATGAGTCTTGTGGTTTATTGCTGAGAGAAGATGGACCATTTGCTGATTGCCATGGGCTAATCAGTGTGACTAACTATTTTAGCCAATGTTTGCTTGATATGTGTGCAAGTGATGGAAAAAAAGATATCCTGTGCCAAAGCCTTCAAGCTTATGCCTCAGCGTGCCAAGCTGCTGGGGCCAAAATTCAATCTTGGAGGTCATGCAATTTCTGCGGTAAGTACTTTCATCACCGACAACTATTCTTAGTTATTCATGAAGGATTCGGTCTTATAAGACCATCATGTATGTATGGTACGGTCACATCACGTCACACTTTATCTTGTAGGATTGGAGTGTCCATCGAACAGTCATTACGAGTTGTGCACTCAAACTTGTGATGTTTCATGTTCTGGCATCTCTGCATCTATTTCTTGCTCCAGTCAGTGCTCGGAGGGTTGTGAGTGTGATAACGGATATCTTTTCGATGGAAATCGTTGCGTCCCTGTGGAAAATTGCGGATGCTTTTACAATGGAAGATACTACAATGTAAGTACAAACAGTGGTGGCTTTTTGTTTTTGCATCTATTGATGCCCCCTTATTGTGTTCTCCACTACATCCCAACCGTGGGTTTTATTAGAGCCATGTTTAGGGTCTCCCAGAAAACATTAAGTTTGTATGGGATAGTTAAAGAATGTCCTCAGGAGAGGAAAAACAAGATGTAGTAGTTCTCTCATGGTCAAGAGGTTAAGAGTTACTTTTGTACCACATTAGTGCCCAAATAACGATGCCTAATCAATAAGCAAGGGAGTTTATCCTGTGCAGTCATTTTGCTATAGATTCAGGGACTGTGTATGGGACTGGGGTTGTGAGCCCTGGGAAAATAGATCATCTGGTCCAGTAACTATAACAAATATTGTGCCCCTGAGTCCACACAAGGTTGCACACAGAGTCCAAGTACGAGCACAAAAGATTTACTAGTAGTTGGTACCATATTGGAATACTGAAAATTTGAAAGAAGCCTTTGAGACATAATTGACATCTCTTTTGGAATGTCTTGGAGGGATCCCATAGAAAGAGATCATGAACTGATCTCCTAAAACAGCTGGTAAATCTCCTGGTTTTCACCAAAGCCTCCTGAAATCTCAAACCAAGAAGCTTTTCTGTAAGAAAGACAACAGGATGCCCCATGATCAAATGGTCCCCTGGTGTCCAAGTACATATTAAGGAGTGGGGGAAATGGTATAGATGGGGTTTGACTTAATAAAATTGACATGACTTTGTGAGAAATTTTGTAAGTGAACTTGATCAGTGTCCCCCTTGGAGACCATCCCCAGAACATGGTATATTCTGCTGATTTGTAGGAGGCTCCAGATGCTCTTGCTTATTTTTCTCTCTCTCCCTCTCCAGCTTGGAGATTCGGTTGTGTCCTCTGATTGTCGTCAACGATGCACATGTCAAGATGGTGGCTTTGTTGAGTGCAGCCAGTTTAGCTGCTCGGATGCTGAATATTGTGGTCTTGAAAAAGGAAAGCAAGGCTGCTTTGATAATCGTGGCATGTGTACAATGAGCTCTATGGGTAACCTGGTCTCATTTGATGGTTTGTCCGGCTTTATCGCCCCGGATAACACCTTTGATCTCACCACCGTTTGCAGCCTTGATGCTGAGAATTGGTTCCGAATTGTTGTGATTACACGGAGCTGCAAGAGTCCTGATGAGTTTGACGTTTCTGCTGTCCATGTCTATTTCCCAGAATTCTCAGTCGTTCTAAGTCCTCGAGGACAGGCGTGGGTAAGTTGTATTGACCTCACATGATATAAATATCATAACTAACTGTGGTCTCAACCTTATCAGGAGCCGGTCGCCCAAACCATCAGAGATATGTTGGGTTGAAGGACCCCAAATTACAGATGTAAGACAAGTCACTAATATTTACCCGTCTAATTTGTTACTACAGCTGAACGGGCGGACAGTGAGCCTTCCCCATACATCTGGAACAGTGACCATAGAGTCCACCGATGAGGGACTAATGATAAGACGTGATGAGGACCTCGAGTTCTGGATTGGTGAAAATGGAGACCTGAAACTCAAGGTGCACCAGAAATTCTCTGAGGCCCTCTGTGGGGCTTGTGGGAACTTCAACAAGAAGAAATCTGATGATCTTCAGATTCAGGGAGGAACGATTGTAGACAAATTCTCCGAGTTCATTGCCTCTTGGAGAGCTCGAGACTTTCTCAAATGGTAAGAAAGGAGATAAGTCTACAATAACCTCCCGATAATGGTCAGACATAATCAACAGCAGATAAATATTGCCTACTTGTATCTATTGTGTATCATTTTCTCCCAAACTGTAGGGAAACATACCTCCTTCATCATTTTGCATTAATCCCTCCTCTTTGCATCCAGTTTTAGGACAGTCATTCGTTTCAGTCACATTTTTAACATTTGTATTTGGTGTTTGTTTTAACTTTATCTGCTTCTGGAAAAGCTGGGTGACTAATGGAGAGCTAATATAGCTCTAAAAAGAGACGACATGGCCATACCTGCTGTCCTTTAGCTATTCTAGTGACATGCTTCATATATTTTATACTATTTTATCCCATTTTGTCTCCTGCAGCGACCCCACATGCAAGGATCACTCCAAAAACCTTGACGTATGCCTTTGAGTCTATTGCTACGTTATTCCTCCTGGGTTTTACAGAAATTCCGGAAATTTGGTGATGAAACATTAAAATGATGCCAAGATTCTTACTTTTTTTCACAATAAAGTCTGTTGTTTTTTTTTGCATTGATAAAGGATCGGTAAATGTATGATTGCCTTGTTCTTTATGATGCTAGTAAACGGATTTTATCTACTGTGTGTAATAACTTTTTTGATAATTTTTTAGTTACTGTATCTTTAAAAAAGGTAAAGCTAGACATCAATCAGCTTTCAATAATCATTTTTGGTAGATTTACCATTCCTCCAAGGGAACTCTACTATCCAAATGTATCTGCACTGTCATTTATCCCACTATTCTGCTGGTGCAGTCACTGTGTACATGTATTACATTACTGATCCTGTATTATACTCCAGAGCTGCACTCACTATTCTGCTGGTGCAGTCACTGTGTACATACATTACATTACTGATCCTGAGTTACACCCTGTATTATACTCCAGAGCTGCACTCACTATTCAGCTAGTGCAGTCACTGTGTACATACATTACATTACTGATCCTGAGTTACATCCAGTATTATTCTCAAGAGCTGCACTCACTATTCTGCTGGTGCAGTCACTCTGTACATACATTACATTACTGATCCTGAGTTACATTCTGTATTATACTCCAGAGCTGCACTCACTATTCTGCTGGTGCAGTCACTGTGTACATACATTACATTACTGATCCTGAGTTCCATCCTGTATTAAACTCCAGAGCTGCACTCACTATTCTGCCGGTGCAGTCACTGTGTACATACATTACCTTACGGATCCAGTACTGATCCTGAGTTCCATCCTGTATTATACTCCAGAGCTGCACTCACTATTCTGCTGGTGCCGTCACTGTGTACATACATTACATTACTGATCCAGTACTGATTCTGAGTTACATCCTGTATTATACCCCAGAGCTGCACTCACTATTCTGCTGGTGCAGTCACTGTGTACATTCATTACTTTATTGATCCTGAGTTACCTCCTGTATTATACTCAAGAGCTGCACTCACTATTCTGCTGGTGCAGTCACTGTGTACATACATTACATTACTGATCCTGAGTTACATCCTGTATCATACTCCAGAGCTGCACTCACTATTCTGCTGGTGCAGTCACTGTGTACATACATTACATTACTGATCCTGAGTTACATCCTGTATTATACTCCAGAGCTGCACTCAATATTCTGCTGGTGCAGTCACTGTGTACATACATTACATTACTGATCCTGAGTTACATCCTGAATTATACTCCAGAGTTGCACTCACTATTCTGCTGGTGCAGTCACTATGTACATACATTACTGATCCTGTACTGAACCTGAGTTACATTCTGTACTATACTCCAGAGCTGCACTCACTATTCTGCTGGTGCAGTCACTGTGTACATACATTACATTACTGATCCTGAGTTACATCCTGCATTATACTCCAGAGCTGCACTCACTATTCTGCTGGTGCAGTCACGGTGTACATACATTACATTACTGATCCTGAGTTACATCCTGTATTATACTCCAGGGCTGCACTCACTATTCTCCTGGTGCAGTCACTGTGTACATACATTACATTACTGATCCTGAGTTACATCCTGTATTATACTCTAGAGCTGCAATCACTATTCTGCTGGTGCAGTCACTGTGTACATACATTACATTACTGATCCAGTACTGATCCTGAGTTACATCCAGTATTATACCCCAGAGCTGCACTCACTATTCTGCTGGTGCAGTCACTGTGTACATACATTACATTACTGATCCTGAGTAACATCCTGTATTATATTTCAGAGCTGCACTCACTATTCTGCTGGTGCAGTCACTGTGTACATACATTACATTACTGATCCTGAATTACAAACTGTATTATACTCCAGAGCTGCACTCACTATTCTGCTGGTGCAGTCACTGTGTACATACATTCCTTTACTGATCCTGAGTTACATCCTGTATTATACTCCAGAGCTACACTCACTATTCTACTGGTGCAGTCACTGTGTACATACATTGCATTACTGATCCTGAGTTACAGCCTGTATTATACTCCAGAGCTGCACTCACTATTCTGCTGGTGCAGTCACTGTATACATACATTACATTACTGATCCTCAGTTACATCCTGTATTATACTCTAGAGCTGCAATCACTATTCTGCTGGTGCAGTCACTGTGTACATACATTACATTACTGATCCAGTACTGATCCTGAGTTACATCCAGTATTATACCCCAGAGCTGCACTCACTATTCTGCTGGTGCAGTCACTGTGTACATACATTACATTACTGATCCTGAGTTACATCCTGTATTATACTCCAGAGCTGCACTCACTATTCTGCTGGTGTAGTCACTGTGTACATACATTAGATTACTGACCCTGAGTTACCTCCTGTATTATACTCCAGAGCTGCACTCACTATTCTGCTGGTGCAGTCACTGTGTACATACATTACATTACTGATCCTGAGTTACATCCTGTATTATACTCCAGAGCTGCACTCACTATTCTGCTGGTGCAGTCACTGTGAACATACATTACATTACTGATCCTGAGTTATATCCTGTATCATACTCCAGAGCTGCACTCACTATTCTGCTGGCGGAGTCACTGTTTACATACATTACATTACTGATCCTGAGTTACATCCTGTATTATACTCCAGAGCTGCACTCACTATTCTGCTGGTGCAGTCACTGTGTACATACATTACATTACTGATCCTGAGTTACATCCTGTATTATACTCCAGAGCTTCACTCACTATTCTGCTAGTGGAGTCACTGTGTACATACATTACATTATTGATCCTGAGTTACATCCTGTATTATACTCCAGAGCTGCACTCACTATTCGGCTGGTACAGTCACAGTGTACATACATTACATTACTGTTCCTGAGTTATATCCTGTATTATACTCCAGAGCTGCACTCACTATTCTGCTGGTGCAGTCACTGTGTATATACATTACATTACTGATCCTGAGTTACCTCCTGTATTATACCCCAGAGCTGCACTCACTATTCTGCTGGTGCCGTCACTGTGTACATACATTACATTTCTGATCCTGAGTTACATCCTGTATTATACTCCAGAGCTGCACTCACTATTCTGCTGGTGCAGTCACTGTGTACACACATTACATTACTGATCCTGAGTTACATCCTGTTTTATACTCCAGAGCAGCACTCACTATTCTGCTAGTGGAGTCACTGTGTACATAAATTACATTACTGATCCTGAGTCACATCCTGTATTATACTACAGAGCTGCACTCACTATTCTGCTGGTGCAGTCACTGTGTACATACATTACATTACTAATCCTGAGTGACATCCTGTATTATCCTCCAGAGCTGCACTCACTATTCTGCTGGTGCAGTCACTGTGTACGTACATTACATTACTGATCCTGAGTTACATCCTCTATTATACTCCAGAGCTGCACTCACTATTCTGCTGGTACAGTCACTGTGTACATACATTACATTACTCATCCTGAGTTAAATCCTGTATTATACTCCAGAGCTGCACTCACTATTCTGCTGGTGCAGTCACTGTGTACATACATTACATTACTGATCCTGAGTTACATCCTGCATTATACTCCAGAGCTGCACTCACTATTCTGCTGGTGCAGTCACGGTGTACATACATTACGTTACTGATCCTGAGTTACATCCTGTATTATACTCCAGGGCTGCACTCACTATTCTCCTGGTGCAGTCACTGTGTACATACATTACATTACTGATCCTGAGTTACATCCTGTATTATACTCTAGAGCTGCAATCACTATTCTGCTGGTGCAGTCACTGTGTACATACATTACATTACTGATCCAGTACTGATCCTGAGTTACATCCAGTATTATACCCCAGAGCTGCACTCACTATTCTGCTGGTGCAGTCACTGTGTACATACATTACATTACTGATCCTGAGTAACATCCTGTATTATATTTCAGAGCTGCACTCACTATTCTGCTGGTGCAGTCACAGTGTACATACATTACATTACTGATCCTGAATTACAAACTGTATTATACTCCAGAGCTGCACTCACTATTCTGCTAGTGGAGTCACTGTGTACATACATTACATTATTGATCCTGAGTTACATCCTGTATTATACTCCAGAGCTGCACTCACTATTCGGCTGGTACAGTCACAGTGTACATACATTACATTACTGTTCCTGAGTTATATCCTGTATTATACTCCAGAGCTGCACTCACTATTCTGCTGGTGCAGTCACTGTGTACATACATTACATTACTGATCCTGAGTTACCTCCTGTATTATACCCCAGAGCTGCACTCACTATTCTGCTGGTGCCGTCACTGTGTACATACATTACATTTCTGATCCTGAGTTACATCCTGTATTATACTCCAGAGCTGCACTCACTATTCTGCTGGTGCAGTCACTGTGTACATACATTACATTACTGATCCTGAGTTACATCCTGTTTTATACTCCAGAGCTGCACTCACTATTCTGCTAGTGGAGTCACTGTGTACATAAATTACATTACTGATCCTGAGTCACATCCTGTATTATACTCCAGAGCTGCACTCACTATTCTGCTGGTGCAGTCACTGTGTACATACATTACATTACTAATCCTGAGTGACATCCTGTATTATCCTCCAGAGCTGCACTCACTATTCTGCTGGTGCAGTCTCTGTGTACGTATATTACATTACTGATCCTGAGTTACATCCTCTATTATACTCCAGAGCTGCACTCACTATTCTGCTGGTACAGTCACTGTGTACATACATTACATTACTGATCCTGAGTTAAATCCTGTATTATACTCCAGAGCTGCACTCACTATTCTGCTGGTGCAGTCACTGTGTACATACATTACATTACTGATCCTGAGTTACATCCTGTATCATACTCCAGAGCTGCACTCACTATTCTGCTGGTGCAGTCACTGTGTACATACATTACATTACTGATCCTGAGTTACATCCTGAATTATACTCCAGAGTTGCACTCACTATTCTGCTGGTGCAGTCACTATGTACATACATTACTGATCCTGTACTGAACCTGAGTTACATTCTGTACTATACTCCAGAGCTGCACTCACTATTCTGCTGGTGCAGTCACTGTGTACATACATTACATTACTGATCCTGAGTTACATCCTGCATTATACTCCAGAGCTGCACTCACTATTCTGCTGGTGCAGTCACGGTGTACATACATTACATTACTGATCCTGAGTTACATCCTGTATTATACTCCAGGGCTGCACTCACTATTCTGCTGGTGCAGTCACTGTGTACATACATTACATTACTGATCCTGAGTTACATCCTGTATTATACTCTAGAGCTGCAATCACTATTCTGCTGGTGCAGTCACTGTGTACATACATTACATTACTGATCCTGAGTTACATCCTGTATTATACTCTAGAGCTGCAATCACTATTCTGCTGGTGCAGTCACTGTGTACATACATTACATTACTGATCCAGTACTGATCCTGAGTTACATCCAGTATTATACCCCAGAGCTGCACTCACTATTCTGCTGGTGCAGTCACTGTGTACATACATTACATTACTGATCCTGAGTAACATCCTGTGTTATATTTCAGAGCTGCACTCACTATTCTGCTGGTGCAGTCACTGTGTACATACATTACATTACTGATCCTGAATTACAAACTGTATTATACTCCAGAGCTGCACTCACTATTCTGCTGGTGCAGTCACTGTGTACATACATTCCTTTACTGATCCTGAGTTACATCCTGTATTATACTCCAGAGCTACACTCACTATTCTGCTGGTGCATTCACTGTGTACATACATTGCATTACTGATCCTGAGTTACATCCTGTATTATACTCCAGGGCTGCACTCACTATTCTCCTGGTGCAGTCACTGTGTACATACATTACATTACTGATCCTGAGTTACATCCTGTATTATACTCTAGAGCTGCAATCACTATTCTGCTGGTGCAGTCACTGTGTACATACATTACATTACTGATCCAGTACTGATCCTGAGTTACATCCAGTATTATACCCCAGAGCTGCACTCACTATTCTGCTGGTGCAGTCACTGTGTACATACATTACATTACTGATCCTGAGTAACATCCTGTATTATATTTCAGAGCTGCACTCACTATTCTGCTGGTGCAGTCACTGTGTACATACATTACATTACTGATCCTGAATTACAAACTGTATTATACTCCAGAGCTGCACTCACTATTCTGCTGGTGCAGTCACTGTGTACATACATTCCTTTACTGATCCTGAGTTACATCCTGTATTATACTCCAGAGCTACACTCACTATTCTACTGGTGCAGTCACTGTGTACATACATTGCATTACTGATCCTGAGTTACAGCCTGTATTATACTCCAGAGCTGCACTCACTATTCTGCTGGTGCAGTCACTGTATACATACATTACATTACTGATCCTCAGTTACATCCTGTATTATACTCTAGAGCTGCAATCACTATTCTGCTGGTGCAGTCACTGTGTACATACATTACATTACTGATCCAGTACTGATCCTGAGTTACATCCAGTATTATACCCCAGAGCTGCACTCACTATTCTGCTGGTGCAGTCACTGTGTACATACATTACATTACTGATCCTGAGTTACATCCTGTATTATACTCCAGAGCTGCACTCACTATTCTGCTGGTGTAGTCACTGTGTACATACATTAGATTACTGACCCTGAGTTACCTCCTGTATTATACTCCAGAGCTGCACTCACTATTCTGCTGGTGCAGTCACTGTGTACATACATTACATTACTGATCCTGAGTTACATCCTGTATTATACTCCAGAGCTGCACTCACTATTCTGCTGGTGCAGTCACTGTGAACATACATTACATTACTGATCCTGAGTTATATCCTGTATCATACTCCAGAGCTGCACTCACTATTCTGCTGGCGGAGTCACTGTTTACATACATTACATTACTGATCCTGAGTTACATCCTGTATTATACTCCAGAGCTGCACTCACTATTCTGCTGGTGCAGTCACTGTGTACATACATTACATTACTGATCCTGAGTTACATCCTGTATTATACTCCAGAGCTTCACTCACTATTCTGCTAGTGGAGTCACTGTGTACATACATTACATTATTGATCCTGAGTTACATCCTGTATTATACTCCAGAGCTGCACTCACTATTCGGCTGGTACAGTCACAGTGTACATACATTACATTACTGTTCCTGAGTTATATCCTGTATTATACTCCAGAGCTGCACTCACTATTCTGCTGGTGCAGTCACTGTGTATATACATTACATTACTGATCCTGAGTTACCTCCTGTATTATACCCCAGAGCTGCACTCACTATTCTGCTGGTGCCGTCACTGTGTACATACATTACATTTCTGATCCTGAGTTACATCCTGTATTATACTCCAGAGCTGCACTCACTATTCTGCTGGTGCAGTCACTGTGTACACACATTACATTACTGATCCTGAGTTACATCCTGTTTTATACTCCAGAGCAGCACTCACTATTCTGCTAGTGGAGTCACTGTGTACATAAATTACATTACTGATCCTGAGTCACATCCTGTATTATACTACAGAGCTGCACTCACTATTCTGCTGGTGCAGTCACTGTGTACATACATTACATTACTAATCCTGAGTGACATCCTGTATTATCCTCCAGAGCTGCACTCACTATTCTGCTGGTGCAGTCACTGTGTACGTACATTACATTACTGATCCTGAGTTACATCCTCTATTATACTCCAGAGCTGCACTCACTATTCTGCTGGTACAGTCACTGTGTACATACATTACATTACTCATCCTGAGTTAAATCCTGTATTATACTCCAGAGCTGCACTCACTATTCTGCTGGTGCAGTCACTGTGTACATACATTACATTACTGATCCTGAGTTACATCCTGCATTATACTCCAGAGCTGCACTCACTATTCTGCTGGTGCAGTCACGGTGTACATACATTACGTTACTGATCCTGAGTTACATCCTGTATTATACTCCAGGGCTGCACTCACTATTCTCCTGGTGCAGTCACTGTGTACATACATTACATTACTGATCCTGAGTTACATCCTGTATTATACTCTAGAGCTGCAATCACTATTCTGCTGGTGCAGTCACTGTGTACATACATTACATTACTGATCCAGTACTGATCCTGAGTTACATCCAGTATTATACCCCAGAGCTGCACTCACTATTCTGCTGGTGCAGTCACTGTGTACATACATTACATTACTGATCCTGAGTAACATCCTGTATTATATTTCAGAGCTGCACTCACTATTCTGCTGGTGCAGTCACAGTGTACATACATTACATTACTGATCCTGAATTACAAACTGTATTATACTCCAGAGCTGCACTCACTATTCTGCTAGTGGAGTCACTGTGTACATACATTACATTATTGATCCTGAGTTACATCCTGTATTATACTCCAGAGCTGCACTCACTATTCGGCTGGTACAGTCACAGTGTACATACATTACATTACTGTTCCTGAGTTATATCCTGTATTATACTCCAGAGCTGCACTCACTATTCTGCTGGTGCAGTCACTGTGTACATACATTACATTACTGATCCTGAGTTACCTCCTGTATTATACCCCAGAGCTGCACTCACTATTCTGCTGGTGCCGTCACTGTGTACATACATTACATTTCTGATCCTGAGTTACATCCTGTATTATACTCCAGAGCTGCACTCACTATTCTGCTGGTGCAGTCACTGTGTACATACATTACATTACTGATCCTGAGTTACATCCTGTTTTATACTCCAGAGCTGCACTCACTATTCTGCTAGTGGAGTCACTGTGTACATAAATTACATTACTGATCCTGAGTCACATCCTGTATTATACTCCAGAGCTGCACTCACTATTCTGCTGGTGCAGTCACTGTGTACATACATTACATTACTAATCCTGAGTGACATCCTGTATTATCCTCCAGAGCTGCACTCACTATTCTGCTGGTGCAGTCTCTGTGTACGTATATTACATTACTGATCCTGAGTTACATCCTCTATTATACTCCAGAGCTGCACTCACTATTCTGCTGGTACAGTCACTGTGTACATACATTACATTACTGATCCTGAGTTAAATCCTGTATTATACTCCAGAGCTGCACTCACTATTCTGCTGGTGCAGTCACTGTGTACATACATTACATTACTGATCCTGAGTTACATCCTGTATCATACTCCAGAGCTGCACTCACTATTCTGCTGGTGCAGTCACTGTGTACATACATTACATTACTGATCCTGAGTTACATCCTGAATTATACTCCAGAGTTGCACTCACTATTCTGCTGGTGCAGTCACTATGTACATACATTACTGATCCTGTACTGAACCTGAGTTACATTCTGTACTATACTCCAGAGCTGCACTCACTATTCTGCTGGTGCAGTCACTGTGTACATACATTACATTACTGATCCTGAGTTACATCCTGCATTATACTCCAGAGCTGCACTCACTATTCTGCTGGTGCAGTCACGGTGTACATACATTACATTACTGATCCTGAGTTACATCCTGTATTATACTCCAGGGCTGCACTCACTATTCTGCTGGTGCAGTCACTGTGTACATACATTACATTACTGATCCTGAGTTACATCCTGTATTATACTCTAGAGCTGCAATCACTATTCTGCTGGTGCAGTCACTGTGTACATACATTACATTACTGATCCTGAGTTACATCCTGTATTATACTCTAGAGCTGCAATCACTATTCTGCTGGTGCAGTCACTGTGTACATACATTACATTACTGATCCAGTACTGATCCTGAGTTACATCCAGTATTATACCCCAGAGCTGCACTCACTATTCTGCTGGTGCAGTCACTGTGTACATACATTACATTACTGATCCTGAGTAACATCCTGTGTTATATTTCAGAGCTGCACTCACTATTCTGCTGGTGCAGTCACTGTGTACATACATTACATTACTGATCCTGAATTACAAACTGTATTATACTCCAGAGCTGCACTCACTATTCTGCTGGTGCAGTCACTGTGTACATACATTCCTTTACTGATCCTGAGTTACATCCTGTATTATACTCCAGAGCTACACTCACTATTCTGCTGGTGCATTCACTGTGTACATACATTGCATTACTGATCCTGAGTTACAGCCTGTATTATACTCCAGAGCTGCACTCACTATTCTGCTGGTGCAGTCACTGTGTACATACATTACATTACTGATCCAGTACTGATCCTGAGTTACATCCAGTATTATACCCCAGAGCTGCACTCACTATTCTGCTGGTGCAGTCACTGTGTACATACATTACATTACTGATCCTGAGTTACATCCTGTATTATACTCCAGAGCTGCACTCACTATTCTGCTGGTGTAGTCACTGTGTACATACATTAGATTACTGACCCTGAGTTACCTCCTGTATTATACTCCAGAGCTGCACTCACTATTCTGCTGGTGCAGTCACTGTGTACATACATTACATTACTGATACTGAGTTACATCCTGCATTATACTCCAGAGCTGCACTCACTATTCTGCTGGTGCAGTCACTGTGAACATACATTACATTACTGATCCTGAGTTATATCCTGTATCATACTCCAGAGCTGCACTCACTATTCTGCTGGCAGAGTCACTGTTTACATACATTACATTACTGATCCTGAGTTACATCCTGTATTATACTCCAGAGCTGCACTCACTATTCTGCTGGTGCAGTCACTGTGTACATACATTACATTACTGATCCTGAGTTACATCCTGTATTATACTCCAGAGCTTCACTCACTATTCTGCTAGTGGAGTCACTGTGTACATACATTACATTATTGATCCTGAGTTCCATCCTGTATTATACTCCAGAGCTGCACTCACTATTCGGCTGGTACAGTCACAGTGTACATACATTACATTACTGTTCCTGAGTTATATCCTGTATTATACTCCAGAGCTGCACTCACTATTCTGCTGGTGCAGTCACTGTGTACATACATTACATTACTGATCCTGAGTTACCTCCTGTATTATACCCCAGAGCTGCACTCACTATTCTGCTGGTGCCGTCACTGTGTACATACATTACATTTCTGATCCTGAGTTACATCCTGTATTATACTCCAGAGCTGCACTCACTATTCTGCTGGTGCAGTCACTGTGTACACACATTACATTACTGATCCTGAGTTACATCCTGTTTTATACTCCAGAGCTGCACTCACTATTCTGCTAGTGGAGTCACTGTGTACATAAATTACATTACTGATCCTGAGTCACATCCTGTATTATACTCCAGAGCTGCACTCACTATTCTGCTGGTGCAGTCACTGTGTACATACATTACATTACTAATCCTGAGTGACATCCTGTATTATCCTCCAGAGCTGCACTCACTATTCTGCTGGTGCAGTCACTGTGTACGTATATTACATTACTGATCCTGAGTTACATCCTCTATTATACTCCAGAGCTGCACTCACTATTCTGCTGGTACAGTCACTGTGTACATACATTACATTACTGATCCTGAGTTAAATCCTGTATTATACTCCAGAGCTGCACTCACCATTCTGCTGGAGCAGTCACTGTGTACATACATTACATTACTGATCCTGAGTCACATCCTGTATTATACTCCAGGGCTACACTCACTATTATGTTGGTGCAGTCACTGTGTACATACATTACATTACTGATCCTGAGTTACCTCCTGTATTATACCCCAGAGCTGCACTCACTATTCTGCTGGTGCAGTCACTGTGTACATACATTACATTTCTGATCCTGAGTTACATCCTGTATTATACTCCAGAGCTGCACTCACTATTATGCTGGTGCAGTCACTGTGTACATACATTACATTACTAATCCTGAGTGACATCCTGTATTATACTCCAGAGCTGCACTCACTATTCTGCTGGTGCAGTCACTGTGTACGTACATTACATTACTGATCCTGAGTTACATCCTGTATTATACTCCAGTGCTGCACTCACCATTCTGCTGGTGCAGTCACTGTGTACATACATTACATTACTGATCCTGAGTTACATCCTGTATTATACTCCAGAGCTACACTCACTATTCTGCTGGTGCAGTCACTGAGTACATACATTACATTACTGATCCTGAGTTACATCCTGTATTATACTCCAGAGCTGCACTCACTATTCTGCTGGTGCAGTCACTGTGTACATACATTACATTACTGATCCTGAGTTACATCCTGTATTATACTCCAGAGCTGCACTCACTATTCTGCTGGTGCAGTCACTATGTACATATATTACATTACTGATCCTGAGTGACATCCTGTATTATCCTCCAGAGCTGCACTCACTATTCTGCTTGTGCAGTCACTGTGTACATACATTACATTACTAATCCTGAGTGACATCCTGTATTATACTACAGAGCTGCACTCACTATTCTGCTGGTGCAGTCACTGTGTACGTACATTACATTACTGATCCTGTGTTACATCCAGTATTATACTCCAGTGCTGCACTCACCATTCTGCTGGTGCAGTCACTGTGTACATACATTACATTACTGATCCTGTCCTGATCCTGAGTTACATCCTGTATTATACTCCAGAGCTGCACTCACTATTCTGCTGGTACAGTCACTTTGTACATACATTACATAACTGATCCTGAGTTACATCCTGTATTATACTCCAGAGCTGCAGTCACTATTCTTCTGGTGCAGTCACTGTGTACATACATTACATTACTGATCCTGAGTTACATCCTGTATGTAGCGTCGGCGTCCCTGCCCTCTGCTAGGCAGGGACGCTGTTCCCCTCACCTCTCTGCTCCGTGCCCGGCGTCCTCCTCCCGCTCTGCTGGCAGCGCGCGCTCCTTCGCGGCCACTGTGCTTAGGGCGCGCGCGCTCTCCCTCCCTCTTAAAGGGGCCGCGCGCGCCGTCCTAAGGAGTCCCCGGCCAATGGCCGGAGGACTTCACCATATATAAGGCACCTCCTCCAAAATGGAGGTGCCCGAGCAATGTTGTTGCACTGTTCACTACGCTGCTTCAGCCCTCAGGTCCCGTTGCCAGTTACCTGCCAGATACCTGCCAGATTCCTGCCAGGTTGCTGTCTTATTCCTGCCTGATTATCTGCTACCTGCCTGCTAGTCTGAGGTCCGACGGTCTGCCTTACTACTCCTGTCAGTCTGTCTAAGGACCAGCCTGTCCGCTCACCTGGGAGCGCACTTCAGCCACCTGCCTGCTTGCCTGAGGTCCGACGGTCTGCCTTCCAACTCCTGTCAGTCTGTCTATGGACCAGCTTGCCTGCTCACCTGGGAGCACACATCTGCTACCTGCCTGCTAGCCTACCTGGAGGCTCCGCCGTCACGTGCTGTGACCACCTGCCTGTCCAGTGACTCCTGCCCGCTCACCTGGGAGCGCTCATCTGCTGCCTGTCTGCTAGCCTACCTGGAGGCTCTGCCGTCACGTGCTGTGACCACCCGCCTGTCCAGAGACTTCTGCCCGCTCACCTGGGAGCGCTCATCTGCCGCCTGTCTGTTGGTCTTCCTGGAGGCTCCGCCGTCACATGCTGTGACCACCCGTTCATCCAGAGACTCTCGCCTGCTCACCTGGGAGCTCACGTCTATCATCAGCCGCCACAGGTCGTACCAACCCTTTACCCAGAGACTGCCCCGGTCACTTGCCGTGACCATCTGTCCGTTCATCCAGAGACTGCCCCGGTCAATTGCCGTGACCATCTGCCCGTTCATTCAGAGACTGCCCCGGTCACTTGCCGTGACCATCTGCCCGTTCATTCAGAGACTGCCCCGGTCACTTGCCGTGACCATCTGCCCGTTCATCCAGAGACTGCCCCGGTCACTTGCCGTGACCTCCAGCCCGTTCACTCAGAGACTGTCCCGGTCACCTGCTGTGACTTCCTGCCCTTCTTCCCTGGTCGCCACCCGCTCCCTTACAAGGACCGCCCCCTTGTATAGTAGCTCAGAGGTTCCGCCTCCCAGACCCGTTACAGTTTGCTCGGGCCATGGAACCCGGTGGCACCCAAGCTCCCTCGCTCTCGGACCTGTGTCATGAACTGTCCCGTCAAAGGTCCCAACAGGAGTCCATCCTGGGTCACCTGCGGAATGTCAATACTCGCCTGGACACTCTGACTGCTCCACCAGCAACCTCCGCCAGTGCCATGTCTCGCAATCCGGCAGCTCCGCTGCCCACTAATACCATGGTATCCTACCCCGGACCCCGGCTTTCTGCACCTCCTCGCTTCGGAGGCGACTCCGCCCAGGCTCGGGGCTTCATAAATCAGTGCACCCTGCACTTTGAACTATTGTCCCACCAGTTTAACTCCGACCGAGCCAAAATTGCATTCATCATGTCCCATCTCACCGGGGAGGCCCTGGCCTGGCTAAATCCTCTATGGGAGAGAGGAGACCCCCTGGTGTCCAACTTGCCTGCTTTTCTCACGGCTTTCCGGAAAGTCTTCGACGAACCCGGACGGAAGACCTCATCCGCATCATCACTGCTACGCCTCCGTCAGGGAAGTCTCACCGTGGGCCAATATGCCATACGGTTCCGTACCCTTGCCTCGGAGCTGGCCTGGGATAACGACGCTCTGGTATCCGTCTTCTGGGAGGGTCTGTCCGGCCGTATTAAAGATGAACTTGCCGGTCGGGACATCCCTACCACTCTCGATGACCTAATAACTCTTGCCACCCGGATTGACCTACGGTTCCAGGAGCGTGCCAAAGAGGTCACCCGTGAGAGGAGGTTACCACGTCTAGCTCCTACTTTTCAGAAACCCGTCACTCCCTCCGTCTCTACCCAGGTACACTCTCCTGAGCCTATGCAGGTCGACCAGACCAAGATGGTCAAAACCCATCAGGACTTACGCCGTGCCGAGGGGAGCTGCTTCTACTGTGGCAGTAAGGAGCACCGGATCCGTACCTGCCCGGAGAGGTCGGGAAACGCCTGTGTCTAGGTTCGCTCAGAGAGGTCGACCTAGACAAGAATAAATCCTCTCCATCTCTGCTGTTGTCAGTCTCAATCGTCTGCGGGGAGAACCGTTATTTCGGACTAGCCCAACTTGACTCTGGAGCAGCCGGGAATCTTATTTCACAGTCCCTGGTAGAGAAATACCGCATCCCCACCAAACCTCTGGCTGTACCCTTGTCTGTTGCTGCCGTGGATGGGGGTCTCTTACCACGCCCCATCCAACTCATCACCGAATCCATTACTCTGCAGGTGGGAATGCTGCATTCTGAGAGTATCTCCTTTCATGTTCTGCCTGGACTCTCCCACGCCCTCTTGCTAGGCCTACCTTGGCTCCAGAGACATGCACCCGTGCTTGACTGGCAGACCGGAGAAGTCCTTCGCTGGGGACAGGACTGCCATAAGACCTGTCTGGTTCCCGTCCATCCCGTCCGTCCTTCTCCTACCCCAGCTAATCTACCTGGACTTCCGATTCCTTATTGGTCTTATGCTGATGTCTTTAATAAAAAGGAAGCAGAGACACTACCCCCTCATAGACCATACGACTGCCCTATCGACCTGTTACCTGGTACTACTCCTCCCCATGGGCGTATTTATCCATTATCCGCTGCTGAGACCCGGTCGATGTCCGAATATATTGAGGAGAATCTGGCCCGGGGATTCATCCGGAAATCTACCTCCCCGGCGGGAGCAGGCTTCTTTTTCGTCAAAAAGAAGGACGGCTCTCTCCGTCCCTGTATAGACTATAGAGGCCTTAACCAGATCACGGTGAAGAATAAGTACCCCCTTCCGCTCATTCCGGAGTTATTTGATCGTCTGAGGGGGGCTAGAATCTTCACCAAACTGGACCTCCGTGGGGCATACAACCTGGTTCGTATCCGTCAGGGGGATGAATGGAAGACGGCATTCAACACCCGGGACGGCCACTATGAATATCTGGTAATGCCCTTTGGTCTCTGTAACGCTCCTGCCGTCTTTCAAGAGTTGGTCAATGACATCTTCCGGGACCTTCTCTACTCCTGCGTAGTGGTGTACCTGGACGACATCTTGGTCTTCTCTCCGGATCTCCAGACTCACCGGAGGGACGTTTGTCAGGTCCTGCTCAGGCTCAGGCAGAATCACCTCTTCGCTAAATACGAGAAGTGCCTCTTTGAGCAGACCTCGCTTCCGTTTTTGGGCTACATTATTTCTCAGACCGGCCTACGAATGGATCCAGAGAAGCTGTCTGCCATCGAGAAATGGCCTCGACCGGAGGGGTTGAAGGCCATTCAGCGATTCCTGGGCTTCGCTAACTACTACCGCCTCTTCATACCACACTTCTCTTCCCGGACTGCCCCAATTTCCGCGCTCACCCGTAAGGGTACTAATCCCAAAGAGTGGCCGCCCGAAGCTGAGGAGGCCTTTCTTTCCCTAAAACAGGCCTTCTCTTCCGCCCCGGTGCTGCATCGCCCGGACGGCAACAAGCAGTTCTTCCTGGAAGTTGACGCCTCCTCCTCTGGAGCCGGAGCGGTACTTACTCAAAAATCATCTTCCGGGAGAATGGTAACTTGTGGCTTCTTCTCCAAACTCTTCTCCTCTTCTGAGCGCAACTATTCCATAGGAGACCGAGAGTTATTGGCCATCAAGCTGGCGTTGGAGGAGTGGCGTTACCTACTCGAGGGGGCTCTTCACCCGGTAATAATTTACACTGACCACAAGAGCTTGGCTTACCTCCAGCATGCCCAGAGACTTAACCCGCGCCAAGCCCGGTGGTCCTTGTTTTTTGCTCGCTTTGATTTTGTTCTTCATTTTCGCCCGGCTGACAAAAACGTCAAAGCAGACGCCTTGTCCCGATCCTTTCTGGTGTCCGATCTCGAGGAAGAAACTAAACATATCATCGATCCCGCCAGAGTAATGCAGGTGGCTCCCGTGAGTCTAAATCGTCTCCCTCCCGGTAAGACGTTTGTTTCAGTACCTGATCGGAAGAAGATCCTACACTGGGGCCATTCGTCTAAACTAGCTGGCCACGCCGGTCAGAAAAAGACCCTCCAGCTTATTGCCCGGCACTACTGGTGGCCTACCCTGCACAAGGACGTAATAGACTTTGTTTCTGCCTGTGTGTCCTGCGCCCGCAACAAAGTCCCGAGACACCTGCCAGCCGGTCGCCTCCTTCCGCTTCCTGTGCCTGCTGCCCCCTGGCAGCATATTGCTATGGACTTCATAACTGATCTCCCCGTCTCCGCCGGTTGTACGGTCATTTGGGTGGTCGCTGATCGCTTTTCCAAGATGGCTCACTTTATTCCCCTGCCAGCCCTCCCGTCTGCACCCGAGCTGGCTAAAGACTTTATCCGCCACATCTTCCGTCTTCATGGCCTGCCCCTCCACATCGTGTCGGATCGTGGGGTACAGTTCACCTCACGTTTCTGGAGAGCCACTTGTAAACTGCTAGACGTCACCCTGGACTTCTCTTCCGCTTACCACCCACAGTCCAATGGTCAAGTGGAGCGGATCAATCAGAACCTGACTAGTTACCTCCGGCACTTCGTTAATGCCCATCATTCAGACTGGGTGGATCTCCTACCATGGGCCGAGTTCTCTTATAACAATCACGAGAGCGAATCCTCCTCCAAATCCCCGTTTTTTGTAGTCTTCGGTCAGCATCCTCGGATTCCTTTTCCTGTCTCCACCTCTGTGGACAACCCGGCTGCGGAATCTCTCGTTAGCAAATTTTCCTCCATTTGGGAGAGTACCCGATCCGCACTCCTTCAGTCGTCCGAACGGATGAAAAGACACGCTGACAAAAAACGCCTGGATCCTCCACAATTTCGTCCTGGAGATAAAGTCTGGCTCTCATCTAAATATGTCCGACTCAAGATACCTTCTTACAAGTTAGGGCCTCGGTTCATCGGTCCTCTGGAGGTCATCAGTCAGATCAACCCGGTGGCCTATAAATTGAAACTCCCGGCCAACTTACGGATCCCTAACTCCTTCCATGTATCTCTCCTCAAACCTGTGGTACTTAACTCTTTTTCCAAGTCTACAGGTACGCCTCCTGCTCCGGTTTCTGCTGAGGACGAGTTTGAGGTAGAGAACATTCTTGCCACCAAAAGGGTAAGAGGAAAGACCTTTTTTCTAGTAGATTGGAAGGGGTTTGGTCCTGAGGAGAGAACGTGGGAGCCCCGGGAGAACATCCATGCCCCTCTTATCCTAGCTAAATTTCTGTCTGGCCTAAAAAAGGGGGGGCCTAAAGGGGGGGGGTACTGTAGCGCCGGCGTCCCTGCCCTCTGCTAGGCAGGGACGCTGTTCCCCTCACCTCTCTGCTCCGTGCCCGGCGTCCTCCTCCCGCTCTGCTGGCAGCGCGCGCTCCTTCCCGGCCACTGTGCTTAGGGCGTGCGCGCTCTCCCTCCCTCTTAAAGGTGCCGCGCGCGCCGTCCTAAGGTGTCCCCGGCCAATGGCCGGAGGACTTCACCATATATAAGGCACCTCCTCCAAAATGGAGGTGCCCGAGCAATGTTGTTGCACTGTTCACTACTCTGCTTCAGCCCTCAGGTCCCGTTGCCAGTTACCTGCCAGATACGTGCCAGATTCCTGCCAGCTTGCTGTCTTATTCCTGCCTAATTATCTGCTACCTGCCTGCTAGTCTGAGGTCCGACGGTCTGCCTTACTACTCCTGTCAGTCTGTCTAAGGACCAGCCTGTCCGCTCACCTGGGAGCGCACTTCAGCCACCTGCCTGCTTGCCTGAGGTCCGACGGTCTGCCTTCCAACTCCTGTCAGTCTGTCTATGGACCAGCTTGCCTGCTCACCTGGGAGCACACATCTGCTACCTGCCTGCTAGCCTACCTGGAGGCTCCGCCGTCACGTGCTGTGACCACCTGCCTGTCCAGTGACTCCTGCCCGCTCACCTGGGAGCGCTCATCTGCTGCCTGTCTGCTAGCCTACCTGGAGGCTCTGCCGTCACGTGCTGTGACCACCCGCCTGTCCAGAGACTTCTGCCCGCTCACCTGGGAGCGCTCATCTGCCGCCTGTCTGTTGGTCTTCCTGGAGGCTCCGCCGTCACATGCTGTGACCACCCGTTCATCCAGAGACTCTCGCCTGCTCACCTGGGAGCTCACGTCTATCATCAGCCGCCACAGGTCGTACCAACCCTTTACCCAGAGACTGCCCCGGTCACTTGCCGTGACCATCTGCCCGTTCATCCAGAGACTGCCCTGGTCACTTGCCGTGACCATCTGCCCGTTCATTCAGAGACTGCCCCGGTCACTTGCCGTGACCATCTGCCCGTTCATTCAGAGACTGCCCCGGTCACTTGCCATGACCATCTGCCCGTTCATCCAGAGACTGTCCCGGTCACCTGCTGTGACTTCCTGCCCGTCTTCCCTGGTCGCCACCCGCTCCCTTACAAGGACCGCCCCCTTGTATAGTAGCTCAGAGGTTCCGCCTCCCAGACCCGTTACACTGTATTATGCTCCAGAGCTGCTCTCACTATTCTGCTGGTGCAGTCACTGTGTACATACATTACATTACTGATCCTGAGTTACATCCTGTATTATACTCCAGAGCTGCACTCACTATTCTGCTGGTGCAGTCACTGTGTACATACATTACATTACTGATCCTGAGTCACATCCTGTATTATACTCCAGAGCTGCACTCACTATTCTGCTGGTGCAGTCACTGTGTACATACATTACATTACTGATCCTGAGTTACATCCTGTAGATCTTTTATTATAAAAATGAAAAACATAACAATAATAATATCAGAAACATAACAAAATTAATAACCAGAAAATAAACAATGTAATGAACTGGTCCAGCCGCTCCCTCTCCCCTCACACACATATTATACATATATACACAATAATAACTACCTACACCAAGATATCTGGTCCGGTTACCAAACAAATAATAACAATATAATAAACAATAACCGACAAATTATATACATACTAATATATACATTCTTTTTTTTTATTTTTTTTTTAAATAAATAAAATAAATACTAACTATACAAATATATACAAGACAAAACAAAACCCCCCACACTCGAGCCCACCAGTCCCTCCCCGGCACTGACCTGAGAGCTGCTCCTGCTCCTCATGCCTCAGTCCAACGTCCAACGTCCATAGGCCAGATCAGGCAGTGCCAGTTATTCACCCAAATAACCAGTGTCCCACAAGATGAACCCACCTCCCCCCTTTTCCCTCCACCCAACCTAACACCTACACCCAAGCCCATATATACAATATATACAGAAACAAACAATAGAATAACAAACAATACAATAACCACAACTGACAAAGCCCAAGTTCGGCGCCTGCAGCCCTACATCACTGTCTACTGATCAATAAAACAAAAATCTATGGTGTCAGCAGCAGCCCACCACCAGGAGAGGAGATGACCAGACTAGGGCACACTAAAAGAAAAGCCCCTCCAGAGGAGAGCGGCCCTCCGTGTACCCAGTCTCTCATACTCCAGAGAACGCACCTTCACCAGGTCACCAAGTATGGTCCTAAACACATCGTCCACTGGGAGGATTTTCCGCTGCGTCGATACTAAGCACCGTGCGTTCCACGTGTGATACCTAACCACTGCGCTAACTAGAAATAAGGTGCAGTGGTCCCGACCACCCAGGTCCCCGAATGCTCCATAGGCCAATTCCGCATAAGAGAGACCGGCCAGCCGGGGCCAGCCAATGGAGGTGCCCACCCTATTGTACACCTCTGTGTTAAAGGGACAATGAAGCAAGAAGTGGTCCATGCTTTCAAGCATGGTACCACAATGCTCCCGAGGACAGTTCCTGTCCTCAGAGCTCCTACACTTCAGATTGTCCCATGGAAGCAGCGCCAAGCCAAGTCCCAAACCTTCGAGGGGATCCTGATAGAATTCAAAAGATGCAGACCCACCCCAAGATCCTGACTTGGGCAATCCCTGAGTGCCAGAGGCCTCTGAAAATGGGTCAACAGAACCCTTTTGTCAAGGAGCTTCCTTGGCAGAGTCCTGACCTCCCACATTCCCAGACCCCACCGGCGAATTACCTTCAGAACCACGGTAGCGTAAGCCAGGAGATGTCCATGCGGTGTGCGGAGATCCTTCACTTGCCCTCCTGTCTCCCATTCCTGGAAGAAAGGCTGAAACCATCCCTTACAGGAGAATACCCACGGAGGAGCCCTCTCTTTACAGAGGTTTGCAATATTGATCTTAATGAAGGTATTCACAAGGAATACCACAGGGTTGACCATACCCAACCCTCCTAGTCTCCTCGTACGGTAAGTAACCTCCCTCTTGACCAGGTTCAGTCTATTCCCCCATAACAGTTGAAAGAACAAACTGTAGACCCGAGTCCAGAGAGGCTCTGGCAAGATACACACACTGCCCAGATAGATCAGCAAAGGGAGCAGGTAAGTTTTGATCAGGTTTACCCTTTCCCTTAGGGTCAAAGACCAACCCTTCCATTGGTTCACCTTCTGAGTGGCGATCTCTAGCCTGCTGTCCCAATTTTGTTTGGGGTAATCCCCCTGGCCAAATTCGATGCCAAGAACTTTTGCAGAGACTTTGGGTTCTGGAAGGGTGTCCGGGAGATCAAAACCAGGATCTGCTCCTCCCAGCCAGAGACTCTCACACTTATCCCGGTTGATCTTAGACCCGGATGCCTCCGAGTAGCGATTTACCTCTGACATCAGCCATTCTGCCTCCCCATCAGAGGAAACAAAAACGGTGACGTCATCGGCATACGCCACCACTCTCAGAGTGGCTTCCGGTGCTGCCCGGTCCATCCCGATCCCAGCCAGCGGTCCACGCTCCACCCTCCTAAGAAGTGGGTCAATCGCAAGCACGTACAGCAGCGGGCTCAAGGGACAACCCTGGCGAACACCACACACAACCTCAAAAGAGCTGCCAATCCAACCGTTCACAAGCGGGAAACTCTCTGCCCCAGCGTACAAGGTCTTAAGCCAATCAACAAAGCCCCCCGGCAGGCCATATCTCAGAAGGACAGACCCCAGGTACTCATGATTAACCCGATCAAACGCTTTTGCCTGGTCCAATGACAGCATGTATCCCTTCCAGTGACCAGCCCTACCCTGCTCCACCGCCTCTCGGACACAGAGTACAGCACTAATTGTACTGCGGCCCTTAACAGAGCAATGCTGGGCCCCCGAAAGGAGCTGGGGTGCAAATTTCACCAGCCGATTAAACAGCACCTTTGCCAAAACCTTCCTGTCTTCATTGAGAAGCGCTATGGGACGCCAATTCTCAATGCAAGATGGGTCCATTCCCTTTGACAAGATGATCAGGACAGACCTCCTCATTGACTTTGGCAGAGTGCCCGAGGAAAGACACTCATTGAATACCTCAGTCAAGAGGGGAACCAAGGCGTCCTTAAAGGTCTTATAGTATTCAGATGTTAAGCCATCTGGACCGGGAGATTTCTTTAGGGCAAGCCCTTCAATCGCCAACTTAACTTCCTCTTCCCTGATCATCTCTGTCAAAACACCAAGAGAGGGGTCTACCCCTGGTTCGGGGACGGCTTCAGCCAGAAAAGCCGACATCTCATCCCAATCCAGATCCCTCTTCCCCAAGAGGTGCGAGTAGAAGGATCTGACGACCTCCAGGATCCCTGATCTGGATCTTTTCAGGGACCCGGCAGTGTCAACCAGTCCTGTAACAACTTTACTATTCACTGACATCTTGCAGTTTCTGTAAGGGTCGGGCGAGCGGTACTTCCCGTAATCCCTCTCAAAAACCAAAGATGCATGTCTATCATACTGACACCTCATTAGCAAAGATTTCACTCTGGAGATCTCCTCACGGCTACCTCCAGTTGAGACAAGATGCTCGAGTTTCCTCCTCAGGCCCTGATACAGGCGATACCTGTCCAGGCTCCTGAGGCTCGAGAGCTGGCGGAAGAATCTCGCCACCCTTTTCTTAAACATCTCCCACCACTCTGACTTACTACTACAAAGATCCAGTAAGGGTACCTGGCTCTGAAGAAAATCCTCAAAGGACTGTCTTATCTCCGCTTCTTCCAAGAGAGACGAATTGAGCCTCCAAAAGACGATTCCCATGCGGGGGGGCCCTGTAATATTCAGGGAAAACAAAATCAAACAATGATCGGAGAACTCCACCTCAACAACAGATACTGCTGAAGAGACGGCTTCCTCCTTTAAATAAAACCTGTTTATCCTGGACCTACAGTTACCTCTATGATAGGTGAACCCCTCGTGGCCTGGGGTGTGCCGGATGTGGACATCCACCAGGCGAGCCTCACTAGCTATACTATTAAGGGCGACGCTATCATAAGTCAGCTTGTCTCTGGAACCTCCGCTATCCCGGGGCCTCGTGACAGTGTTGAAGTCCCCTCCAAAGACGACCTGCCGACTCGTAAAAAGGTAGGGCTTGATCCTCGTAAAGAGACACTTCCGGTCCCACTTAGATTGGGGACCATAGATGTTAATGAGCCGAAGCTCCTGTCCCTTCATGAGGACATCTAATATCAGGCACCTCCCCATTTCTAGCTCAATAACCCGTCGGCATTCTACCGGTGCGGTAAAAAGGACCGCCACTCCGCTATACGGCTCGGCCGCAAGAGACCAATAGGAGGGCCCGAGTATCCTCTCCCTCTTAGCTATAAACACCTCTGCCATATTTGGCAGCCTGGTCTCTTGCAAAAAGAAAATGTCAGCTTCAACCCGGCTGAGAAAATCAAAGGCCGCAAATCTAGCCATATTTGACTTAATGCTGGTGACATTAATGGACGCCAGCGTCAACGGAGTGGGTACCGCCATCATTGGTGATTGAGTTAGATGGCTTTCTTCTTCCCACTCCCCTTATCCTCTGCCTCAGAGGAGGAATCCTTCCCCCTCTTTAATGACACAGAGGTGTCCATTCCCACATTTTTCCTTCTTTTTTCGTCCTCGTCTCCGGACTCTGGGCCAGTCCCTCCCCCCAAGGACCTTGCATCCCCAGGAGAAGGAGACTCGGCACCCCCTGTAAGCTCCGCTGAAGCCGGAATCTCACCCTCAGCCTCCTCTTCTGAGGAAGAGATGTTATCAAGGGCTTGGAACCGGTTCGAAAGACCAACCAGAGGGGAGTCGGTTTTACCTTCCTTGGTCAGAGCGGGAGAAGGTGTTTTATCCCCCTTCTTTTTCTTCTATTTGGTGCCGAGCTTACGCTTGTTCTCTAGCCACCGCTTATTATCCTCATCCATACTTTCAGAATGGGAGGATTCTGAGGCAGAGGCAGTTTCCTCCCTGTGGATCCTCCTGACCTCCTCATCCAACTCATCATCCCTCGGGGCCTCAGCAGCAACACTGGCATCCAGGACAGGGGCTGCCCCGGTAGTCTGGGGCTCGCCCCGCTCCCTCTCCTGTCTGCGCTTGTCTAGACGCCTCAGCTGGGCAGGCGTCTTTTTATTGCTTTTCTTCCCTGGCCCCTCAGCTCCCCCACCCCTGCTAGTCCCCTCCCCAGCAGAATCGGCCTCACGGCTTACTCCCACCGGGGTCTCGACTGCATTAGCAAAGGAGCGAGGACAACGGCTGAATGGGTGACCTAACTCACCACACAGGTGGCACCTAATCTCCACACAAGAGGTGGCAAGATGGCCGACACCCCCACACAACGCGCATTTCTGCACGGTGCAGTTTGCACTGAAGTGTGTGGGGTCGCCGCACCTGTGACAGAGCTTCGGTTGCCCCTGGTAGAAGACCAGGATACGATCCCTACCCAGGAAGGCAGACAATGGAATGTGGGCAACCGTACCACCTGAACGCTTAAGTTTTACCATAAACGTCCAGGCCCCTGACCAGATACCAAACTCGTCGCGGTTTTTCTTTGGCATCTCCACCACCTCTCCATACCGACCAAGCCACGTCATGATGTCATAGCAAGAAAGCGACTCGTTACGAGTCATCACGGTCACTTTCTTGATCTGGTTTTGGCGAGACACTGCCTGAACGGCAAAGTCTCGCCAGCCGGGCTCATTTTTTGCCAACTCATAATTCGCCCAGAAGAGCTCAAGCCCCTCCGGCCGAACAAAGCTGACATCAAACTCAGGCGTGGAATAGGGATGTATCAAGGTGTAGATGTCAATCGCCTTGAAGCCCATCCTCAGCAGGAGCTCCACAACTTTAGACCTTGGCGGACATGCATCACTGCCCCTCCACCGAAGACGGACCACATTCCTACGCACACTGCCTGGCCCGGCTGTTGGGAGGGACCACACTGTATCTCCCCCTTTTTGCTCTCGGAAGGCCCCAAGGCCATGCCTCTCTATCCAGAAGGATAGATCAACCTCTCGACCCTCTACCATTAGTGATCTCTCCCCCTTCTTTAGAGCCTCCAGAAGGCGCCGTTGCAACATGCCGTCCCCAAAGCCCGGAGACGAGGAGGATGCCCTATTTGCCCCGGAGGTGACACTGGCATAACTCTGGCAACCGGCCCAGTGACCACATCAGCCCCAACAGTATCACCATTACCCACCTCCATCTCACCCTCCACCAAACCAGCAACCACACCACTAGACAATGAATTATTCTCATTCACCTCCACCACCACATTCATTCCTGCTGGACCAGAAACAATGGTGGATGACCTTTTGACCTCCGCATCAGGCACAAGGGGCTCAGTCACCTCCATAGAACTGGAGGCGACCTCACCCCCGGTCTTATGTGTGCCCTCCACATCATCGGTCGGTAATTTCCGCTGTTTGGCATTTGGTATAATGTGCCACTGATCTTTAGCTGCATATAGGCGCCGCTGATCTTTAGCATCAGGATCTTCCGGACCAGCGACGCCAACACAAAATAGCACTTTCGTGGGAGGACCGGAACGCTCAGCCCCAACAGCCCACTCACACTGCCGCCGCTTCTCAACTAAGTGATCAGCGGCAACAGCATTCAGAGGCTCCGGGGCTACCGGAGCTGCCCCCGACACCGGGCCGCTCCCCCCTCCCACTGAGGAGCGCACCATAGCATCGTGGTCTGACGGAACGCCCGCCGCCGGGCCGCCCTCACTGTCCAGCCTCTCGGCTGATGCACCTCCTGCTACGTCCCCACTACTACAAGCAGAGACGGAGCTCTGCGCCTCCCTACCGTGCTCTGTAATCTCCCCGCGCCTTTGCACCAGATCCACAGCAGAACCCGGGCTGGGCTGGGCAACGGGGCTTATACAGCGAGCTGAGCCTGCCACCGACTCAGGGGGTACAGGGAGGGGGGCATATATGTATCTTACCGCTTCCTGCAGCTTTGGCTTGGTCTTCTTTGCCTTTTTGTGGCCCCCAGGTGCCTCTTCTGGTAGATCATCACCAAGATGGAAGTTTTGGAGGCACACTGGGGACTCGAGGAGCTTAATCTCCGCCATTAGCGCCCCTCCCTGGCCGCTGCTGTCACTGTCCTCCCCAGAGCCGGCAGAACTGCGACCGGATGTCACTGTCGTCTGTCCTGCAGGGAGCTCGCTGCACGTGGCCTGCGGGTGACTTTGCAGGCAGCCAGGTGGGGCTTCCTGCTGGTCATCATCACTCTCATCATCCACCTGGCTCTCAGGCTGCAGCCCTATCTGCCTTTGCTCTCTGGTATCAGCCATTTCTCTAAAGTGGTCTTTATTTATAAGTTTTTCTTTGATAGGACCACTCTGCTCCCTGATGGTGGCTTTCCTAAGTTCCAGGAGATGAGTTTCACTGCTCAGTCTTTTTATCTCTGCTTGGAGCTTGGACTTTCTTGGTTTGGAGGCCCCTGCAGCTTTTGAGCTTGTGCAGCGCAGCTCCTCCCGGAGCATCCTGATGAGCTTACTGGCATCTTCATACTCACGGAGGTGGATCATGACCCGGGAGGCATAGGTGGACACAGACTCCCGGGGTCCCTGCAGCGCCCACCCCTCCTCGGGGAGGTCGACCTCACCTCCGTGAGCACTCAGCTTTCCTCCGGAAGGAGCGCCATCTTGCACGCCGCTGTCAGGCTTTTCCTACATGCTGGAAGCCTTGCGGCTTCTAGGGGTCTCCACAATCCCGGGGGGGGTAGGAGCCACATTGCTGCGACCCCTGGTGGAGCGTCTCACCACCGAGTCCTCTGATGTGCAGGCCGGTTGCTGGTTTCTTCTGCCCCCCGCCGGCCTGGTTCGGGAAGCAGAAGCCTGGGACTTGGCTCCATCACTCATCCCAGAAACCCGCTCCCTCCCTGGGAAAGAGAGAGAGCAGGTCCCCAGGTGGAGAGGTGTTGGCTTCTCAGAGATCAGGAGCTCACAGCAGGATCTGCAGCCACCACACCCGCAATCACCACACTGACTAGCAGCTGATCAGAGCTGCACCCAGTATGCTGCTGGTGCAGTCACTGTGTACATACATTACATTACTGATCCTGAGTCACATCCTGTATTATACTAAAGGGCTGCACTCACTATTCTGCTGGTGCAGTCACTGTGTACATACATTACATTACTGATCCTGAGTTACCTCCTGTATTATAATCCAGAGCTGTGCTCACTATTCTGCTGGTGCAGTCACTGTGTACATACATTACATTACTGATCCTGTACTGATCCTGAGTTACATCCTGTATTCTACCCCAGAGCTGCACTAACTATTCTGCTGGTGCAGTCACTGTGTACATACATTACATTACTGATCCTGAATTACATCCTGTATTATACTCCAGAGCTGCACTCACTATTCTGCTGGTGCAGTCGCAGTGTATATACATTACATTACTGATTCTGAGTTACATCCTGTATTATACTCCAGAGCTGCACTCACTATTCTGCTGGTGTAGTCACTGTGTACATACATTACATTACTGATCCTGAGCTACATCCTGTATTATACTCCAGAGCTGCACTCACTATTCTGCTGGTGCAGTCACTGTGTACATACATTACATTACTGATCCTGAGCTACATCCTGCATTATACTCCAGAGCTACACTCACTATTCTGCTGGTGCAGTCACTGTGTACATACATTACATTACTGATCCTGAGTTACATCCTGTATTATACTCCAGAGCTGAACTCACTATTCTGCTGGTGCAGTCACTGTGTACATACATTACATTACTGATCCTCAGTTACATCCTGTATTATACTCCAGAGCTGCACTCACTATTCTGCTGGAGTAGTCACTGTGTACATACATTACGTTACTGATCCTGAGTTACCTCCTGTATTATACTCCAGAGCTGCACTCACTATTCTGCTGGTGCAGTCACTGTGTACATACATTACATTACTGATACAGAGTTACATCTTGCATTATACTTCAGAGCTGCACTCACTATTCTGCTGGTGCAGTCACTGTGTACACACATTACATTACTGATCCTGAGTTACCTCCTGTATTATAATCCAGAGCTGTGCTCACTATTCTGCTGGTGCAGTCACTGTGTACATACATTACATTACTGATCCTTTACTGATCCTGAGTTACATCCTGTATTCTACCCCAGAGCTGCACTAACTGTTCTGCTGGTGCAGTAACTGTGTACATACATTACATTACTGATCCTGAATTACATCCTGTATTATACTCCAGAGCTGCACTCACTATTCTGCTGGTGCAGTCGCAGTGTATATACATTACATTACTGATCCTGAGTTACATCCTATATTATACTCCAGAGCTGCACTCACTATTCTGCTGGTGCAGTCACTGTGTACATACATTACATTACTGATCCTGAGTTACATCCTGTATTATACTCCAGAGCTGCACTCACTATTCTGCTGGTGCAGTCACTGTGTACATACATTACATTACTGATCCTGAGTTACAGCCTGTATTATACTCCAGATCTGCACTCACTATTCTGCTGGTGCAGTCAATGTGTACATACATTACATTACTGATCCTGAGTTACATCCTGTATTATACTCCAGAGCTGCACTCACTATTCTGCTGGTGCAGTCACTGTGTACATACATTACATTACTGATCCTCAGTTACATCCTGTATTATACTCCAGAGCTGCACTCACTATTCTGCTGGTGCAGTCACTGTGTACATACATTACATTACTGATACAGAGTTACATCTTGCTTTATACTCCAGAGCTGCACTCACTATTCTGCTGGTGCAGTCACTGTGTACATACATTACGTTACTGATCCTGAGTTACCTCCTGTATTATACTCCAGAGCTGCACTCACTATTCTGCTGGTGAGGTCACTGTGTACATACATTACATTACTGATCCTGAGTTACCTCCTGTATTATACTCCAGAGCTGCACTCACTTTTCTGCTGGTGAGGTCACTGTGTACATACATTACATTACTGATCCTGAGTTACCTCCTGTATTATACTCCAGAGCTGCACTCACTATTCTGCTGGTGCAGTCACTGTGTAGATACATTACATTACTGATCCTGAGTTACATCCTGTATAATACTCTAGAGCTGCACTCACTATTCTGCTGGTGCAGTCACTGTGTACATACATTACATTACTGATCCTGAGTTACATCCTGTATTATACTCCAGAGCTGCACTCACTATTCTGCTAGTGGAGTCACTGTGTACATACATTACATTACTGATCTTGAGTTGCATTCTGTATTATACACCAGAGCTGCACTCACTATTCTGCTGGTGCAGTCACTGTGTACATACATTACATTACTGATCCTGAGTCACATCCTGTATTATACTCCAGAGCTGCACTCACTATTATGCAGGTCCAGTCACTGTGTACATACATTACATTACTAATCCTGAGTGACATCCTGTATTATACTCCAGAGCTGCATTCACTATTCTGCTGGTGCAGTCACTGAGTACATACATTACATTACTGATCCTATGTTACATCCTGTATTATACTCCAGAGCTGCACTCACTATTCTGCTGTTGCAGTCACTGTGTACATACATTACATTACTGATCCTGAGTTACCTACTCTATTATACTCCAGAGCTGCGCTCACTATTCTGCTGGTGCAGTCACTGTGTACATACATTACATTACTGATCCTGTACTGATCCTAAGTTACATCCTGTATTATACCCCAGAGCTGCACTCACTATTCTGCTGGTGCAGTCACTGTGTACATACATTACATTACTGATCATGAGTTACATCCTGTATTATACTCGAGAGCTGCATTCACTATTCTGCGGGTGCAGTCACTGTGTACATACATTATAATACTGATCCTGAGTTACATCCTGTATTTTACTCCAGAGCTGCACTCACTATTCTGCTGGTGCAGTCACTGTGTATATACATTACATTACTGATCCTGAGTTACATCCTGTATTATACTCCAGAGCTGCACTCACTATTCTGCTGGTGCAGTCACTGTGTACATACATTACATTACTGATCCTGAGTTACATCCTGTATTATACTCCAGAGCTGCACTCACTATTCTGCTGGTGCAGTCACTGTGTATATACATTACATTACTGATCCTGAGTTACATCCTGTATTATACTCCAGAGCTGCACTCACTATTCTGCTGGTGCAGTCACTGTGTACACACATTACATTACTGATCCTGAGTTACATCCTGTATTATACTCCAGAGCTGCACTCACTATTCTGCTAGTGGAGTCATTGTGTACATACATTACATTACTGATCCTGAGTTACATCCGGTATTATACTCCAGAGCTGCACTCACTATTCTGCTGGTGCTGTCACTGTGTACATACATTACATTACTGATCCTGAGTTACATCCTGTATTATACTCCAGAGCTGCACTCACTATTCTGCTGGTGCAGTCACTGTGTACACACATTACATTACTGATCCTGAGTTACATCCTGTATTATACTCCAGAGCTGCACTCACTATTCTGCTAGTGGAGTCACTGTGTACATACATTACATTACTGATCCTGAGTTACATCCTGTATTATACTCCAGAGCTGCACTCACTATTCTGCTGGTGCAGTCACTGTGTACACACATTACATTACTGATCCTGTACTGATCCTGAGTTACATCCTGTATTATACCCCAGAGCTGCACTCACTATTCTGCTGGTGCAGTCACTGTGTACATACATTACATTACGGATCCTGAGTTACATCCTGTATTATACTCCAGAGCTGCACTCACTATTCTGCTGGTGCAGTCACTGTGTACATACATTACATTACTGATCCTGAGTTACATCCTGTATTATACTCCAGAGCTGCACTCGCTATTCTGCTGGTGCAGTCACTGTGTACACACATTACATTACTGATCCTGAGTTACATCCCGTATTATACTCCAGAGCTGCACTCACTATTCTGCTAGTGGAGTCACTGTGTACATACATTACATTACTGATCCTGAGTTACATCCCGTATTATACTCCAGAGCTGCACTCACTATTCTGCTGGTGCAGTCACTGTGTACATACATTACATTACTGATCCTGAGTTACCTCCTGTATTATACTCCAGAGCTGCACTCACTATTCTGCTGGTGGAGTCACTGTGTACATACATTACATTACTGATCCTGAGTTACATCCTGTATTATACTCCAGAGCTGCACTCACTATTCTGCTGGTGCAGTCACTGTGTACATACATTACATTACTGATCCTGAGTTACCTCCTGTATTATAATCCAGAGCTGTGCTCACTATTCTGCTGGTGCAGTCACTGTGTACATACATTACATTACTGATCCTGTACTGATCCTGAGTTCCATCCTGTATTATACCCCAGAGCTGCACTCACTATTCTGCTGGTGCAGTCACTGTGTACATACATTACATTACTGATCCTGAGTTACATCCTGTATTATACTCCAGAGCTGCACTCACTATTCTGCTGGTGCAGTAACTGTGTACATACATTACATTACTGATCCTGAGTTACATCCTGTATTATACTCCAGAGCTGCACTCACTATTCTGCTGGTGCGGTCACTGTGTACATACATTACATTACTGATCCTGAGTTACATCCCGTATTATACTCCAGAGCTGCACTCACTATTCTGCTAGTGGAGTCACTGTGTACATACATTACATTACTGATCCTGAATTACCTCCTGTATTATACTCCAGAGCTGCACTCACTATTCTGCTGGTTGAGTCACTGTGTACATACATTACATTACTGATCCTGAGTTACATCCTGTATTATACTCCAGAGCTGCACTCACTATTCTGCTGGTGCAGTCACTGTGTACATACATTACATTACTGATCCTGAGTTACCTCCTGTATTATAATCCAGAGCTGTGCTCACTATTCTGCTGGTGCAGTCACTGTGTACATACATTAGATTACTGATCCTGTACTGATCCTGAGTTACATCCTGTATTATACCCCAGAGCTGCACTCACTATTCTGCTGGTGCAGTCACTGTGTACATACATTACATTACTGATCCTGAGTTACATCCTGTATTATACTCCAGAGCTGCACTCACAATTCTGCTGGTGCAGTCACTGTGTACACACATTACATTACTGATCCTGAGTTACATCCCGTATTATACTCCAGAGCTGCACTCACTATTCTGCTAGTGGAGTCACTGTGTACATACATTACATTACTGATCATGAGTTACCTCCTGTATTATACCCCAGAGCTGCACTCACTATTCTGCTGGTGCAGTCACTGTGTACATACATTACATTACTGATCCTGAGTTACATCCTGTATTATACTCCAGAGCTGCACTCACTATTCTGCTGGTGCAGTCACTGTGTACATACATTACATTACTGCTCCTGAGTTACATCCTGTATTATACTCCAGAGCTGCACTCACTATTCTGCTGGTGCGGTCACTGTGTACAAACATTACATTACTGATCCTGAGTTACATCCCGTATTATACTCCAGAGCTGCACTCACTATTCTGCTAGTGGAGTCACTGTGTACATACATTACATTACTGATCCTGAGTTACCTCCTGTATTATACTCCAGAGCTGCACTCACTATTCTGCTGGTTGAGTGACTGTGTACATACATTACATTACTGATCATGAGTTACATCCTGTATTATACTCGAGAGCTGCATTCACTATTCTGCGGGTGCAGTCACTGTGTACATACATTATATTACTGATCCTGAGTTACATCCTGTATTTTACTCCAGAGCTGCACTCACTATTCTGCTGGTGCAGTCACTGTGTATATACATTACATTACTGATCCTGAGTTACATCCTGTATTATACTCCAGAGCTGCACTCACTATTCTGCTGGTGCAGTCACTGTGTACATACATTACATTACTGATCCTGAGTTACATCCTGTATTATACTCCAGAGCTGCACTCACTATTCTGCTGGTGCAGTCACTGTGTATATACATTACATTACTGATCCTGAGTTACATCCTGTATTATACTCCAGAGCTGCACTCACTATTCTGCTGGTGCAGTCACTGTGTACACACATTACATTACTGATCCTGAGTTACATCCTGTATTATACTCCAGAGCTGCACTCACTATTCTGCTAGTGGAGTCACTGTGTACATACATTACATTACTGATCCTGAGTTACATCCGTTATTATACTCCAGAGCTGCACTCACTATTCTGCTGGTGCTGTCACTGTGTACATACATTACATTACTGATCCTGAGTTACATCCTGTATTATACTCCAGAGCTGCACTCACTATTCTGCTGGTGCAGTCACTGTGTACACACATTACATTACTGATCCTGAGTTACATCCTGTATTATACTCCAGAGCTGCACTCACTATTCTGCTAGTGGAGTCACTGTGTACATACATTACATTACTGATCCTGAGTTACATCCTGTATTATACTCCAGAGCTGCACTCACTATTCTGCTGGTGCAGTCACTGTGTACACACATTACATTACTGATCCTGTACTGATCCTGAGTTACATCCTGTATTATACCCCAGAGCTGCACTCACTATTCTGCTGGTGCAGTCACTGTGTACATACATTACATTACTGATCCTGAGTTACATCCTGTATTATACTCCAGAGCTGCACTCACTATTCTGCTGGTGCAGTCACTGTGTACATACATTACATTACTGATCCTGAGTTACATCCTGTATTATACTCCAGAGCTGCACTCGCTATTCTGTTGGTGCAGTCACTGTGTACACACATTACATTACTGATCCTGAGTTACATCCCGTATTATACTCCAGAGCTGCACTCACTATTCTGCTAGTGGAGTCACTGTGTACATACATTACATTACTGATCCTGAGTTACATCCCGTATTATACTCCAGAGCTGCACTCACTATTCTGCTGGTGCAGTCACTGTGTACATACATTACATTACTGATCCTGAGTTACCTCCTGTATTATAATCCAGAGCTGTGCTCACTATTCTGCTGGTGCAGTCACTGTGTACATACATTACATTACTGATCCTGTACTGATCCTGAGTTCCATCCTGTATTATACCCCAGAGCTGCACTCACTATTCTGCTGGTGCAGTCACTGTGTACATACATTACATTACTGATCCTGAGTTACATCCGTTATTATACTCCAGAGCTGCACTCACTATTCTGCTGGTGCTGTCACTGTGTACATACATTACATTACTGATCCTGAGTTACATCCTGTATTATACTCCAGAGCTGCACTCACTATTCTGCTGGTGCAGTCACTGTGTACACACATTACATTACTGATCCTGAGTTACATCCTGTATTATACTCCAGAGCTGCACTCACTATTCTGCTAGTGGAGTCACTGTGTACATACATTACATTACTGATCCTGAGTTACATCCTGTATTATACTCCAGAGCTGCACTCACTATTCTGCTGGTGCAGTCACTGTGTACACACATTACATTACTGATCCTGTCCTGATCCTGAGTTACATCCTGTATTATACCCCAGAGCTGCACTCACTATTCTGCTGGTGCAGTCACTGTGTACATACATTACATTACTGATCCTGAGTTACATCCTGTATTATACTCCAGAGCTGCACTCACTATTCTGCTGGTGCAGTCACTGTGTACATACATTACATTACTGATCCTGAGTTACATCCTGTATTATACTCCAGAGCTGCACTCGCTATTCTGCTGGTGCAGTCACTGTGTACACACATTACATTACTGATCCTGAGTTACATCCCGTATTATACTCCAGAGCTGCACTCACTATTCTGCTAGTGGAGTCACTGTGTACATACATTACATTACTGATCCTGAGTTACATCCCGTATTATACTCCAGAGCTGCACTCACTATTCTGCTGGTGCAGTCACTGTGTACATACATTACATTACTGATCCTGAGTTACCTCCTGTATTATACTCCAGAGCTGCACTCACTATTCTGCTGGTGGAGTCACTGTGTACATACATTACATTACTGATCCTGAGTTACATCCTGTATTATACTCCAGAGCTGCACTCACTATTCTGCTGGTGCAGTCACTGTGTACATACATTACATTACTGATCCTGAGTTACCTCCTGTATTATAATCCAGAGCTGTGCTCACTATTCTGCTGGTGCAGTCACTGTGTACATACATTACATTACTGATCCTGTACTGATCCTGAGTTCCATCCTGTATTATACCCCAGAGCTGCACTCACTATTCTGCTGGTGCAGTCACTGTGTACATACATTACATTACTGATCCTGAGTTACATCCTGTATTATACTCCAGAGCTGCACTCACTATTCTGCTGGTGCAGTCACTGTGTACATACATTACATTACTGATCCTGAGTTACATCCTGTATTATACTCCAGAGCTGCACTCACTATTCTGCTGGTGCGGTCACTGTGTACATACATTACATTACTGATCCTGAGTTACATCCCGTATTATACTCCAGAGCTGCACTCACTATTCTGCTAGTGGAGTCACTGTGTACATACATTACATTACTGATCCTGAGTTACCTCCTGTATTATACTCCAGAGCTGCACTCACTATTCTGCTGGTTGAGTAACTGTGTACATACATTACATTACTGATCCTGAGTTACATCCTGTATTATACTCCAGAGCTGCACTCACTATTCTGCTGGTGCAGTCACTGTGTACATACATTACATTACTGATCCTGAGTTACCTCCTGTATTATAATCCAGAGCTGTGCTCACTATTCTGCTGGTGCAGTCACTGTGTACATACATTAGATTACTGATCCTGTACTGATCCTGAGTTACATCCTGTATTATACCCCAGAGCTGCACTCACTATTTTGCTGGTGCAGTCACTGTGTACATACATTACATTACTGATCCTGAGTTACATCCTGTATTATACTCCAGAGCTGCACTCACTATTCTGCTGGTGCAGTCACTGTGTACACACATTACATTACTGATCCTGAGTTACATCCCGTATTATACTCCAGAGCTGCACTCACTATTCTGCTAGTGGAGTCACTGTGTACATACATTACATTACTGATCCTGAGTTACCTCCTGTATTATACCCCAGAGCTGCACTCACTATTCTGCTGGTGCAGTCACTGTGTACATACATTACATTACTGATCCTGAGTTACATCCTGTATTATACTCCAGAGCTGCACTCACTATTCTGCTGGTGCAGTCACTGTGTACATACATTACATTACTGATCCTGAGTTACATCCTGTATTATACTCCAGAGCTGCACTCACTATTCTGCTGGTGCGGTCACTGTGTACATACATTACATTACTGATCCTGAGTTACATCCCGTATTATACTCCAGAGCTGCACTCACTATTCTGCTAGTGGAGTCACTGTGTACATACATTACATTACTGATCCTGAGTTACCTCCTGTATTATACTCCAGAGCTGCACTCACTATTCTGCTGGTTGAGTCACTGTGTACATACATTACATTACTGATCCTGAGTTACATCCTGTATTATACTCCAGAGCTGCACTCACTATTCTGCTGGTGCAGTCACTGTGTACATACATTACATTACTGATCCTGAGTTACCTCCTGTATTATAATCCAGAGCTGTGCTCACTATTCTGCTGGTGCAGTCACTGTGTACATACATTAGATTACTGATCCTGTACTGATCCTGAGTTACATCCTGTATTATACCCCAGAGCTGCACTCACTATTCTGCTGGTGCAGTCACTGTGTACATACATTACATTACTGATCCTGAGTTACATCCTGTATTATACTCCAGAGCTGCACTCACTATTCTGCTTGTGCAGTCACTGTGTACACACATTACATTACTGATCCTGAGTTACATCCCGTATTATACTCCAGAGCTGCACTCACTATTCTGCTAGTGGAGTCACTGTGTACATACATTACATTACTGATCCTGAGTTACCTCCTGTATTATACTCCAGAGCTGCACTCACTATTCTGCTGGTGGAGTCACTGTGTACATACATTACATTACTGATCCTGAGTTACATCCTGTATTATACTCTAGAGCTGCAGTCACTATTCTGCTGGTGCAGTCACTGTGTACATACATTACATTACTGATCCTGAGTTACATCCTGTATTATACTGCAGAGCTGCACTCACTATTCTGCTGGTGCAGTCACTGTGTACATACATTACATTACTGATCCTGAGTTACCTCCTGTATTATACTCCAGAGCTGCACTCACTATTCTGCTGGTGCAGTCACTGTGTACATACATTACATTACTGATCCTGAGTTACATCCTGTAGATCTTTTTATTATAAAAATGAAAAACATAACAATAATAATAACAGAAACATAAGAAAATTAATAACCAGAAAATAAACAATGTAATGAACTGGTCCAGCCGCTCCCTCTCCCCTCACACACATATTATACATATATACACAATAATAACTACCTACACCAAGACATCTGGTCCGGTTACCAAACAAATAATAACAATATAATAAACAATAACCGACAAATTATATACATACTAATATATACATTCTTTTTTTTTTTTTATTTTTTTTTATTATAAATAAAATAAATACTAACTATACAAATATATACAAGACAAAACAAAACAAAACACCCCACACTAGAGACCACTAGTCCCTCCCCGGCACTGACCTGAGAGCTGGTCCTGCGTCTCATGCCTCAGTCCATGTCCAACGTCCATAGGCCAGATCAGGCAGTGCCAGTTATTCACCCAAATAACCAGTGTCCCACAAGATGAACCCACCTCCCCCCTTTTCCCTCCACCCAACCTAACACCTACACCCAAACCCATATATACAATATATACAATAACAAACAATACAATAACCACAACTGACAAAGCCCAAGTTCGGCTCCTGCAGCCCTACATCACTGTCTACTGATCAATAAAACAAAAATCTATGGTGTCAGCAGCAGCCCACCACCAGGAGAGGAGATGACCAGACTAGGGTACACTAAAAGAAAAGCCCCTCCAGAGGAGAGCGGCCCTCCGTGTACCCAGTCTCTCATACTCCAGAGAACACACCTTCACCAGGTCACCGAGTATGGTCCTAAACACATCGTCCACTGGGAGGATTTTCCGCTGCGTCGATACTAAGCACCGTGCGTTCCACGTGTGATACCTAACCACTGCGCTAACTAGAAATAAGGTGCAGTGGTCCCGGCCACCCAGGTCCCCGAATGCTCCATAGGCCCATTCTGCATAAGAGAGACCGGCCAGCCAGGGCCAGCCAATGGAGGCACCCACCCTGTTGTACACCTCTGTGTTAAAGGGACAATGAAGCAGGAAGTGGTCCATGCTTTCAAGCATGGTACCACAATGCTCCCGAGGACAGTTCCTGTCCTCAGAGCTCCTACACTTCAGATTGTCCCTCACACACAGTTTCCCATGGAAGCAGCGCCAAGCCAAGTCCCAAACCTTCGAGGGGATCCTGATAGAATTCAAAAGATACAGACCCACCCCAAGATCCCGACTTGGGCAATCCCTGAGCGCCAGAGGCCTCTGAAAATGGGTCAACAGAACCCTTTTGTCAAGGAGCTTCCTTGGCAGAGTCCTGACCTCCCACATTCCCAGACCCCACCGGCGAATTACCTTTAGAACAATGGTAGCGTAAGCCGGGAGATGTCCATGCGGTGTGTGGAGATCCTTCACTTGCCCTCCTGTCTCCCATTCCTGGAAGAAAGGCTGAAACCATCCCTTACAGGAGAATAACCACAGAGGAGCCCTCTCTTTCCAGAGGTTTGCAATATTGATCTTAATGAAGGTATTCACAAGGAATACCACAGGGTTGACCATACCCAACCCTCCTAGTCTCCTCGTACGGTAAGTAACCTCCCTCTTGACCAGGTTCAGTCTATTCCCCCATAACAGTTGGAAGAACAAACTGTAGACCCGAGTCCAGAGAGGCTCTGGCAAGATGCACACACTGCCCAGATAGATCAGCAAAGGGAGCAGGTAAGTTTTGATCAGGTTTACCCTTTTCCTTAGGGTCAAAGACCAACCCTTCCATTGGTTCACCTTCTGAGTGGCGATCTCTAGCCTGCTGTCCCAATTTTGTTTGGGGTAATCCCCCTGGCCAAATTCGATGCCAAGAACTTTTGCAGAGACTTTGGGTTCTGGAAGGTTGTCCGGGAGATCAAAACCAGGATCTCCTCCTCCCAGCCAGAGACTCTCACACTTATCCCGGTTGATCTTAGACCCGGATGCCTCCGAGTAGCGATTTACCTCTGACATCAGCCATTCTGCCTCCCCATCAGAGGAAACAAAAACGGTGACGCCATCGGCATACGCCACCACTCTCAGAGTGGCTTCCGGTGCTGCCCGGTCCATCCCGATCCCAGCCAACGGTCCACGCTCCACCCTCCTAAGAAGTGGGTCAATCGCAAACACGTACAGTAGCGGGCTCAAGGGACAACCCTGGCGAACACCACACCCAACCTCAAAAGAGCTGCCAATCCAACCGTTCACAAGCGGGAAACTCTCTGCCCCAGAGTACAAGGTCTTAAGCCAATCAACAAACCCCCCCGGCAGGCCATACCTCAGAAGAACAGACCAGAGGTACTCATGATTAACCCGATCAAACGCTTTTGCCTGGTCCAATGACAGCATGTACCCCTTCCAGTGGCCAGCCCTACCCTGCTCCACCGCCTCTCGGACACAGAGTACAGCACTAATTGTACTGCGGCCCGGAACAGAGCAATGCTGGGCCCCCGAAAGGAGCTGGGGTGCAAATTTCACCAGCCGATTAAACAGCACCTTTGCCAAAACCTTCCTGTCTGCATTGAGAAGCGCTATGGGACGCCAATACTCAATGCAAGATGGGTCCTTACCCTTTGACAAGATGATCAGGGCAGACCTCCTCATTGACTTTGGCAGAGTGCCCGAGGAAAGACACTCATTGAATACCTCAGTCAAGAGGGGAACCAAGGCGTCCTTAAAGGTCTTATAGAATTCAGATGTTAAGCCATCCGGACCGGGAGATTTCTTCAGGGCAAGCCCTTCAATCGCCAACTTAACTTCCTCTTCCCTGATCATCTCTGTCTAAACGCCAAGAGAGGGGTCTACCCCTGGTTCGGGGACGGCTTCAGCCAGAAAAGCCGACATCTCATCCCAATCCAGATCCCTCTTCCCCAAGAGGTGCGAGTAGAAGGATCTGACGACCTCCAGGATCCCTGATCTGGATCTTTTCAGGGACCCCGCAGTGTCAACCAGTCCTGTAACAACTTTACTATTCACTGACATCTTGCAGTTTCTATAATGGTCGGGCGAGCGGTACTTCCCGTAATCCCTCTCAAAAACCAAAGATGCGTGTCTATCATACTGACACCTCATTAGCAAAGATTTCATTCTGGAGATCTCCTCGCGGCTACCTCCAGTTGAGACAAGATGCTCGAGTTTCCTCCTCAGGCCCTGATACAGGCGGTACCTGTCCAGGCTCCTGAGGCTCGAGAGCTGGCGGAAGAATCTCGCCACCCTTTTCTTAAACATCTCCCACCACTCTGACTTACTACTACAAAGATCCAGTAAGGGTACCTGGCTCTGAAGAAAATCCTCAAAGGACTGTCTTATCTCCGCTTCTTCCAAGAGAGACGAATTGAGCCTCCAAAAGCCTCTTCCCATCCGGGGGGTCTCTGTAACATTCAGGGAAAACAAAATCAAACAGTGATCGGAGAACTCCACCTCAACAACAGATACTGCTGAAGAGACGGCTTCCTCCTTTAAATAAAACCTGTCTATCCTGGACCTACAGTTACCTCTATGATAGGTGAACCCCTCGTGGCCTGCGGTGTGCCGGATGTGGACATCCACCAGGCGAGCCTCACTAGCTATACTATTAAGGGCGACGCTATCATAAGTCAGCTTGTCTCTGGAACCTCCTCTATCCTGGGGCCTCGTGACAGTGTTGAAGTCCCCTACAAAGACGACCTGCCGACTCGTAAAAAGGTAGGGCTTGATCCTCATAAAGAGACACTTCCGGTCCCATTTAGATTGGGGACCATAGATGTTAATGAGCCGAAGCTCTTGTCCCTTCATGAGGACATCTAATATCAGGCACCTCCCCATTTCTAACTCAATAACCCGTCGGCATTCTACCGGTGCGATAAAAAGAATGGCCACTCCGCTATACGGCTTGGCCGCAAGAGACCAATAGGAGGGCCCGAGTCTCCACTCCCTCTTAGCTATAAACACCTCTGCCATATTTGGCAGCCTGGTCTCTTGCAAAAAGAAAATGTCAGCTTCAACCCGGCTGAGAAAATCAAAGGCCGCAAATCTAGCCATGTTTGACTTAATGCTGGCGACATTAATGGACGCCAGCGTCAACGGAGTGGGTACCGCCATCATTGGTGATTGAGTTAGATGGCTTTCTTCTTCCCACTCCCCTTATCCTCTGCCTCAGAGGAGGAATCCTTCCCCCTCTTTAATGACACAGAGGTGTCCACTCCCACATTTTTCCTTCTTTTTTCGTCCTCGTCTCCGGACTCTGGGCCAGTCCCTCCCCCCAAGGACCTTGCATCCCCAGGAGAAGGAGACTCGGCACCCCCTGTAAGCTCCGCTGAAGCCGGAACCTCACCCTCAGCCTCCTCTTCTGAGGAAGAGATGTTATCAAGGGCTTGGAACCGGTTCGAAAGACCAACCAGAGGGGAGTCGGTTTTACCTTCCTTGGTCAGAGCGGGAGAAGGTGTTTTATCCCCCTTCTTTTTCTTCTATTTGGTGCCGAGCTTACGCTAGCCACCGCTTATTATCCTCATCCATACTTTCAGAATGGGAGGATTCTGAGGCAGAGGCAGTTTCCTCCCTGTGGATCCTCCTGACCTCCTCATCCAACTCATCATCCCTCGGGGCCTCAGCAGCAACACTGGCATCCAGGACAGGGGCTGCCCCGGTAGTCTGGGGCTCGCCCCGCTCCCTCTCCTGTCTGCGCTTGTCTAGACGCCTCAGCTGGGCAGGCGTCTTTTTATTGCTTTTCTTCCCTGGCCCCTCAACTCCCCCACCCCTGCTAGTCCCCTCCCCAGCAGAATCGGCCTCACGGCTTACTCCCACCGGGGTCTCGACTGCATTAGCAAAGGAGCGAGGACAACTGTTGAATGCGTGACTTAACTCACCACACAGGTGGCACCTAATCTCCACACAAGAGGCGGCAAGATGGCCGACACCCCCACACAACGCGCATGTCTGCACGGTGCAGTTTGCACTGAAGTGTGAGGGGTCGCCGCACCTGTGACAGAGCTTCGGTTGCCCCTGGTAGAAGACCAGGATACGATCCCTACCCAGGAAGGCAGACGATGGAATGTGGGCAACCGTACCACCTGAACGCTTAAGTTTTACCATAAACGTCCAGGCCCCTGACCAGATACCAAACTCGTCGCGGTTTTTCTTTGGCATCTCCACCACCTCTCCATACCGACCAAGCCACGTCATGATGTCATAGCAAGAAAGCGACTCGTTACGAGTCATCACGGTCACTTTCTTGTTCTGGTTTTGGCAAGACACTGCCTGAACGGCAAAGTCTCGCCAGCCGGGCTCATTTTTTACCAACTCATAATTCGCCCAGAAGAGCTCAAGCCCCTCCGGCCGAACAAAGCTGACATCAAACTCAGGCGTGGAATAGGGATGTATCAAGGCGTAGATGTCAATCGCCTTGAAGCCCATCCTCAGCAGGAGCTCCACAACTTTAGACCTTGGCGGACATGCATCACTGCCTCTCCACCGAAGACGGACCACATTCCTACGCACACTGCCTGGCCCGGCTGTTGGGAGGGACCACACTGTATCCCCCCCTTTTTGCTCTCGGAAGGCCCCAAGGCCATGCCTCTCTATCCAGAAGGATAGATCAACCTCTCGACCCTCTACCATTAGTGATCTCTCCCCCTTCTTTAGAGCCTCCAGAAGGCGCCGTTGCAACATGCCATCCCCAAAGCCCAGAGATGAGGATGCCCTATTTGCCCCGGAGGTGACACTGGCATAACTCTGGACAGGTGTTGCCACCCCCGGGGGGGCAACCGGACCAGTGACCACATCAGCCCCAACAGTATCACCATTACCCACCTCCATCTCACCCTCCACCAAACCAGCAACCACACCACTAGACAATGAATTAGCCTCATTCACCCCCACCACCACATTCATTCCTGCTGGACCAGTAACAATGGTGGATGACCTTTTGACCTCCGCATCAGGCACAAGGGGCTCAGTCACCTCCATAGAACTGGAGGCGACCTCACCCCTGGTCTTATGTGTGCCCTCCACATCATCGGTCGGTAATTTCCGCTGTTTGGCATTTGGTATAATGTGCCGCTGATCTTTAGCTGCTGTTAGGCGCCGCTGATCTTTAGCATCAGGATCTTCCGGACCAGCGACGCCAACACAAAATAGCACTTTCGTGGGAGGACCGGAACGCTCAGCCCCAACAGCCCCCTTACACTGCCGCCGCTTCTTATCTAAGTGATCAGCGGCAACAGCATTCAGAGGCACCGAGGCTACCGGAGCTGCCCCCGACACTGGGCTGCTCCCCCCTCCCACTGAGGAGCGCACCACAGCATCGTGGCCTGATGGAACGCCCGCCGCCGGGCCGCCCTCACTGTCCAGCCTCTCGGCTGATGCACCTCCTGCTGCGTCCCCGCTACTACAAGCAGAGACGGAGCTCTGCGCCTCACTACCGCGCTCTGTAATCTCCCCGCGCCTTTGCACCGGATCCACAGCAGAACCCGGGTTGGGCTGGGCAACGGGGCTTATACAGCGAGCTGAGCCTGCCGCCGACTCAGAGGGTACAGGGAGGGGACCTAGACATAGCTTACCGCTTCCTGCAGCTTTGGCTTGGTCTTCTTTGCCTTTTTGTGACCCCCAGGTGCCTCTTCTGGTAGATCATCACCAAGATGGAAGTTTTGGAGGCACACTGGGGACTCCAGTAGCTTAATCTCCGCCATTAGCGCCCCTCCCTGGCCGCTGCTGTCACTGTCCTCCCCAGAGCCGGCAGAACTGCGACCGGATGTCACTATCGCCTGTCCTGCAGGGAGCTCGCTGCACGTGGCCTGCGGGTGACTTTGCAGGCTGCCAGGTGGGGCTTGCTGCTGGTCATCATCACTATCATCATCCATCTGGCTCTCAGGCTGCAGCCCCATCTGCCTTTGCTCTCTGGTATCAGCCATTTCTCTAAAGCGGTCTTCATTTATGAGTTTTTCTTTGAAAGGACCACTGTGCTCTAAGATGGTGGCTTTCCTAAGTTCCAGGAGATGAATTTCACTGGTCAGTCTTTTTATCTCCGCCTGGAGTTTAGCCTTCCTCGATTTGGAGGCCCCCGCAGCTTTTGCGCTTTTGCAGCGCAGCTCCTCCCGGAGCCTCCTGATGAGCTTACTGGCATCTTCATACTCACGGAGGTGGATTATGACCCAGGAGGCATAGGTGGACACAGACTCCCGGGGTCCCAGCAGCACCCAACCCCCCTCAGGGAGGTCGGCCTCACCTCCGTGAGCACTCAGCTTTCCTCCGGAAGGAGCGCCATCATGCATGCCGCTGTCAGGCTTCACCTCCATGCTGGAAGCCTTGCGGCTTCTAGGGGTCTCCACAGTCCCAGGGGGGAGTAGGAGTCACAGTGCTGCGACTCCTGGTGGAGTGTCTCACCCCCGAGTCCTCTGATGTGCAGGCCAGTTGCTGGTTTCTTCTGCCCCCCGCCGGCCTGGTTCGGGAAGCAGAAGCCTGGGGCTTGGCTCCCTCACTCATCCCAGAAACCCGCTCCCTCCCTGGGAAAGAGAGAGAGCAGGTCCCCAGGTGGAGAGGTGTTGGTTTCTCAGAGATCAGGAGCTCACAGCAGGATCTGCAGCCACCACACCCGCAATCACCACACTGACTAGCAGCTGATCAGAGCTGCACCCGGTATGCTGCTGGTGCAGTCACTGTGTACATACATTACATTACTGATCCTGAGTTATATCCTGTATTATACTCCAGAGCTGCACTAACTATTCTGCTGGTGCAGTCACTGTGTACATACATTACATTACTGATCCTGAGTTACATCCTGTATTATACTCCAGAGCTGCACTCACTATTCTGCTGGTGAAGTCACTGTGTACATACTGTACATTACATTACTGATCCTGAGTTACATCCTGTATTATACCCCAGAACTGCACTCACTGTTCTGCTGGTGCAGTCACTGTGTACATACATTACATTACTGATCCTGAGTTACCTCCTGTATTATACTCCAGAGCTCCGCTTACTATTCTGCTGGTGCAGTCACTGTGTACATACATTACATTACTGATCCTGAGTTACATCCTGTATTATACCCCAGAGCTGCACTCACTATTCTGCTGGTGCAGTCACTGTGTACATACATTACATTACTGATCCTGAGTTACATCATGTATTATACTCCAGAGCTGCACTCACTATTCTGCTGGTGCAGTCACTGTGTACATACATTACATTACTGATCCTGAGTTACATCCTGTATTATACTCCAGAGCTGCACTCACTATTCTGCTGGTGCAGTCACTGTGTACACACATTACATTACTGATCCTGAGTTACATCCTGTATTATACTCCAGAGCTGCACTCACTATTCTGCTAGTGGAGTCACTGTGTACATACATTACATTACTGATCCTGAGTTACATCCTGTATTATACTCCAGAGCTGCACTCACTTTTCTGCTGGTGCAGTCACTGTGTACATGACTCGCCCCCTGGGCCGTGGGGCACTCGGATCCGGGCAGTAGGGAGACGCTGGGGGGGTAGTGGTGGCGACCCGGTTCCGTGGCTCAGGGTGGTCAGACCAGAGGTAGTCTACTATGATGTGCTGTAGGTAATGTCCGACTACGCCACCCGTGGATTGCGGCTATAATGAACCGCCACTGCAAAGCAGTCCCCTGAGGCTGATGGTGTGTGCAGCTGAGTTAGTATAACTCCCCACGGGAAGAGTGTAGCCTCAGGGCAATGTAGTGGATGGTGGGGGTGATAGTGCAGGGCGTCCCAGTACCGTTAGTGCTGGCGAAGCAAAAAGTACAAAGACAACGTGTTGCAGTCCAGGGTCTTTTACTCACAGTTCGTATATTCCCAGTCACTTCTGTCAGCAAAGACCGCCCGAGCCGTGCTGCGTCCACCAGGTGAGGGGCTCGGTCAACCCCCAGGGAGTTCAGGCATATGGCACAGGACCCCCTTCTATCCTTTCTCTGGCCTCCCCCACCAGTGACCAACTTTTGTCCAGCTGCCGCGGATCTGCGCGGGCAAACGTGTTCCCCGCTGTCCTATATGGTGCCTTCCTAGCAGGTTTGGTGAGGTGTCGCACCAATAAATGATCACGACCTCCGGTCTTTGGCTGAGGGTAGTTTCTCCTCAACCAACTTGGGATCCGGTACCCTTAATCTGCCTAAACATTCACCCGGTATTCTCATGGGCTCTCAGGGTCCCTTCTGCCTTCTTGTTTCTGAGCCCTTCTACACTTTGGGTACTTCTATTTTCTTTGCTGTTCCTTTCTGCTTATGTTCCTTTCTGTTCCTGTTCCTTTCTGTTCCTTTCTTCTGGTTCCGGCCTTCACTCTAGGCCTGCCTCGTGGAGCTGGGCCCAGACTGAGCCACATCCCCCTGTCAGCCCTCTCTGGCTGAACTCCTTCTCTCACTGAACTTCTCCTCTTTCTGCACAGAACTAAGATGGTGCCCACCTTATATACCCTCCCCTAGTGTGTGAGCTCAGGTGACCAGCAACCAATGAGCTCCTTCCTATGCTGAGAAACTGTCCTCTACATCACTGGGTTTTCCTCCCCCTCCCCACTCCAGCCAGGGACAGATTCTGTCATGCCTGCATTACTGTACTAATGGGAGCACCGTTGAGCTGTCCCCCGGAAATGGGGTGTGTGTGATGCATGCAGCCTACCGAGCCCTGGTCCACACTCCATCCTTACCCAGGAGTGGAATATCACACCTCTGGCAGAGGTGCAATACCCCTGTAGCGGCCGAACCCTCGGGGCGCTACATTCCCCCCTGGTAAACCACAGCACGTCCTCGGGCTGGAAAAGAGCAAAGACATTTGATTACAAGACATGCAAAACTTTTTCAAAACTTTTCACATAGAAAAAGGACGACATTATTTAATTCCCTTTATGGGAAACACTTTCTTCTTTTTCAACATTTTTCCTTCACTAGATATGGTCATTACTACTGGAACTCTTTTGTCATATAAAACATCATATAAAACATTTGTATTATCACCTAGCAGCGTATAAAACTTTTTCATATAAAACATTTTTTAAGTAAGACATATTCTCGTGTACTGGCCGCGGTGCATCTTGCGACCAGGTGTTCATTCTTCTTAAAGGTGCAACAAAAGTTGTCTTGAGGTAGACGTTGCAGTCTTGTTATAAAACCAGTAGGGGGCGCTTTAGGAAGCGCAACTATTTACAGGGAATTGGCCGTTCCCAGTCCTCGGCCGGTTGGAAAGGGGGAATGGCTGCTCTCAGTCCTCAGCCAGGTAAGGGAAGAGGGATGGCTGTTCTCAGTCCCCAGCCAGGTAAGGGATAAAGGGGCAACTTTCAAACAGGTAACAGTCTCATAACAGTTCTTGTACCCTGACGGGTAACTATTTACATTTGTGCGCTGCCACTTTTCAGTAGCGGTGTCCTCCTTGCGCACCTTCTTCCGGGTAGTCTTCAGGCCCATCCGGATCCTCTTGGCTTTCTCCATAATTGTAGTGTAGCTCCTTGTCATGGTTGTGTCGCCACGAAGATCGTCACGATTGCACAGCCTGACTTCTCGCAGCTGAGTTTTTGGTGCTTTGTGCTTTTCGGCAGTGATGGAGTTAACTCTCTCTCTCTGTGCTAGACAAGGTCCAGCCTCGCCCAGCTGCAATCAATTCTGCAGTAGTGAGATTCCTTCATATGTCTGCTGATCTGTTAGGGAAGTTGTCGGTGAAAGCATTTCATGCAGACTAACAGAGCGGATCGTGGTATTTGGAGTTTCAGAGCTAAGTGTATTTGGAGTGGTTTTTCCCTTCCTCGCTTTATCATTTATCTCCTTTCCCGTTGGTGTTCCCTCTGTTGTTGTTGTGTAGTTTTTGTATGCAAGGTGGTTTTGGTTTTACCCTTGTACTGTCTCGTTCGTCTAAGTACTGAGTGTTGGCATATTATTACCTGTCCCCTTTTGTTGTTATCGGGGTCCTTCTCAGGACTAGATTACTTAGGTGCAGGGATCCTCAGGAGGTAGGGGTTACGCTGGCGGCCTGGACCTCTGTACCTTTAACAGTACCTCCAGGTAGAGGGATTAGTCAGGGCCCCAGCTTAGGGTCAGCTTAGGCCCCCTACCTCCAGTTCACAGAGACAGCGTGACACTCCTCCCCTGTGAGCCGGTGGACGTGGAGGGCATACAATCCCTTTGTGCCCTTGTGCCGGGTGTAGGTGACCACGTTACCAGGGTACAGGTTACGTCCATGATGTCCCTCTGGCAGGTGACCCTCGACGTCCCTCCTTGTCACGAAGACGTCGTTCGTGGCCTCCGGGTCTCTAATGAAGCCCCAGCCGCGCTCCAGCTGAAACTTTACTACGGTCCCGGTGGCTCGGGGACCGCGGGCGGCTTGGGGATTCTGACGAGCTCTCCGCTTCTGTTCTGCGCTCCGGGCTTGGAGTCGCTCCTCCCTGATATGCCTCTCCCGCCGCTCTCTCTCAAAGGTCGCCAGCTGTTGACGGCAGGACTCCAGGCGATGGGCTGCGTCCGCCCGGGTTTCTTGGGTGAACCCCATTAGATTTTCGCCTGTAGTGAGGGCTGGGTGACTTCCACAGGCTCCGGAGCAGGTATCAGGGGCTCGCGCAGGGGTTGAGCTCTCCATGGATGGCCGCTGGTCAGCTCGGCCGACCACACCAGGGGCAGTCCATCCGGGCCGGTGTGCTGGGCGAATAGATCCGCGCCCAGGGGTAGTATGGCAGGGGGCCCCAGTTGGGGAGCAGCGCCCGGGGGCACTCGGCCTTGCGACCAGGCCGGTGGTCGCCTGCTGGTCGTGCCCGGGAGTGGCGCAGTCAAGGTAGGGGGTGCTGGTGAGGCAGCGGCGCCCGGGTGCACTAGGCCTTGCGTCCCGGCCTGTGACGTCTCTCTCTTTACTGCGCCCGGGGTTAAAGGGCACGGGGCGGGGCGTGGCCGCGGCTCTTGCCGCCTGAGGCCTAGCCGGGAGTAGCGGAGGTGCGGTGGCAGGTACGGTCCCTGGGGCTTCGGGTCCCACAGCGGGAGGCGGGGGCAGGCTTGCGGCCTCAGGGCTTGGGGTGTTGATGTCCCCGTTGCCTGCCTCGGTCTCGGTGGCCTCCTCCGCGGCGGCATCCCCGGACTCCGGTCCACCTTCACTGCCCTCGGAGGCAGGCGTGCTGCTCGGCGGTGGTAGCGCCTCCTGCGGTCGGATAACTGCTTGCCAGGCCAACTCCTCCTTCCACCCGGCGATCACGTCCCGCTGTACCCGGACCATCCTCCGGTCCAGGTCTTCTAGTGCTGCTCGCGCACGCTCCGGGTCTCTGGGGAGCTGTGCCAGCAACTCTGCCAGGCTGCATGGCGGTTCAGCCTGCAGTAGGCTACGGGCCAGGGTGCTGGTGAGGTTTGTCGCTCCTTCCATTCCCGGGTGCGGCCTGTCCAGACTGATCCAGACCGCACCCTGCCCCACAGTATTCTTCTCTTTCCGCCCCCATTTGGGGTGGTCTTGGGGCAATCTTCTGACAATCACTTTCAGGGGCAGCCCCCCCACCTTGATGGATATCTCCACAGCCGCGCTCATTGCTGTTGGGGGTGGGCTCATTCTTTGGCGCCATTCTGGGACCTGGCCCACGATGTGAGGTGGCCTCCGGTTGTCTTTTGGTGCGCACATTATGGCGTCCGTTCTGCTGGGGCGGGCGCCATTTTTCAACACAGTCAATTCAATAAAACAGTCTCTTTTCAGGCGCGCAATACCCGTTTGTGGCGGGCTGGTAACGATCCTGCCGACTACGCCAAAGCTGACTCACCCCCTGGGCCGTGGGGCACTTGGGACCGGGCTTCAGGGCAATGCTGGGAGTAGTAGTGGCGACCCGGTCCCGTGGCTCAGGGTGGTCAGACCAGTAGTAGTCCGCTATGTGCTGTAGGTAATGTCCGACTACGCCACCCGTGGATTGCGGCTATAATGAACCGCCGCTGCAAGGCAGTCCCCTGAGGCTGATGGTGTGTGCAGCTGAGCTAGTATAACTCCCCACGGGAAGAGTGTAGCCTCAGGACAATGTAGTGGATGGTGGGGGTGATAGTGCAGGGCGTCCCAGTACCGTTAGTGCTGGCAAAGTAAAAAGCACAAAGACAACGTGTTGCAGTCCAGGGTCTTTTACTCACAGTTCGTACATTCCCAGTCACTTCTGTCAGCAATGACCGCCCGAGCCGTGCTGCGTCCACCAGGTGAGGGGCTCGGTCAACCCCCAGGCAGTTCAGGAATATGGCACAGGACCCCCTTCTATCCTTTCTCTGGCCTCCCCCACCAGTGACCAACTTTTGTCCAGCTGCCGCGGATCTGCGCGGGCAAACGTGTTCCCCGCTGTCCTATATGGTGCCTTCTATCCTTTCTCTGGCCTGCCCCACCAGTGGTGCCTTCCTAACAGGTTTGGTGAGGTGTCGCACCAATAAATGATCACGACCTCCGGTCTTTGGCTGAGGGTAGTTTCTCCTCCACCAACTTGGGATCTGGTACCCTTAATCTGCCTGACCCTTCACCCGGTATTCTCATGGGCTCTCAGGGTCCCTTCTGCCTTCTTGTTTCTGAGCCCTTCTACACTTTGGGTACTTCTATTTTCTTTGCTGTTCCTTTCTGCTTATGTTCCTTTCTGTTCCTGTTCCTTTCTGTTCCTTTCTTCTGGTTCCGGCCTTCACTCTAGGCCTGCCTCGTGGAGCTGGGCCCAGACTGAGCCACATCCCCCTGTCAGCCCTCTCTGGCTGAACTCCTTCTCTCACTGAACTTCTCCTCTTTCTGCACAGAACTAAGATGGTGCCCACCTTATATACCCTCCCCTAGTGTGTGAGCTCAGGTGACCAGCAACCAATGAGCTCCTTCCTATGCTGAGAAACTGTCCTCTTCTGCTCCTACATCACTGGGTTTTCCTCCCCCTCCCCACTCCAGCCAGGGACAGATTCTGTCGTGCCTGCATTACTGTACTAATGGGAGCACCGTTGAGCTGTCCCCCGGAAATGGGGTGTGTGTGATGCATGCAGCCTACCGAGCCCTGGTCCACACTCCATCCTTACCCAGGAGTGGAATATCACACCTCTGGCAGAGGTGCAATACCCCTGTAGCGGTCGAACCCTCGGGGCGCTACATACATACATTACATTACTGATCCTGTACTGATCCTGAGTTACATCCTGTATTATACCCCAGAGCTGCACTCACTATTCTACTGGTGCAGTCACTGTGTACATACATTACGTTACTGATCCTGAGTTACATCCTGTATTATACTCCAGAGCTGCACTCACTATACTGCTGGTGCAGTCACTGTGTACATACATTACATTACTGATCCTGAGTTACCTCCTGTATTATACTCCAGAGCTGCACTCACTATTCTGCTGGTGCAGTCACTGTGTACATACATTACATTACTGATCCTGAGTTACATCTTGTATTATACTCCAGAGCTGCACTCAGTATTCTGCTGGTGCAGTCACTGTGTACATACATTACATTACTGATCCTGAGTTACCTCCTGTATTATACTCCAGAGCTGCACTCACTATTCTGCTGGTGCAGTCACTGTGTACATACATTACATTACTGATCCTGAGTTACATCCTGTATTATACTCCAGAGCTGCACTCACTATTCTGCTGATGCAGTCACTGTGTACATACATTACATTACTGATTCTGAGTTACATCCTGTATTATACTCCAGAGCTGCACTCACTATTCTGCTGGTGCAGTCACTGTGTACATACTTTACATTACTGATCCTGAGTTACATCCTGTATTATACTCCAGAGCTGCACTCACTATTCTGCTGGTGCAGTCACTGTGTACATACATTACATTACTGATCCTGAGTTACATCCTGTATTATACTCCAGAGCTGCACTCACTATTCTGCTGGTGTCTGCAGATATAAGTCATCCCCGGTTACCTCACACAACCTCTCAGCACTATTCACATGTAATTATGCACTGTAGCCACAAGGTGGCATTGATGTAGAGTCAATAATTAAAACTTGCAGTTTCCTTTTCCATCTTTATGAGGCCTCAGGCTAATGAGTGAAAGTCACAGCCCCGCAGGTGTTATCGCTCCCATATTCTGAGTGGCATAAATCCATTATATTCTTCATATAAACAGTTCCGGATTAACACTATGATGTACAATAAAACATTATATTGTGATGTAGTTTTAGCCAGAAAAATTCATGTAAATACTTTTATGCTCAAAAATGACAAAAGTATTCTCGGAGTAATACCTGGAGTTATGACTCACTGCATGGACACAGTTCACACCTGCACCACACCGACTCACGATCATGGAGCCATCACTCCCAGGACCTCCGTTTGTAGCAAAACCCTTAATTTGATTTCCTTGGCTTATCTTTAGGAATCATCACTCCAGCCACCCTATGCACAAATGTCTTATTGTAATAGCTCATAAATGTTGCGCTCTTCTCTCAGTCATTCATTATTAATCCTGCCTGAAGAAGGCTCTCTGCTCTGAGAGCTGCAAACATAATTCTTCTGGCATCAAGAAAGGGATCACTCCTAGAATACTTGTGTGATTTTTTGGGCACAAAAGTATTTACAAGGATTAGCACGCTACGTCTAGGTGTCTGCCTCCAGTAGGCGAACACTCCCGAAGGTGATGGACATCAGAGTGCACCTTCGCTCTGCCGGCACCATTGCAATCTATGGCCTCGTCGATGCATACATCCGGATCCCATTTTGCGGGGGGTTCGGACGTATGCCCTGACGGGACCAGCGAACCCTAAATGCAATGTGAAAGCTCCCTTAAGCTTGATATTAAAAGTTATGTATGATTTGTTTAATTTATACAATATTAATTAGTTATTTCAATGCTTCAAAAACTGTTATGCGATTCCCTTTTACGTGTGTTATTAGGACAATCACGTTGGAGACTCTCATCGTGTATATCCCATCTGCCTTGGTATGTCTCCTCCATCACCTTCATATCCTGTTGAAACTTCTCGCCTTGTTCCTCAAAAAAGTCTCCAAGATTAGCTGGAAATCTGCTTAAATGGCTGAGGAGATAGTGCATCTTTATTCTCATATTAATCCCAAATTTCTGAAGTTATCGAGCATATCTTCCACCAATTCTTCATAATTGTCTTCTCTGTGATTACCCAAGTAGTTCTTCACAACAGAGACAAAACTCTTCCAGGTTGAAGCCTCAGCGTCCTTCATGCACGTGGTAAAATTGGAATCGTTCATGAGTTTACGAATATGAGGACCATCAAAGGTACCAGCTTTTAGTTTCTCCATGCTCAGTTCAGGGAATGATCTACAAATGTACTTGAAGCAATTACGCGATTTTTCCAAAGCCCTAACAAATTGCTTCATTAATCCTAGCTGAATATGAAGCGGTGGGAGAATCATTTTGTTCTTGTCCACTAGTGGCTTGTTGATGATATTTGCAGCGCCAACAATCTTTTTTTCTTTTGTAGGCCATGACACTTTTGTCCAATGATCTTTCTTTGCCCTGATATCCCAGAGGCATTTGAAGCATCGGTATTTTGTGTATCCAGATTACTGTCCAAGCAAGAAGTTCCACATAGAATCATAGAATCATAGAATGGTAGAGTTGGAGGGGACCTCCTGGGTCATCTGGTCCAACCCCCTGCTCAAAGCAGGATTCACTAAATCATCTCAGACAGATGTCTGTCCAGCCTCTGTTTGAAGACTTCCATTGAAGGAGAACTCACCACCTCTCGTGGCCGCCTGTTCCACTCATTGATCACCCTCACTGTCAAAAAGTTTTTTCTAATATCTAATCTGTGTCTCCTCCCGTTCAGTTTCATCCCATTGCTTCTAGTCTTTCCTTGTGCAAATGAGAATAAAGATGATCCTTCTACAATGTGACAGCCCTTGAGATATTTGTAGACAGCTATTAAATCTCCTCTCAGTCTTCTTTTTTGCAAGCTAAACATTCCCAAATCCTGCAACCGTTCCTCATAGGACATGGTTTGCAGACCAGTCACCATTCTGGTCGCTCTTCTCTGAACTTGCTACAGTTTGTCGATGTCTTTTTTAAAATGTGTTCCCCAAAACTGTACACAGTATTCCAGATGAGGTCTGACCAAAGAGGAGTAAAGTCCGATAATAACTTCACGTGATCTAGACTGTATGCTTCTGTTAATACATCCCAGAATTGTATTTGCCTTTTTTGCTGCTGCATCACACTGTTGACTCATGTTCAGTCTGTGATCTATTAGTATACCTAAGCCTTTTTCACATGTACTGTTGCTTAGCTCTATTCCTCCCATTTTGTATATGCTTTTTTCATTTTTATTGCCCAGATGTAGTACTTTGCATTTTTCCCTGTTAAAAACCATTCTGTTGGTTGCTGCCCACTGCTCCAGTTTATTTAGGTCTTTTTGAATCCTCTCTCTCTCTTCTCTAGTGTTAGCTATCCCTCCTAGCTTTGTGTCATCAGCAAATTTAATCCGTTTACCCTCAATTCCTTCATCTAAATCATTGATAAAGATGTTGAACAATACAGGTCCCAGGACGGAGCCCTGTGGTACCGCACTTGAGACATTCATCCAACTGGATGTGAAGTCATTTACGACCACTCCTTGAGTCCGATCACTAAGCCAGTTATGAATCCACCTAACAGTTGCCTTGTTCATTCCATACTTGGTCATTTTTTCAATAAGAATGGTGTGAGATATTTTGTCAAATGCTTTGCTGAAGTCAAGATATACTATATCTACAGCATTTCCCTGATCCACCCAGTCAGTGATTCTGTCATAGAAGGAAATTAAGTTAGTCTGACATGACTTGTTAGTTACAAACCCATGCTGACTCTGGTTAATCACTTCATTCTTATCCAGGTACTTACATACATGTTGTTTAATAATTTTTCAATTTCTTCAGATCAACACAAATCGACCACTGATGTTCATGATAAAGGATCTTCTGTAAAACGTATTATACATTTTTATATTCTTCTTTAAGTTTTGTTGAGTGAGTAATGGGAAGAGACTAGAGATGAGTGAAGCCGAACTTAAAAGTTCGGGGTTCATACTAGACAGCTATTGTCCTGTGCTAAACGCCGAACATAGACTTCTCCCGGAAGTCCTGTTGCAAAGTTTGGAGTTCCAAAGGAAGTCTGGGAGATGAGAGGAGAAAGAGAGCTGAAAAGTTTGGGTCCCAGATGTTTGCAATGGGGTTCGGGTTCTGGTTCAAGTTCGGGTGCAGTTCTGGTACCAGAACCGAACTTTGGAATAAAGTTCGTGTCGGGTACCAGAAGCAAACTTCAATGGTCCTTCATAGAAGAGACACATAATAGTTATCATTATGCAAGAGAACACATTTCAAGCTTCTAATGGAGCTGTCTATAAAAAGCCACCAGTCTAATGGTCAATATTCCGTTAGCCCCATTTGAAGTACAGTTCCTGAGGTATTGCGGTATTCAAGTTCTTCCTTTTGGTTGAACTACGGGAGAACCCGCTCTTGTCTTGTCCGATAGGCTGTAATTTTAACTTTCGCCTTTATAAGATTTTGTTCATTAAGCATGGACTCTAAAAGTTCAAATGCTTGCTTGGACAGATTTAAGTCTCGAATCAGGTCATTGAGTTATTTTTGGCTTAATGGTTGAGGCCTTCAAGAGCTTCCCTCAAATTCATTTCCACAGCTACTACCTGCCACACATTCCAATCCCTGCCTATCTTCAGAGTCTGACAGTAGATGGTTTGGTAGTCTGGAGAACACTGGTATGTGAACGTCATTGCCATGTGGAATAGGTCGTCTTGCCGATTTCAAATCAGTATAATCCCACCGAGCTTTCTTGTAACTGTAAGTCATGTACCAGGGTGTGTCCTTCAGGATACAGCAAAGTCACAGGTGAGAAAAACCGACTCCTAAACAATTCACTCACTGTAGTTATTTTACTTAATTACGTGGATGACTCAACCAGAAAATGGAAAACATTCAAAACATTGTGCTGTACAGCGTGGCACCCAAACAATCTGTACCTACCATACTTTCTATAAATCTACCTACTGGCGTGCCTGTCTAAACCAGCCACCTGTTACCTGTTAACACCCTGGACAATTATATGAGTGTAACATACGGCCTCGCCTGCAGTACAGCACAACAGTTTACAATCTCACAATCAATTACCTCTATCCCCCAACCAAGGATCCCTCTCCCGTCCCAATGTAACTTCAATAAACTCAGTGGAATAGTCTGTCCTCAACTATACCGAGAATACCCTAACAGTTAACCAACTGCGATGGCTATTTAGCCATAAATGAAGTCTATCGAAGTTGAACAATTATCCCGTACTGAAACTCTCTCCTGAAACAAAATGAAGTTCAAGTTTGGTCTGAAGTCTGCTGTGTGCCATGTTGGCACCTAGGCATGGATTAGGATTCCTAATTATGGAAAAAAACAGGAACCGTGGCAGAAAATCTGGACGTTCCGGATGTTGATATTGGCAATAACTGTGGCCTGAAACAGTCGATATGAATATCTGTCTAACTACAGTCCCTACCTCAGTCTTGAGTATTTTGGCACCAGAATGTAGAGAGGTACATGCACAGGTACCCACGCGGTGGGGCAGTGGGTCTTAGTTTTCTTACTGAGCCGGGTCTGCTCCAGACAAACAATAGGTGTATATGAACAGATGCAGGGTCCCTCCAGAAGATGAACAGTACCGTTGATATCTATGGAGTCCAACACCTCTCACACTAGGTTCCAGCCTTTTCTGCCACTCAGCAATGTTCCTGGCAGAAATCTTGTCACATCTGGACAGGTTCTGGTCACGGACACGATCAGCTCCACTGTCCCGCTGTTCCAGCCTCGGTGGGAAGCCTCCACGAGAGGATGTCATTGGATTCCCCTCTGGCACATCCTCTTCCTGTTCTCAAGAATTGCAGACTGCTCTTAAGATGGCCGCACTTCCTCTTCCTGTGTTTCACATTAGCTCAGATTGTAGCTCCACCTCTGACATTCTGAATGTCTTTTACTAATGCATAGGCAACAGTGACATCTTGTGATCAAATAACAACATTACTGCAGATGATCAAACCTATTTACAACAGGTACAGTATTATACTCATGAGGACACAGGTATACACATTTATACCACTCTGGGGAGCAGAGACACATCTCACATAACGATTAAAGCCTTTTAACTTTACAACACAAAAATAACAATCATCATGGTAGTTTTTCGGTTCTCTCCATTCCATTGGCACGCCAAATTTTAAATTTTTTTCTTCCACCATTTGTCCACTGTCGTAGGTGCTCCACACATGTTTTGCAAAGAGCCCAAGACTTCTGCTAGTCTCCATGCTGTACTCCTAAATAAGCGAGGTATACCGCTCCAAAAACCTTGGCACCTGAAAAAAAATTTTTTTTTGGAGACCTGTGATCAATTTAGAGACAAGGGAGACACCTAGTGGTGAGAAGTGGAGAAACATTAGATGTAAGTATTAGTAAAAAAGGTGATTTGCAGATTGTTCATTACATTATTTGTACTCAGAGAGGTATCACTGTGTTATCTGTGGTGTTACATAGGACTGCAGAGGACATCTACTACATTATCTGTACTCCGAGAGTTATCACTGTGTTATCTGTGGTGTTACATAGGACTGCAGGTGACATCTACTACATTATCTGTACTCAGAGAGTTATCACTGTGTTATCTGTGGTGTTACATAGGACTGCAGGTGACATCTACTACATTATCTGTACTCCGAGAGTTATCACTGTGTTATCCGTGGTGTTACATAGGACTGCAGGTGACATGTACTACATTATCTGTACTCAGAGAGGTATCACTGTGTTATCTGTGGCGTTACATAGGACTGCAGGTGACATCGACTACATTATATGTACTCAGAGAGTTATCACTGTGTTATCTGTGGTGTTACATAGGACTGCAGGTGACATCTACCACATTATCTGTACTCAGTGACTTATCATTGTGTTATCTGTAGTGTTACATAGGACTGCAGGTGACATCTACTACATTATCTGTACTCAGAGAGTTATCACTGTGTTATCTGTGGTGTTACATAGGACTGCAGGTGACATCTACTACATTATCTGTACTCAGAGAGGTATCACTGTGTTATCTGTGGTGTTACATAGGACTGCAGGTGACATCTACTACATTATCTGTACTCCGAGAATGATCACTGTGCTATCTGTGGTGTTACATAGGACTGCAGGTGACATCTACTACATTATCTGTACTCAGAGAGGTATCACTGTGTTATCTGTGGTGTTACATAGGACTGCAGGTGACATGTACTACATTATCTGTACTCAGAGAGTTATCACTGTGTTATCTGTGGTGTTACATAGGACTGCAGGTGACATCTACTACATTATCTGTACTCAGAGTGCTATTACTGTGTTATCTGTGGTGTTACATAGGACTGCAGGTGACATCTACTACATTATCTGTACTCAGTGAGTTATCACTGTGTTATCCGTGGTGTTACATAGGACTGCAGGTGACATGTACTACATTATCTGTACTCAGAGAGGTATCACTGTGTTATCTGTGGCGTTACATAGGACTGCAGGTGACATCGACTACATTATCTGTACTCAGAGTTATCACTGTGTTATCTGTGGTGTTACATAGGACTGCAGGTGACATCTATTACATTATCTGTACTCAGAGAGTTATCACTGTGTTATCTGTGGTGTTACATAGGACTGCAGGTGACATCTACTACATTATGTGTACTCAGAGAGTTATCAATGTGTTATCTGTGGTGTTACATAGGACTGCAGGTGACATCTACCACATTATCTGTACTCAGTGACTTATCACTGTGTTATCTGTGGCGTTACATAGGACTGCAGGTGACATCGACTACATTATCTGTATTCAGAGAGTTATCACTGTGTTATCTGTGGTGTTACATAGGACTGCAGGTGACATCTACTACATTATCTGTACTCAGTGACTTATCATTGTGTTATCTGTGGTGTTACAGGTCAAAAACTTTTTTGAAAGGTGTTTCACCTTTCTCTAAAAATGCAATGTAAAACCACGCCTGTCTGTGGTAAAAATAGTTATTTTTTTACATCTATTTTGTACTTAGCAAGCACAAAAATTGTTACAATATGAAAAAATTATCAGTTCGTCCATTCTCCAAACCAGTTGTCAAACTGACAGCCAGCTCAGAGTACAGATAATAGGCCAGCTCACCACTGTCATGTCTATTAGATGTGAATACAATTGAACCTCTGACCGCCAGCACTTCCAGGGTCAGGGTGACATACAGCAGCATGGTGAGGTCACCCAAACACACTGCTGACATCACTACTGTGCCGCAAAGGAGGAGAAGATGGTGGGAATGTAAGCGCTATAATAGAGCTGAAGATACAGAGGAGATTTATTAGGGGGGTAGTAGTGTGAGAGGGCAGTATGGGGCTCAAAGTGTGAGAAGGGGGCACAGTATAGATATTGGGAAGAGTGGTGGGAGGATAGTGTGAGGGTACAGTGTGGGAAACAGTATAAACAAGGAGCAGTGTAGGTACCCGGTACAATGTGAGGCCACAGTATGCAGTGGGGGAAAAGTGTGAGGAGGGAGAGCACTATGCAGACTGGACAGTGTGCAGGAGACACAGTGGGAGGGGACAATATAGAGAAGGAGCAGTGTGGGGTACAGTGTGAGGACACAGTATGCAGAGGGGGAAAAGTGTGAGGAGGGAGAGCACTATGTAGACTGGGCAGTATGCAAGAGACACAGTGTGATGGCACGGTATGCAGAGGGGGAAAAAGTGTGAGGAGGGAGAACACTATGGAGACTGGGCAGTGTGCAGGAGACAAAGTGTGAGGATTAGTGTTGAGCGAACATGCTCGACACTGCTCGGTACTCGCCAGAGCATCACGCTACTCGGGATGTTCGGCGAGCACCGAGCATTTCTGGGTTACTGGGGCGGGAGCTCGGGTCTCCCCCCTGCATGTTTGGCGCTCTTTACAGAGCCAATGAACATGCAGGGATTGCCAGCCAGTCACTGTAATGCCGCAGCCATGTTGTTTGTGGGCATTACAGTGATTGGCTGGCCGCACAGCGTCACCTCGAGTATTTAAAACCGGGCGCCGCCATCTTGGACACAGTCGCTCCGGATCAGACAGTGTAGGGACAGCGCTGCTGATTTAGGGAGAGATATATCCTGCAAAATAGTTAGTGTAGGGTCTGTAAAGGCTGCCAGATCAAACAAACAGTCCTTCTCAGGACTAATATCCATCCCAGGTATATCAGGCAGGCAGGCAGGCTGTATAGGAGACGCAGTGGTTATACCAGCAAACGCTGCATTACAGTCCTGTGTGCTGCTCCTGTTGCTGAAATTGCTGGACTTAGCTCCAGGTCCCGTGGGCCAGGAAAAATCCTTTTTTTTTAATCTAAATCCTATTTTTTTTTTCCTCCTTCACAATGTACAAATACCCATCTTATTAACCTTTTGGTGTCCCCCACCCCCCCCCAAAAAAAAAGTGTGCCTCTGATTTTTCAGACACAAATATATCTGTTGAAAATAGTCTGGTGTAGGCCAGAGAAATAGAAGTGTGGTTTTGCAGTTCTATGGGCCATTTGTATCTAAAAAAAACTGTTTGAGTGTGTCGCTCACTGTTCAGCCGCAAATATATATATTTAAAAAAGTCTGGTATACACCAGTAAATTATTACTGTGGTTTTGATGTTCCACGGTAAAACATCTCTATTATCCTGTTTTTGGCATTTTTTGCTGTATAAAAATAATAATAGTGTCTCCCTGATTTTTCAGACACAAATGTATCTGTTGAAAATAGTCTGGTGTAGGCCAGAGAGACAGAAGTGTGCTTTTGCTGTTCCACGGTAAAAAATCTCCATTATCCTGCTTTTTGCATTTTTTGCTGTAAAAAAAAAAATAATAGTGTCTCCCTGATTTTTCAGACACAAATATATCTGTTGAAAATAGTCTGGTGTAGGCCCGAGAAATACAAGTGTGGCTTTGCAGTTTCACGGTTCAAACCTCTGTATTATCCACTTTTGGGCCATTTGTATCTAAAAAAAACAGTTTGAGTGTGTCGCTCACTGTTCAGCTGCAAATATCTCTATTTAAAAAAGTGTGGTATACCCCAGTAAACAATAACTGTGGTTTTGCCATCCCACGGTAAAAAATCTCTATTATTCAGGTTTTGGCAGTTTTTTCCGTAAAGAAAAACAGTAGTGTCTCCTGACTGTTGTGACACAAAAATATATCTGTTGAAAATAGTCTTGTGTAGGCCCGACATCCCAGTGTGGTTTCGCAGTTCCACGGGTCAAATCGCTGTACTATCCAGTTTTGGGCCTTTGGTATCTAAAAAAAAAGCAGTTTGAGTGTGTCGCTCACTGTTCAGCCGCAAATATCTCTATTTAAAAAAGTGTGGTATACCCCAGTAATTAATAACTGTGGTTTTGCCATCCCACGGTAAAAAATCTCTATTATTCAGGTTTTGGTAGTTTTTTCCGTAAAGAAAAACAGTAGTGTCTCCTGACTGTTGTGACACAAAAATATATCTGTTGAAAATAGTCTTGTGTAGGCCCGACATCCCAGTGTGGTTTCGCAGTTCCACGGGTCAAATCGCTGTACTATCCAGTTTTGGGCCTTTGGTATCTAAAAAAAAAGCAGTTTGAGTGTGTCGCTCACTGTTCAGCCGCAAATATCTCTATTTAAAAAAGTGTGGTATACCCCAGTAAACAATAACTGTGGTTTTCCTAATCTACTCTTTATTACCCTTTTTCCATTGATAGTGCAAGTGTAAGCTATTTTACTTCATTTACAATGGGCAAGGCGCGTGGCAAGGGACGTGGAAGTGGACATTCTGGTGATGGTTCGTGCAGAGGACGGGGCCGTGGCCAAGGTGAAAATGTGCCACAACCAACAGCCACATCTTCTCGCTCCCACTTCTTGACCGAATTACTAGGGAAGCACAGAACAACACCAGTATTGAGAACTGATCAGTGTGAACAGGTTATTAATTGGATAGCAGACAATACTTCCAGTTACCTGGGCACCACCACCTCAGGTCTGTCTTCCACACGGTCAACTCTTAGTAGCCGTGAGTCTCGACCGCATACTCCTCCTCACCCTGATGCTCCTTCCTCCCACCATGCCGAGTGTCGTCAGACAGCAAGTGATCCCACACTTGGACACTCTGAAGAGCTGTTCACTGGTCCATTTCCATATTTGGGCCCCTCGCCTGATACGCTTGAAGTGGTGGAAGAGGAGATCCCATGTTGCGATGCCCAAATATTTGAACAGCCACGGCCACAGGAAGTCGACGTTGGCAATCTGTCACAAGAGGTGGACGATGACGAGACACAATTGCCAGGAAGTGAGGAGGAGGATCGTGGTGCGCAAGTGGAAGAGGAGGAGGTGGTGGATGATCTAGTAACTGACCCAACGTGGAAGGAGGACATGCAGAGTGAGGCCAGCAGCACACAGGGGGAGGGAGGCAGAGTACCCCAACAGGCAGGAAGAAGCAGTGTGGTGGCCGCAGACAGAAGGCAGGCAACCGTTCCCCGTAACACGAACACGAGGGACGTTGCCAGTACAAGCGGTAGGTCTTCCAGAGTCTGGAATTTTTTTAAGGACTCTGCTGATAACCCCAGAAAGGCCATATGTTCCACCTGCCATGCCAGCATCAGCAGGGGTGACAAAACTACCAGCCTGACCACCACCAGCATGATCAGGCACATGGCAGCAAAGCACCCGACTTTGTGGGGCGAAACCCAGGGTCCACGACCAGTGTCAGCGGGTGTCACCACTGCTTCTTCCACTGTTGTGCGTGCAATAGTACCCCCTGTTGTGTGTGCAAGGCAATCCCCTGTCCATACTGCATGTAAAGATGCCCCCTCAAGAAACAGCATCAACGTCCATGTCCACGTCCCACCGCAGCGTTCAATTGTCCTTATCCCAGACCTTTGAACGAAAGTGGAAATTCGCAGCTAACGCCCCACAGGCCACAGTCCTAAATTCGCACATTTCACGACTGCTTGCATTGGAAATGCTGCCTTTTAGGCTGGTGGAGACGGAATCCTTCCGCAATCTTATGGCGGTGGCCGTCCCTCGGTACTCGGTCCCCAGCCGACACTATTTTGCCCGGTGTGCCATCCCCGCACTACACAAGCACGTGTCCCAAAGCATCTGCCGTGCCCTCAACAACGCAGTTACTGGGAGAGTCCACCTGACAACGGACACGTGGACAAGTGCTTGTGGCCAGGGACGGTACATATCTCTGACGGCACACTGGGTAAACATAGTGGAAGCCAGGACCCAGTCGGACCTTGGGACGGAACACATCCTCCCCACACCGAGGATTGTGGGCCCTATGTCAGTCAGAGTTGCCCCCACAGTGTACAGCTCCTGCGCATCCTCCTCCTCCTCCTCATGTTCAGCCTCCATCTCAGATATCACCACATCAGTTACAAGCTGGAAGCATTGCAGTACTGCCTCCGCCAAGTGGCAACAGGCTGTGCTGAAACTCATAAGCTTAGGTGATAAACCTCACACTGCTTGTGAGTTGTGGACAGCTCTGAAAGAGCAGGCAGATCTGTGGCTGAGACCGCTGAACCTACATCCCGGCATGGTCGTGTGTGACAATGGCCATAACCTGGTGGCGGCTCTGAGGCGAGGTGAGATCACACACGTGCCGTGCCTGGCTCATGTGCTTAACCTCGTGGTTCAGCGGTTTCTTAAATCGTACCCCGAGTTGCAAGATCTGTTCGTGAAAGTACGCCGCCTGTCAGCTCATTTTCGCAAGTCGGCTACAGCTTCCGCCGCCCTTGCTGTGTTGCAGCAGCGTTTGCAGCTTCCGGCACACCGACTGGTGTGTGATGTCCCCACACGTTGGAACTCTACCCTCCACATGTTGCAAAGGATTTGTGAGCAGAAGAGAGCAGTTGTGGAGTACCAGCTGCAACAAGGCCGTCGATATTCAGGTCAGACTCCACACATAAGACCTCAGGAGTGGACCTGGATGTCTGACATATGTACCATCCTGACAAACTTTGAGGAGGCCACCAAGATGGTGAGTGGCGATGACGCCATCATTAGTGTCAGCATCCCACTTGTCTGTCTTTTGCAACGCTCTCTGCAGAGAATTAAAGAGGAGGCATTGCAGCCAGAGTATGATGAGATGGATCAAGAAGCCGTAGCGGGCGATTACACACAGCCCAGCCTCATCTCATCCAAACGTGCATTGGGGGACAATGAGGGAGAGGAGGAGGAGGAGGAGGAAGAACAGGAGCTGCTATCATGCATTGTAGACGGTAGTACCTGTACAAGTGTCATACCGTCGGTTCAGCGTGGGTGGCCTGAGGACAGGGGGGAGGAGGAAGAGGAGGAGGAGAGCATGGTCAGTCGTCATCTTGGTGAGGACACGGAAATCTTGCCCGTTACCAGTCTGGCATGCATGGCTGACTTTATGTTACGCTGCCTTAACCGTGACCCTCGCGTTGTCAAAATGTTGGGTGACAGTCATTACTGGTTGGTGACACTTGTAGACCCCCGCTACAAGGAGAACTTTCACTCTCTTATTCCTGAGGTGGAGAGGTCTACAAAAATGGGGCAATACCAGAAGACCCTTGCTGCAGAACTCTTAAAAAAATTCCCATCTGAACACGCTAGCGGCAGAGGTCACAGTTCGTTGCCCAACCAAGGCGTACAGGCGAGAGAGATGCAACTCCAATCCAGCAGAGGCAGGGGAACACTGTCAATGTTCTGGGACAGTTTTCTGACACCCGCCCAGCTTACAGGCCCTGAGGCGCGGGGTAATCTCACAAGGAGTGGAAAGTTTCAAAAGATGGTGAGGGAGTACCTTGCCGATCGTACCAGCGTCCTCCGTGATTCCTCTGTGCCTTTTAATTATTGGGTATCCAAGCTGGACACTTGGAATGAACTCGCTCTGTACGCCTTGGAGGTCCTGGCCTGCCCTGCCGCTAGCGTGTTATCGGAGCGTGTTTTTAGTGCCAATGGGGGAATTATAACTGATAAGCGCACTCGCCTGTCAACTGACAATGCTGACAAGCTGACCCTTATCAAAATGAACAAGGGCTGGATTGGGCCAGACTTCTCATCACCACCAAATGACAGCAGAGTAACATAAAGTCAAATCCACTGTGTTATTTCGGGAGGTGTATTCACATGCACCGCTTCACACCCACACATGGGTATACGCTTCCTCATTTCGGCTGTTTAATCTTCTTCTCCTTATCCTCAGCCTCCACCACCACTATACCACCAGGGTGCCAGCATTGCAAGTTCCTCCGACCTAATTTTTGGCAGCTTTTGCTTGCAAGGCATAAGCAAATACTATGGGACACCCACTCCCCAATAATGGGACATATGTTTGTAATATGCTGTACTGCATGGCTCTTGTAAGGGGCATTGCAAGTTGCTCCGTCCTAATGTTTGGCATCTTTTGCTGGGAAAGCATAAGCAAATACTATGGGAGACCCACTCCCCAATAATGAGACTTATGTTTGTAATATGCTGTACTGCATGGCTCTTGTAAGGGGAATTGCAAGTTGCTCCGTCCTAATTTTTGGCAGCTTTTGCTTGCAAGGCATAAGCAAATACTATGGGACACCTACTCCCCAATAATGGGACTTATGTTTGTAATATGCTGTACTGCATGTGACGCGCCCCCTGGGCCGTGTGTACACGTGTGTGGGATACCCGGTGCCGGGTCTCTGGGGTCTGTAGTCTCCGTGGCGGTGACCCGGTCCCGTGGCTCAGGCTGGTCAAACCAGTGGCAGTCTTTCTTAGGTTTTGAGGTTAATTGTCCGACTGCGCCACCCGTGGTTTGTGGTCAGGGAGTACCACCGCTGCGAGGCAGACCGCTGAGGCTGGTGTTGTGTGCGCAGCATAGAATGGGATAACTCCCCTCGGGAGGAGTATAGCCTCAGGGCAGTGAGTGTGAATGATGGGGGTGATGGTGCACGAGCGCAGCAGGAACGACTCAGAGTCTTTGCAGTGCAGTTCAGGGTCTTTACTGATGATTATAAGGTAGACCCTCCCGGGAGTACTGGCTAGCATAAGAGGCCTGGTCAGTCTGTGTGCAAGCAGGAGTTCCCCTGGCCAGGTGGAGTTGTAGACCTCCCCATCTGTCTGCACTCTTCCTGGCTACCTTGCTGTAAGTGGGTAGAAGTGGCCCACGTCCCTGAGTGTACCGTGTAGTGCTCACCCGTATGGCTGGTGACTTGGAGCCTTCTGTTAGCCTCCTCTCCACGACGGCGGTGCTGGTCCCTTGCTTGTGACTGAGCCTCCGGGCTTCTATTGCCAGAGGACCTGAAATCCCCTGCCGGCTGGTTTCTGCTGCTGGATATATAAGTCCTCACAGCTTCGGACTCCTGTGTCCGGTTCCTATTGTCTTCTGCCAGGGCGAGCTCTGCTCAGCTTTCAGCCCCTGGTCTTTAGCTCCTAGCTCCTACAGAGCTCCTTGCTGTTACTTTCCCTTGCTCTCACTCTGACTCTGACTGTTCTCTGACTCACTCAACCCCGCCCCAGATCCAGTTTATAAGGGCAGAATTCTCCCCTCCCAGGACTGGGGCAGGAGGATGTTGCATGTTTAAGGGATCCTGACCAGGAAACCTCCCACTTGCTCTCCGACATAATATCTCTATTACTGTGGTAACCAGACCCCTGGGGTGCCACACATGGCTCTTGTAAGGGGCATTGCAGTTCCTCATAATTTTTGGAAAGCCTTCCATTCACTGCTTAAGCCGACAGTGCACCGGAGACCCAGTTGCTATAAATCGAAAAAAAGGTTTAGTTAACGCCCTCTGACCTCCATGCCATTTACAAGGGGCATTGGAGTGGCTCGAAATTTTTGGTAGGCCTTGCACTCACTGTATGCCCTATAACTGTGTAGCCGAACCGCTCCTTTTGTTACAGAAACATATCCTACAAGACATATCTGGTTGACTGGCCTGATATTGATGTGAATGGTCCCTGTTCCTCCTGCTCTTTCTCCTTTGCCACCACCTCATCCATCATTTATCACCTGAAGCTTTGTTTTAACGGGAGTCATAGAACTGGGATAGTAGCAGGAAAACATCCAGCAATCCTCGGAGGAGGTAGGATATGCGCCAAAACGCGGACCACCTCAGGCCTAGCCGCTACTACATACATGCGTTTGCATTCCAAGAAAACAAAGCAGATGCTAACTTCTATCATCATCATCATCAAGCTCCTCACCTAGGCACTCGCAACTCACCTGATGGAGAAGCCAGGGCCCACCGGAGGAGTCTGGTTCTCTGGTGGGCTCGTCCAATGCTGCCATAAAGCAGGCCAGGCTAAGAAAAGTGTGGGGGAAGGTGACAGGAGAAATCAGGGCGGCTGGGGACCGAGTATGGACACCTGGCCGCCACCTGGCGGCTGGGGACCGAGCGTGGACACCCGGCCGCCGGGCGGCTGGGGACAGAGTATGGATACCTCGCTGCCGAAGCGGCCATGAGGTAGTGGCCAGCTTCGGCCTCCTCCAAACTAAAAGGCCCCATTTCAAGTGAAAGCTAGCAGCATGGTATTGCAGCCTGCGGGTGGGTGGGTGGTTGGCTGCATATTTTCGCTTGCATTGCAAGGAATGGGGGAGGTACAATTGAACACTGCCCTGGGACAAGGACTTGCACGGGGATAGTTGCAAGTCTGCATCTTCTGATGCGGCAAGGATCACTTCTGATGGGCACACTTTTAGACAGTGACCTGGGGGTCAGAGATGCTTACAGGGGTCTTCCCCATGCTGATCCCTTGTCTTTTCAGCACTGTATGCATATGTCACACAGCAAATGGCCAGATAAGGTTGTAAAATGTTAAAATGACACTTCCCGGTGAACGCATTTGTCACGGTTAAAAGCAATACAAAAGTGCAAAAACGCATGAAAAATGCTACTTGTGAACATAGCCCAAGGTGTGGAGGAGTATTTTTGATTTTGGTTATTTATTTTACCTTATACACAAGTTTTTACCCTGGAAAGGAAATTCCTTAACATATTTCACAGGAAAACCGTTTCAGTTTCGTTTTTGAACGTTTTATTGTGAGCCCGAAAAAGTGGCTTAATACCTCTGACCACGTTGTTGACAGCAGTGACCTGGGGGTCAGAAATGCTTCCAGGGGTGATCCCCATGCTGCCCCCATGTCTTTTGAGCACTGTCACTATCGTTTTGGGCACTTTTTAGGCTTTCTACAGACTGCCGGCGGTGCTGCCGCAAAAATGCTCGGGTCTCTCATAGACTAACATTGGGCTCGTTGCTCGGGTCGAGCATCCGAGTATCACGGTAAGCTCGGCCCGAGCTTCGAGCACCCGAGCATTTTAGTGATCGCTCAACACAGTCATCTTGGTGAGGACACGGAAGTCTTGCCCGTTACCAGTCTGGCACCCATGGCTGACTTTATGTTACGCTGCCTTAACCGTGACCCTCGCATTGTCAAAATGTTGGGTGACAGTCATTACTGGTTGATGACACTTTTAGACCCCCTCTACAAGGAGAACTTTCACTCTCTTATTCCTGAGTTGGAGAGGTCTACAAAAATGGAGCAGTACCAGAAGGCCCTTGCTGCAGAACTCTTAAAAAAATTCCCATCTGAACACGGTAGCGGCAGAGGTCACAGTTCGCTGCCCAACTAAGGCATACAGGCGAGAGAGACGCAACTCCAATCCAGCAGAGGCAGGGGAACACTGTCAATGTTCTAGGACAGTTTTCTGAGACCTGCCCAGCTTACAGGCCCTGAGGAGCAGGGTACTCTCACAAGGAGTGGAAAGTTTCAAAAGATGGTGAGGGAGTACCAGCGTCCTCCGTGATTCCTCTGTGCCTTTTAATTATTGGGTATCCAAGCTGGACACTTGGAATGAACTCACTCTGTATGCCTTGGAGGTCCTGGCCTGCCCTGCCGCTAGCGTGTTATCGGAGCGTGTTTTTAGTGCCGCTGGGGGAATTATAACTGATAAGCGCACTCGCCTGTCAACTGACAATGCTGACAAGCTGACCCTTATCAAAATGAACAAGGGCTGGATTGGGCCAGACTTCTCATCACCACCAAATGACAGGAGAGTAACATAAAGTCAAATCCACTGTGTTATTTCGGGAGGTGTATTCCCATGCATCGCTTCACACCCACACATGGGTATACGCTTCCTCATTTCGGCTGTTTTTTGCTCTTCTCCTTATCCTCAGCCTCCACGACCACTATACCACCAGGGTGACTGTGGTCCATGTTGCCAGCATTGCAAGTTCCTCTGTCCTAATTTTTGGCAGCTTTTGCTTGGAAGGCATAGGCAAAGACTATGGGAGACCCACTCCCCAATAATGGGAATAATGTTTTTAATATGCTGTACTGCATGGCTCTTGTAAGGGGCATTAAAATCGTCTTGTTAAGCTACTGTGACCTCCACATCTCTTCCAAGGGTCGTTAATATTGTCTTTTTATTCCACTGCGACCTCCACCACTCTTCCAAGGGGCATTAAAAGCCTCTTGTTAAGCTACTGTGACCTCCACGTCTCTTCCACAGGGCGTTGATATTGTCTTTTTATTCTACTGTAACCTCCACCACTCTTCCAAGGGGCATTGATATTGTCTTTTTATTCCACTGCGACCTCCACCACTCTTCCAAGGGGCATTAAAACCGTCTTGTTAAGCTACTGTGACCTCCACGTCTCTTCCACGGGGCATTGATATTGTCTTTTTATTCCACTGTAACCTCCACCACTCTTCCAAGGGGCATTAAAATTGTCTTGTTAAACCACTCTGAACTCCACGTCTCTTCCAAGGGGCATTAAAACCATCTTCTAAGCTACTGTGACCTCCACATCTCTTCCAAGGGGCATTAAAACTGTCTTGTTAAACCACTCTGAACTCCACGTCTCTTCTAAGGGGCATTAAAACCGTCTTGTTAAACCACTCTGAACTCCACAGCTCTTCCAAGGGGCATTGACATGTTGTTTTTAATTACCTCTAACCTCCACGACTCTTGCAACTGGCTTTGCATTTCCTCCTAATTTTAGTCAGCTTTTGCTTTTCAATGCATAGGCGAACACTAAGGGAGACCCACTCCCCAATAATGGGTAGAAGGTTTTTAATACGCTGTAATCCAAGTCTGTTTCAAGGGGCATTGCAATGCCTAATAATTTTTGGGAAGCCTTCCATTCCCTGCTTAGGCCAACAGTGTACAGGAGACCCAGTTGCTATAAATGGAAAAAACGGTTTCGTTAAGGCCCTCTGACCTCCATGTCACTTCCAAGGGGCATTGGAGTGCCTCGAAATTCTTGGTACACATTGCATTCACTGTATGCCTTATAACTGTGTAGCTGAACCGCTCCTTTTGGTACAGAAACATATCCTACAAGACATGTGTGGTTGGCTGGTCTGATATTGATGTGAATGGTCCCTGTTCCTCCTGCTCTTTCTCCTTTGCCACCACCTCATCCATCATTCATCACCTGAAGCTTTGTTTTAACGGGAGTCATAGAACTGGGATAGTAGCAGGAAAACATCCAGCAATCCTCGAAGGAGGTAGAATATGCGCCAAAACGCTGACCACCTCAGGTCTAGCTGCTACTACATACATGCGCTTGCATTCCAAGGAACAGAAAGCTAAGGAGGTGGATGGCCTCATGATCATGAATAATTTACTCGTTGTGTAGGAGGCCGACCACTGCTGCTGTCTACCTTCTGAACTTTGTGTTGAAGCCTGATTGACCCAGGACCCGCAATCCTCTATGTCTGGAGGACGTGTTGCATCCCAGTGTCCAACTGTGTCCCGGCTTCCACAATATTAACCCAGTGTGAAGGCGTCAGTGAGATGGACCATTCCTGGCCACATTCACTTGTCCACGTGTTTGTGGTTAGGCTGTCCTTCCCACTAAATGCACTGGGGAGGGCACAGGTAATGTTTTGGTATGCGCGCTTGTGTATAAGGCGCACCGGGACAAATAGGGGCGGCTCTGGACCGTTTATGGACACCCGGCCACCCCCACGCGGCTGGGGACTGTGTGTGGGCACCCGGCCACGGGGCGGCTGGGGACTGAGTATGGACACCCGGCCGCCCCCTGGCGGCTGGGGACCAAGCGTGGACACCCGGCCGCCGGGCGGCTGGGGACTGAGTATGAATACCAGGCTACCGACGCAGCCATGACGTGGTGGCCAGATTCCACCTCCACATGCCTAAAAGGCCCAATTTCAAGTGCAAGCAAGCCAGCAGTATGGTATTGCAGCCTGGGGGTGGGTGGGTGGCAGGCTGCATACTTGCGCTTGTATTGCAAGTTATGGGGGAGGTACAATTGAACACTGCCCTGGGACAAGGACTTGCATGGGGATAGTTGCAAGTCTGCATCTTCTGATGCGGCAAGGATCACTTCTGATGGGCACACTTTTAGGCAGTGACCTAGGTGTCAGAGATGCTTCCAGGGGTCTTCCCCATGCTGTTCCCATGTCTTTTTAGCACTGTATGCATGTGTCACACAGCACATGGCCAGATAAGGTTGTAAAATGTTAAAATGACATTTCCCGGTGAATGCATTTGTCACGGTTGAAAGCAATACAAACGTGCAAAAATGCATAAAAAATGCTACTTGTGAACATAGCCCAAGGTGTGGAGGAGTATTTTTGCTTTTGGTTATTTATTTTACCTTATACACAAGTCTTTACCCTGGAAAGGATGTTCCTTAACCCCTTTCCGACCTGGTCAGTAATAGTACGCACCAGGTCGGGAAGGCCGGTTCAACGGGGGCTCCGGCGGTGAGCCCGCACTGAAGCGAGCACATGTCAGCTGATTATTAGAATCGCAATCCACCCCCGGCTGTTAACATGTTAAATCTCTGACAGTGGCATTTAACTCGCGCTTCCGGGAGTCCTAAGCCCCGCCCATCAGTGACCCCGTCACGTGATCGCGGGTCACCAATGGGTGGGCATGACAACTCAGGGTCTGCAGCAGATGCCTGTGGTTGTCATGTCTCAATTGCTATGTGCGCCACCTAGTAGTCAGCGCTCATAGCAAGTGAGCATTTCTCCAGCATACAAGCGATCTGCTCATCGCTTGTATGCAGTAGAAGCAATCAGACAACTGCTGCTTCTAGTGTCCTCTGGAGACTATAGAAGCAAGCAGAAAGTGTAAAAAAAAAGTTTTAAAAAAAATAAAAAAAATAAAAAATATATAAAAATTTAAGTCACCCCCCTTTCGCCCCATTCAAAATAAAATATATATATATATAAAAAAAAAACCACATACACATATTTGGTATCACCGCATTCAGAATCGCCCGATCTATCAATATAAAAGAAGAATTAATACAATCAGTAAACGGCGTAACGAGAAAAAAATTTTAAACGCCAGAATTAAGTTTTTTTGGTCGCTACAACTTTGCAATAAAATGCAATAACGGGCGATCAAAACATCGGATCTACCCCAAAATGGTATCAATAAAAACGTCAGCCCGGCACACAAAAAATAAGCCCTCACCTGGCCCCAGATCCCGAAAAATGGAGAAGCTAAGGGTCTCGGAAAATGGCGTAATTTGTTTTGTTTTTTTTAGCAAGCTTTGGATTTTTTTTTCACCACTTAAATAAAAAAGAACCTATACATGTTTGGTGTCTATGAACTCGTAACGCCCTGGAAAATAATGATGGCAGGTCAGTTTTAGCAATCTGTGAACGTGGTAAAAAAAGGACCCAAAAAACAACTGTGGAATTGCATTTTTTTTGCAGTTTCACTGCACTTGGAATTTTTTTCCCATTTTCCAGCACACGATATGGTAAAACCAGTGATGGTGTTTAAAAGTACAACTCGTCCCGCAAAAAATAAGGCCTTACATAGCCATATTGAACGAAAATTAAAAAAGTTCTGGCTCTGGGAAGAAGAGGAGCAAAAAAGGAAAACACAAAAACAGAAAGACCCATGGTCGTTAAGGGGTTAACATATTTCACAGGAAAGCACTTTCACTTTCGTTTTTGAACGTTTTATTGGGGGCACAGTATAGAGAGGGGGAAAAGTGTAAGGAGGTAGAACACTATGGAGACTGGACAGTGTGCAGGAGACACAGTGTGAGGATACAGTATAGAGAAGGGGCAGTGTGGCGTACAGTGTGAGGGTGCAGTATGCTGTAGGGGGAAAATTGTGAAGAAGGAGAACACTATGGAGACTGGACAGTGTGCAGGAGAAACAGTGTGAGGGTACAGTATAGAGAAAGAGCCGTGTGGTGTACAGTGTGAGGGCACAGTATAGAGAAGGGGCAGTGTGGGCTACAGTGTGAGGGCTCAGTATGCAAAAGGGGAAAAGTGTGAGGAGGGAGAACACTATGGAGACTGGGAAGTATGCAGGAGACAGTGTGAGGGGACAGTATGAAGCACATTATAAAGAGGTGACTGTATGAGGGCACAGTTTGTGGAAAAGTATGCAGAGGGGGGAAGTTTGAGGAGGGGGCCCACTATGCAAAAGAAGGCAACATGGGGGGGGCACTGAAGTTTGTAACAGTGTGAGTTATAGCTAATAAGGGCAGACAGTGAATCGGTTTTAGCTCAAAAAAGGATGATGGTATGCAGTCCATGTACCATAAGAGGAATAGTGTGGAGGTCATATTTTGTGCAGGGAGTACAGTGAGGGACAATTATTTATTCAGAGGCTTAGAGTAGGGCAGATATATTTATTCAGGAGCATTATAATAACACTGTTATGTTTAAGGGCACTGTGTCGAGATGTGGTGCAGAAGACCGCAGAAGAGAGAAGTCTTCAAATACGGAGGCGTGGATATGAAAAGTCATCTGGACAAGATGGAGAAGAAAAGAAATAGAACAACTCCAATCACAGAAGACGCCACCATTAAAGTACCTGGATGTAAATGTTTATTTGTGATACTAAGTCTCATCAGTTCTGTGGTTCTGTATCATCCACAATCTGATGATGGCTTGTAACAACTCCCAGCATCTCCTTACCATTGGTAAAGGGGTTGTCCAGGCTTGGAGTTCAAGTCTGCAGTCACACTATGAGACTACACAGTTGTGAATTCTCACCGCACACACTGCGCTCTCAGGATTCCCCTGTCCCGGTAGAGGGCGGGTGAGATTTGCATACATGCAGTCACATGCATACTAGACGCACAAAACAAGAGAACTGAGCAAGGCCGAACACATCTAGTCGGAATGTGTCAGGAAGTATGCAAATCGCTCTTTGCACCGTAGAATCCTGTCAGCACGCACTGTGCATGGAGTGACTGCAGACTTAAACCCCAAGCCTGGACAACTCCTTTAGGGCTCATACTCATCTGTGTTTAAAATGGACGAGTGCAATTCGGTGAAAAATCAGATTGCATTCTGACTAATGTTAGTCAATGATTCTGTGCTCATCTGCAATTTTTTTTCTCAGCTGGGATCAGACTGAGAAAAAGATTGTAGCATGCTACGAGTGGCCGCGTATATCAGACAAGACTCGCCAATGCAAGTCAATGGGTGCGAAAAAAAAATAGCATGGCGCACGGACAATGCGTATGCTGTGCGATTTTTATGCACTCATCTCTTAGGAAACGCAACATTTCATCAGCCGAGTGCAGTAAATTAACAGTGTCAGAATAGTAAAGATAGAATAGATATATACATAGAATAGATAGATAGACATATGTGAGTGACATATATAATTAGTGCAGTGCGTGTGTAGATTACTGTGCATGTATTTAGCTAATAATTAAATAAATTATAGAAAAAAATGACGTGAGGTCCCCTTTAATTTCCTTAACCAGCTGAAGGAAAGCAGACAGCTGGGGCTGCTGTTTATAGTTTGGGAAATAAACTTGGAGCTTCCCAGGCTATTAATATCAGCTCACAGCTGTCTGCATAGCCTTCACTGCTTATTACAAGGGTAAACCCCCAAAACAATGACATGGGGTCCCCTATATTTAATAACCAGCAACGGCTAAACAGACAGCTGCGGGCTGATAATAATAGCCTAGGAAGGGGCTATGGATATTGGCCCCCTCCCAGACTAAGAACATCAGCTCTCAGGGCACAATTCTTGCACTTAGCCTCTGCTCTTCCCACTTGCCCTGGTAAGGTGGCAAGTGGGGTAATAGTTGTGGGGTTGATGTCAGCTGTTTTATGGCCGCTGACATCGAGCCCATTAACCCCATAGTCAAATGTTATAAAGACACAGACAGAATAAAGTCCTTTATTTGAAATAAACATCTCCCCCCCTCTTTTACTCACTTGTTAATGTAATATTAAAAATAATAAACCACAGTATTCCTCAGTCCTCATCTGTCCATCGATAATCCAATAATCCATATGTCCCGTGACGAGCCCAACTCAGCTACATCTGGATGCCTTGTTGAGTGGTGGCATGATGCGGCCATTTGGCCTGGCATCCAGGAGACACTGAGTTGCGCGTTAGAATGCCGAGCGGTAACGTAAGTGAGGTGAGCGGAGTTCATAGCCGAACTCTTCCATCTGCTATAACACAACGTATGAAGGTACTCAGGCGGTATCGTGCACGATTAATGGACACCTTACAGTTCTCTCTCCAGATGGGTTTGGAAAGTGACTTTGGAAGGAAACTTTCACTCCTGTCCCCAAACTTTAGACTTTCCCAGTCACTATCCCAGGCCAGTCATGACATCTGGAGCATGGCAGATGATGTTAATCAATGTCCAGGTCAGGAATGGTGAGTTAGGGGAATTCAAATTGGCCATCAGTGGTCGCATCATTGGATTATTAAGGCTTTTATGGAAACCAGACGTAGTCATATAATCAAGGGGAGAAGACACAGGAGCATCACTATGAATATCCCCACCTCTATAGCTTTTTCCAGGAGGCCATGACCTACAAGTCTTTTCAATCAAAAGTCTATGATGTTTCCTTGAAAGGATTCTCCATAACATCTGTGACTAGTGATGAACGAGCACTAAACTGCTCGGGTACTCATTGCTCGATGTAAGTCTATGGCATTTTTCCGGCAGCTCCCCCCGGAGGTCTGCAGAGGGCCTAAAAATTACCCAAATCGATGGGAACAGGGCTCAAATGACTTCCAGGTCACTGCTGTCAACAACGTTGTCAGAGGTATTACGCCACTTTTACGGACTCACAATAAAACATACAAAAACGAAACCAAAATGGATTTTCCTGGGAAATATGTTAAGGAACATCCTTTCCAGGGAAATGACTTGTATATGAGGCAAAATAAATAACCAAAAACAAAAATACTCCTCCACACCTTGGGCTATGTTCACACATAGCGTTTTTGATGCGTTTTTGCACTTTTGCATTGCTTTCAATGGTGAAAAATACATTTACCAGTAAATGTCATTTTAACATTTTACAACCTTATCTGGGCATGTGGTGTGAGACATCATCAGACATACCCTGTTTCATTTATGAAGGAGGGACGCTGAAAGTCACAAAGACTATTTTTATAGGGCCATCAGGCAGCCCTTATTATTTTTAAAGGGCCAGCAGTCGGCCCTCAGTATTTGTCATGAAAACAACACCCACTCTTGGGTCAGACCTTGCAGCTCTCTGGCGCCCCCTTATCCTGCTGGTCAAACACGGTATTGACAGAGGATAAGCACGGGTGCAGCTGCTCTAATTTATGTCGACTATTGCGGCACGTGATGTGACAGGACGTATATATACCACCAGTTCCTTCCAGGAACGTATATATACCTCCGACCAGCCACCCTCAAACCACAATATCACATAAATACTGGTATACTGCCACCACCGATCGCTTAACAGGTGGATCGGGTACCTGGTAGGTAACGTGAATTAGCGAGTGAGGAACATGTTTGCTCGACATAGGACAAGAAGAAAGAAACTGGTAAATAATTAATGATTTACTCCCAAAAGGTGGGCAGTGTTTACAAAATATATACAAGATATTATAAAGGAGACAATTTACATGTATGCATAAACAGTTATTAAAATAAAAGGGATAAGTAATAGCAAAACCTGCTTCACAAGGTGATGGTCTCAGATTCTGTGGGGGGGACGGCTCCCCGGAAATTAGACTTGATTCCTTCACGCAGCGTGTAGTGCATGCGTCTGCGTCCCTGGTTGGAATGGCTTGAAAAATGGCCGATCTGGTTTTTAGCAAGCAGCCAAAACTCTGGGGAACACCCCTTATTTACCTTACAAGGGGGCTCGGCTTTGCGAGCCCACCCAGCTGCAGAAGACCTAAAAAATCCTTCAGATTCCATATCTTGGTGTGGGGGGGTCCCACATCCAAGAGGGAGACATCATCTTGACCGTCACCAATATTCATGAAGATAGATATTAAATATGAAACCTCTATGATGCTCAGAATCTCAGAATCCATTATTTCAGTTCCCGGTCATTCCTCAGTTATGCAAGTTATACTATTGTAATAGGAAAAAGGTAAGCATTCAAAAAACGTGGTTCCGATGTTTCTGTCAGACCTGTGCGTGATTAAAATTGGCATAAAACGTTTGTACAATTAAACAATGGGATTTTTTTGGAGGGATTTTCCGGTTTGTACCAGCGCTTGCCCTGGACTGAGGTTTTATGGCGGGTCATAAAAATTCCTGGTTTGGGGAAAAGCAAAAGTGAGTTCTATGTCTTCACTTACAAACAGATAGGGGGTGGGTTTTTTTTTTCCTTTTTTAAAACATCTCTCATTTTTAAAAACTCGGGCAAAAATACCTTTTGCCTGACAGTATTGTTAGAGAGCCATCAGCCGGCTATGCTTTGTTGTTCCCATTATTAAAGAGTGGGTCTCCTATACAGTTATTGCGTATGCAGTGACTGCAAGGGCTGCCAAAAATTTGGATGCACTCCAATGCCCCTTGGAAGAGACGTAGAGGAGGGTCTCATGAAAAATATGCTCCCATTATAAAGGAGCGGGTCTGCTATACTGTTCTTGCATATAAAAAAAACACAATTTGAGCTTGGTTTAAGCTGGTGTACATGCAGCACATAAGTGCATGTTTCACAATGGCCATGAATCAGAAAAGCCTACAAGAAGCAAAATGAACAAAAACCCTGCTGTAAATAAATAAAAAGCAAGTGCATTCAAATAAAATAGGGTTCTTAGTAACACTGTTTTTGATCAAAAATAGTATAAAAGCCATCCCACCACGACAAGGTGAACCCGTTTAGGATACACCTACACTGTCTAATATTAAAAACCTGTTCTTGCATATGCAGTGACTGCAAAGGCTGCCAAAAATTTGGATGCACTCCAATGCCCCTTGGAAGAGATGTAGAGGAGGGCCTCATAAAAAAATGTTCCAACTATAAAGGAGCGGGTCTCCTATACTTGTAATGCCCATGCACTAAGTGTATGGGCTGAAAAACATTTACCCCTGGGGGGTATACATGAACATACTGTATAACAAACATTTCCAAAATTAAGTGGGTGCTTTGTCATGGTCACCCGGCTGATATGGTGGTGAAGGATGAAAATGAGTAGGAGGAGGACAACAAAAAATAGACAAAATCAGGAAGCATATACCCATGTCTGGGTGTGAAGAGGTGTACAGGAATAGACCTCCAAAAAAAAAGACACTGGATTTGAGTTTATGTTACGCTGCTATCATTCGGTGGTGTTGAGAAGTCTGGCCCAATCCAGCCCTTGTTCATTATAAGAGTCAGCCTGTCAGCATTTTCAGTTGACAGGCGGATGCGCCTATCAGTTATAATTCCCCCGGCGGCACTAAATACCCGCTCTGACAAAACCCTAGCGGCAGGGCAGGCTAGGCCCTCCAAGGTGTAGAGAGCCAGTTCAGGCCATATGTCCAGCTTGGATACCCAATAATTATAAGGCACAGAGAAATCACAGAGGATGTTGGTACGGTAGGCAAGGTACTCCTTCATCATCTTCGTAAAATTATCCCTCCTTGTGAGAGTACCTCACGCATCAGGGTCTGTGTGATGGGAGGGTCTGAGAAAACTCTCCCAGACCTTTGACAGTGTTCCCCTTCCTCTACTGGATCATATTTATGTCTCTCTCGCCTGTACTCCTTGGTTGTCCAAGGAACTGTGACCTCTGCCGCCAGCGTTTTCAGATGGGAATTTTTTTAATAATTCCGCAGCAAGGGCCTTCTGGTACTGCACCATTTTAGCAGACCTGTCCGCCACGGGAATGAGAGATAGAAAGTTCTCCTTGCAGTGTGGGTCTAGAAGTGTCACCAACCAGTAATGATTGTCATCCAAAATTTGGAGAACGCGAGGGTCTAGGGAAAGGCAGTGTAACATAAAGTCAGCCATGTGTGCCAGACTGCTAACAGGCAAGACTTCCATGTCCTCAACAAGAGAACAACTGACCATGCTCTCCTCCTCATCCTCCTTCCTCTCCTCAGGCCATCCACACTGAACAGACGGTATGACAGTTGTGTGGGTAGTACCATCTATAGCACAGGAGACTAGCTCCTGTTCTTCCTCCTTTTCCTCCTCTTCCTCATTGTTACCCAATCCATGTTGGGATGAGATGAGGCTGAGCTGTGTGGAATCACCCTGTATGATTCCTTGCTCCATTTCATTGTGCTCTGCCTGCAATGCATCCTCTTTAATTGTGAGCAGTGATCATTTCAGAAGACAGAGAAGCAGGATGGTGACGCTAATTATGGCGCCATCGCCGCTCACCATCTTGGTGGAGTCCTCAAAGTTTTGGAGGATGGCACAGGTGTCTGACATCCATGCCCACTCCTGAGCTCTTATGTGCGCAGGCTGACCTGAATACCGATGGACGTTTTGAAGCTGGTACTCAACAACTGCCCTGTACTGCTCACAAATCCTTCCCAACATCTGCAACGTTGAGTTCCAACATGTGGGGACATCGCACACCAGTCGATGAGCTGGAAGCTGCAAACGCTGTTGAAGCACGGCAATGGCGGCAGAAGATGTAGTTGACTTTCTAAAATGGGCACACATGCGGCGTACTTTGACAAGCAGTTCCGACAGATCCGGGTAGGTTTTGAGAAACCGCTGAACCACGAGGTTGAGCACATGGGCCAGGCATGGTACGTGTCTGAGCTCGCCTTGCCTCAGAGCCACCAGGTTCCGGCCATTGTCACACACCACCATACCTGGTTGTAGGTTCAGAGGTGACAGCTACAGATCTGCCTGCTCTCTCAGAGCTGTCCACAACTCTTCAGCAGGGTGCGGTTTGTCACCTAAGCATATTAGCTTCAGCACAGCCTGTTGCCACTTAGCCGAGGCAGTGCTGCAGTGCTTCCAGCTTCTGACTGATATGGTCATTTTGGAGATGGAGGCTGAAGAGGAGGAGGAGATGCAGGAGTTGTAGAATATGGGGGCAACCCTGATTGACCCAGGGCCCGCAATCCTCAGAGTCGGGAGGATGTGTTCCATCCCAAGGTCTGACTGGGTCCCGGCTTCCACTATATTAATCCAGTGTGCCATCAACGAGATGTACCATCCTTGCCCACAAGCACTTGTCCACATGATCGTGGTTAGGTGGACCTTCCCAGTAACTGTATTGTTGAGGGCACGGTTAATGTTCTGGGACTCGTACTTGTGTAATGTGGGAATGGCACACCGGGAGAAATAGTGGCGGATGGGGACCGAATACCGAGGGATGGCTGCCGGCATCAGGTTGCGGGAAGCTTCCATCTCCACAAGCCTAAAAGGCAACATTTTGAGCGCAAGCATTCGTTTACTAGTGTGGCCTGTGGGGCATTGGCTGCGTGTTTGCGCTTGCATACCAATGATTGGGGATTGGGGTAGGGACAACTGAATGCTGCGCTGGGGAAAGGATGTGGATGTGGACACGGATGGTGGTAGTTGCGAGTGTGCAACGACAAGTGCAGGGTGGGAGGCATCTTTGCATGAGCCATGGACAGTGGATTGGTGTGCATGCACAACAGCGGAACAAGCAGCGGTGTCACCCGCAGACACTGTTTCTGGACCCTGGCGTTCGGCCCACCTAGTTGGGTGCTTTGCTGTCATGTGCCTGAGAGTGTTGGCGGTGGTCAGGCTGCTAGTTTTGCTACCCCTGCTTATGCTGGCCTGGTAGATGGTGCAAATGGCCTTTTTGGGGTTATCTGCAGAGTCTTTAAAAAACAAACAGACTTAGAAAGACCTAACAGTTGTACTGGCAACTTCCGTCGTGTTGGTGTTCCGGGGAACGGTTTCCCACCTTGTGTCTGTGGCCACCACACTGCTTGTTCCTGCCTGTTGTGGTGCTACACCTCCCTCCCCCTGTGTGCTGCTGTCCTTGCTCTGCATGTCACCTTGCCAGGTTGGGTCAGTGACTTCATCATCCACCACCTCGTCTTCCACTTCTACACCCTGGTCCTCCTCCTGACTTTCTGGCATCAGCGTCCACCTCTTGCAACAGTAATTGCACTTTCCCACGATTGCATTCGTGTGACCGTGGCTGCTCAAATATTTGGGCATCGTTACATGCACTCTCCTCTTGCCCCGCTGGAAGCTGGCGGGGGGAGGGGCCCAAATCTTTAAATGGAAAAGTGAACAGCTCTTCTGAGTGTCCAAGTGTGGGATAAGTTGTCTCCGGGCACTCTGCATGCTGGAAGGAAGGGTGAAGAATATGCGGTCCAGACTCACGGCTACTGAGACATGACCGTGTGAAAGACAGGGTGGTGGTGGTAGCAAAGTCACTGTAAGCATTATCTGTTATCCAATCAATAACCTTTTAACACTGCTCTGGGTTCAACAGTGGTGTGCTGCGGTCCCCTTGTAATTGAGACAGTAAGGTCAGGCTACAAGATGTGGGTGTTTGTTGTGGCACAATTTCAGCTTGTCCATGGCCTCGGCATGCACCATCACCATCACTTCCACTTCCCCGTCCTTTGCCCATTTTAAATGGAGGATAATATTTTGTATGGTCGCTACAAATGGCTGCATTTGTACTGCAGTTATATGTGATACGTCTGACGGATGCCCACAGTTTTAAATAGCGGGCTTGTAGTTTCCTATTATTCCCAGCAACCACATGAGAATAGCTTCACTGACACACTGCTACAAACTGTAAATTGAAGACAATATTTTGCACGGTCACTACAAGTGGCTGGATTTGTACCGAAGTTATATGTGATACGTCTGACGGACACCCATGGTTTTAAATAGCGGACTTGTAGTTTCCTATTAGTGCCAGCGACCACGTGTGAATAGCTTCACTGACACGCTGCTACAAACTGTAAATGGAGGAAAATATTTTCCACGCTCACTATAAATTTCTGGATTTTTATCGCTGTAATATGGGATCACGTCTGATGATGGAAAAGATCTGGCTATATTCTGCTGTGCTAAAAAGCAAATGGAGCAACAAAATGTTGGACTCATTTACTTTTTTATGAAAATAATCAGGATTAAGATAAAAAAAAAATTAACCCTGGCCCCTGATATCTGGGGCTATGTCTACGGATATCTGTAACAGCAGGAGCAGACAGAACGTGCAATGGACTCTATAGTGCTGTATAGTGTTCAAAATCTCTGCCTGCCTAACTCCTGCTATCTCCACTGAATATATGCAGCTGGATTAGTTCTCAGAAGGACTGTTAGTTCAGATGGATATGTATCCTGGTGTGGAGTACCTATACCTAACTATTACACATCCAATTCTGTCCCTCACACAGCAGCTCTCCCTACTCTGCCTGTCTGAAGGTTAGACTGTGATGAGCATAGGGGCACCAGGTCTGATATAGACCTGATGACGCTGTGCGGCCAGCCAATCACTGTAATGCCACAACCAACATGGCTACAGCATTGCAGTGAGTGGCAGGCAATCCCTGCATGTTCATTGGCTCTCTAAAGAGCACCAAACATGCAGGGAGGAGACCCCTGCTCCTGCCCGAGAATCTCGGAAATACTCGCCGAGCATCTTGAGCAGTGAGATGCTTGGGCGAGCACCAAGCAGTGGCAAGCACGCTCGCTCGTCACTCTCTGTGACGTCTCTTGACAAAAAGTGACTGGGTTTTTCACCCCTTCATACATTTTTGTTTCCCAAAATAAAGACCATTTACTATGGATTAATAGTTCAATTTAGACCCACCAAAAATATCCTAAAGCTCCTCATCTTGGGGCCATAATCTATAATGTTACTTTGGCAACTCTGGTAAACCACATGACACAACAGGAAGCCGTTCAGTGGCCTCAAGTGAATGGACACCATCATAAGGGGATTTTACATATGGCGGACCCACGACCGGCATCGTATCCTGTACCCGGTGTCAGGGAAACACATGGATGAATGTCTGCTATGTGGCAGAGATCAATGTATATTTTTAGTTTTAGTTTATGCAGAAATCATAAGGTGAAGGAAATCTAAAGATCGGCCAAGAACAAAAGAAAAACCACCTTCCGTCACGTCTGCTATAGAAACATTCTTCAGAAAATGATTTCTTTGTGAAAATAATAATAAACCCCGAGCTTCTGTGATCTAAGATAAGCCATATGCAAATCTCATTGGTCCGTTGTGCGTACCCCAGGAGGAAATTGCCCTAAGTGTTATATCATGAATCACCTTAGAAGGAAAGATTTGCTCAGGAAACTGTGTGAATGGGAATAATAAATGTAATTTGGCACAATTCCCAGAAGATGTACTGTCTCCGATGCCAGAAACCAGCGCCACCAGGAAATCCACTCTTGCATTGGCCCAAGGGGTCCCTATGGCAGGGCATTCGCCAATGTACAGGCCCAGGTGGTCACTATCTTCCACATGGTGTTCCCTAATGAACAGTCCAAACAGTTCACTATATTCACCAGGGTGTTCTTTAATGTACAGGACCAGAGGATCACTATCTTCACCAGGTTTTTCCTTAAGTGACAGGACCAAGAGGTCACTATCTTTACCATGGTGTTCCCTAATTTACAGGTCCAGGGAAATCTGCTATAATCAGGTCTGTCTGTAGCCATTTACTCCATACTGCCCAACATTTGCTTTCCTCTTTTGAAAAGCCATGTCCTTGATCTGCCTGAGAATGCTCACAGGATCACCTCCTTTGTTTGAGGTGCACAAAGATGGGCATCATATTGGACACACCATCAGTAGATTTGGGATCCGGTACCATCACTATGCTGGTAACACCAATTATACACCTCTTCTCCTGACATCACCCCCACATTACTAAAAAATACCAGAGATTGGCTGTTCGCTGTTTCTAACATCATGTCCTCACTCTATCAAAAACTGAATCTATCAAAAATTTAACTTTTCATGTTTCCTCCCTCCACTAACCTTCCTAAACCGAATGTTGCCATCTCGGTGTGTGGTACTACCATTACTCCCCTGCAACACACCCGTTTCCTTGGAGTCATATTTGACTCAGATCTTTCCTTCATTTCTTTCTGCCACTCCCCATTTCCGATCACTCGCTCGCTCATGTCACCTGCACCTCAAAAATGTCTCCAGAATCCAATCTCTTCTTACCTTTGACTCTGCAAAACCACTTACTGTTGACATTTAAGGACTAAAGATCTTCAGGAGAATCTGGTTTAGCATTGTCTTATTCGATCTCACAATTCTCATACTCTATGTCCCTGCGGGGCAAATGTTAGAGATTCACTTTTTTTTTCAAAACATCATATACCTTGTTTCACCTGCCCTAAGTTCAAGTTGCTCCACCACCATAGTGTCCTTTGGGTGGAGCACGGACTGGATTTAGGGTCACTTTGCCTCTTTTTGATTTTGCAAAATAATTTGTTTTCACTGATTCAAAATGTCATGTTGCCTGTTTTATCAGGTTTCACTCATGCCAAACAATTATCAGTTTGGTGTGTGGTGCAAAAAAAATCTTAAGGCATCTGCAAACTTTTTTTTGTGTGATGACCTAAGCTGGGTCAGATCAGATCTCTACAAACAAAAAGTGAGCCCCGTAGCAAAAAGAGAAATGAGACTCTTCTGGATCTGGTTGACACCAGCACACATTTGTCCATGTCATGTAGGAGGACTTGAAACTTCTCCACCTCGGACATCGTCTCAGTATCTTAGATGACACTTGGCTTTGTAAAATTTGTACAATTTTTTCAATTTTGGAAAATATTCCCCCATAAGTAACTTCATATACTTCTCTACCCATTGACTTAACAGATAAAAAAGGAATTGAGGAAGAACTGATGAGACTTAATGCGTAACCCAAGTCATACTTGAGTTCTCTTGTTTTCTTCTGGTCTTTGAATTGCTTGTCTTTCAGATAAATTTCTCAAGACAACTTTGGAGAATAATAGCTTCCTTATCTACGTCATTGGAAGACCGGTGCTGCTAGTTTTTCTGTGTGTGCATGTTTACACCACTACTTCTATTCTCAAGAATAGGTGGAAAAGTCTTCAAGTTGTGAACCAAAAGTTATCTTATATCAATCCACCTTGAGGACATGAGCTGTCATCCAACGACTGATGATCCCCACAAGTGGAATCCATTGTCTGCTACAATCAATAGCCAGAGGGCATCGTTCTTTAATTCCTGGAGGACTGTAGGTTATAATATACAATTCTAGAAACATTGTACAATTTGGAATATTAGCTGAATTTAATAAAAATAATCAAAGTTTTAAAAATATTCAAACCCAAAATTTGATCAAAGTTACAAAATTAAAGTAGTTGAATTCTCAGATTAAAGTTAAAGAAATTGTCCGGGCAAAAAAAAAAAAAGTTTCCAATGGGCGTGGACCTGTAAAAAAAAAAAAAGACAAACTAATTGATGCTCACTGGTCGGTTCTTCAAACTGTGTTTTATTTAAAACGTCGGTACAATTCAGAGAAAAATATACAAGGCTTTGGCTTTCAAAGATGTTAAAAAATGAGAAACGTAAAATTTCTAGAAATCTGATTTCAAAAATGTAAAAAATTTAAAATTTAAAATTTGAAATACTGTTGTCAAGCTCTTTGATTTTTCTTAGTTAAAGGAGTTGTTCATGCAAAAAAAGAAACGTTTCCGATGGGTTAGTAGCTGTAAAAAAGACAAACTAATTGATGCTCAGTGACCGGTTTTTCAAACTGTGTTTTCTCCGTAACGCCTGAACAATTCAGAGAAAAATATACAAGATTTTGCTTCCACAGATGTTAAAAAATTTGAAATGTAAAATTTTTAAAAATCGGATTTACAAAATGCAAAAATTTAAAAATGGAAATTAAAAATTTGAAGTACTGTAGTTAAGTTCTTTGACTTTTCTTAGTTAAAAGAGTTAACACCTTAGCTAAGTCTAAAGGACAAGGCTTCACTCATGGAATCCTAAAAACTTTTAGAAACCTGAAATTTCTGTAATTTTAGAAAGTGTTTTCTAGAGTTGAGAAGAAAGATTCGTAGGACATTGGTCCAGTGGCCTACTACCTGCAGCATCCCCAGCACCTCTTCCATTTAGTTGGCTGCTGTGATGTCACTACGTTGCAGATGATGCACTTATGACATTGTGGGGTCTATAAATAAGAACCAAAGATGTAGGCATGGAAAAGGGGGTCTACAGAGCTGTGGTCCGGCAGCCACTGAGTACCGGTAAATCTTTTTGTGCAACTCTCATGGTTACTTATTAACAAGTTTTCTGGCCAAGGGCATTAAAATCAAGGGAGGACAGGTTTGTTTAGGTTGACTGAAGTGAGGTGAGGTGTACAGGTGTCTCGGAAACAAAGTATCAACGGGCCTAAAAGCGACCTTCATGGATGCCATCCGTTGACAGGCATAATACACTGCAGGTTCAAGTCCCCTAAAGGCAGTTAAGACGTAGTAAAAGTAATTATAAGCTTAAAAGAAAATAAAAAAAGACACAAAAGACTCTTTTTCTACAGAAAAATAAAATGCTTTATTGTGTAAAACTGTAAAAAGAAAACAAAAATCACATATTTAATCTGTAACATTTTTTGTAACAACCCAAACTAAAGATCTATATAGTGATAATTAGAGCTAAGCCAGAATTGCTGTTCTTTCTTGTCCTGTCCTTGTTCCATAAAAGAGAAGTTGCCACACATATCTGTCACTTGCTGGAGAAATACAAATTTTATGTGTCAAACACAAAAAAATAAGTATAAATTTGTCTTCATAATCATTTTGATCCCAAAACTAAAGTTAGTGGCTTCGAGCTACCCCACCCTATAGCACAGCTGATCATGATTGACTATAGGTGTACAATCACTCAAGACTTATAGCCACTATAAAAGCCCAAGCGGGAGATGCTGCTGCCAGGGATATAAAAATGTCTGGCAAAAGAAAGAAAAGATTTGCATTGGAAAGGGTAATGTAAAAGGAAACACCAGCAGAAGCCGCCTTCTTTATCCCACCAAGGATTTTCTATGGGGTTGAAGTCAGGCAACTGTGCTGGTCACTCTAGAATAATCCAAGACTACTTTTGAAACCAAGTCTTGGTGGACTGTGAAGTACGCTGGGGATCATTGTTCTCTTAAAAGATAAATGAGGTCCAAGCTTCAGCTTCCTCTCAGAAGTCATAACATTTTCTACTAGGATTTCCTGAACTGACTGTCCATTTTTCCCTGCACATGCTGCAGGTTTCCAGACTCACAATATTGCTGGATCACCACCATACTTCACTTTAGGTATTACAGAGCCTATGTCAAGCTTCATTGTTAATATCACTGAGCCCCCGCCGTTGTCACGTAAACAAAAGGGACCGTGAGCACCTTCCCGATCCCTAGAACAAGTGGCGCCCTAGTCTATCCCTGTCCCCCGGATTAACCAAGATGGTGGAGACGTCGGGGTCTCGTACCTAGCTATGCTGTTAACTTAACCCTTATCTGATCCTCCCCCACCCAGGGAGGTGAGGGGCCAAAGTGTAAAGGAAAATCACGCGCCCCCTGGGCCGTGGGGTACTCGGTGCCGGGCCGGGTGATGCAGGGGATGTCATTGATTGATGTCATTGTTGATGTTTCACTCAACAATGATGTACCCTTCCGGGTAACTATATACAGTTTCTTTATTTCTTACTAACAGCTCAGTAGTGGGGGCCCCCTCCGGGGGAACATTGACCCACCACTAGATGGGCCAGCCGGGTCATCTTCTTCGGATGGCAAGGGTACACTCTCCTCCACCACGCTGTGAACATGGAGAGCATACCAGCCCCGCTCTCCTCTGTGCCTGGTGTAGGTGACCTTGTCACCAGGGTACAGATCCCACGCCAGATGTCCCTGCTGTAAATGGGACTCCACGTCTCGCTGATTCACAAAGAGGTCTGTACCAAGTTGTGGTTCCCGAATAAAGCCCCATCCTCCATCCAGGTCAAACTTGACTACGACCCCCTCTACCCATGGATCGGGCATGGCCGGCTTTGCTTTGCGGGCCCGGGCTTTCTCCTCCATATTGCGGGCCTCCATCCTCTCCCAGTGCACCCGCCGGGTGCGCCGCTCCGCCTCTAGTTGAAGGAGTTCCAGCCGGCAACACTCTTCTCTGCATGCAGCCTCCTTTTGGGTCTCCCGGGGAAATCCCATCAGGTCACTCGCCGGGTTATCCCATCTGAATTGGTCTCCCTCTTCCCTCTGGGCAACTGAGGGTGTGGGAGTGGGCAACAGAGGGAGGCTCTGGTCCTCGACCTCCGCGGACCAATCCCAGACTGCGCGTCCATACACCCATTCAGGTGTGGGGGCAGGTGGCTCTTGCAGGGGGCCCAGGAGCAGGTCTGCGTCACAAGCGCCCGGGGTAGGAGGTTCTGTCACAGGGCCCAGGAGCAGGTCAGCGCTGTCAGCGACCGGGACAGGGGCATCGTCCTTACCTGCTCCCGCGGCCGCTTCAGCTAGGCCTGTCACCTCCTGGTCCTGGAGCAGCTCTGCTGGGGCTGGGGCGCTGCTGGTCGCATGCAGCACAGACTGCTGCCGGGTCAGCACCTTCTCCAGTAGCTCGGTCCTCCAGACGGCGACGGCAGCCTGCTGGGCCTCCTCCATCCTTCTGCCCAGCTCTTGTATCTCATTTCGGAAGAATCCAGTATCCTCCAGGGACAGCTTCGTTAAGATCCCCTCCAGGTTGAGGGATGATGCACTTGGCTGCAGGCCACGGCCCGGAGTCTGAGGCTGGTCTCCATCCATGTCGCCTGCCGGGTGTGGTCTGGTTGCTCTGCTGGAGACCCCGCCCTATCTCCAAGGTTTCTTCTCTCCTCTCCACTTTCTGTGGCGGTCCCATGGCTGCTTGCTGTCGGCCACACCTGGGGGCGGCTTCCCCAGACTGATGGACAGGTCCAGGTATATGGCCACAGGCGCATGGGGCGGGTTGCGCTTTTTGCACCATTCTGGGACCCGGCCCACGATGGGAGGTTTCTTGTCGTCCTTGATCACTCACATAATGGTGCCCGTTCTTCTGGGGCAGACGCCACATTCAGTATACAACACAGTCTCTAGGCGCACAATACCCCGTTATAATGGGTTGGTTCATATCCAGTTTGTGACGCCAAATATGACGCACCCCCTGGGCCGTGGGGTACTCGGTGCCGGGCCGGTCGATGCAGGGGATGTCACAGTGGCAGTGACCCAGTCCGTGACCCAGGGCGGTCAATAAAAGGGGATTTATTTGTTTTTATAGTTTAATATTCGTGACGCCACCTGTGGTATGCAGCTATATGGAGCTGCCGCTGCAGTGCAGATCCTCTAGAGCTGATGGTGATGCAGCAGAGTTGGTTCAGCTCTCCACAGGTAGAGCTAAGCTCCAGGGCGGTGCAGTGATGATTAATGCGGTAGATGTTGCTGTGCAGTGTAGTGCAGGGGATGGCGCAGATAATAATTCCAGGACACAGTGGGGTGCAGTCTTCAAGGTTTACTCACAGTTGTCAGACTCCATGTCACCAGTACCAGGGTAACCTCCCACTCCATCCTGTGTTTACCAAGGCAGGGGTTCAGCAAACTCCCAGGTGTTTCAGGAGTACATAAAGGGACCCCATTCTGTGTGCCTTCCTCTGTCGTCTTCCTGCGCTGGCTCTCACCCTCCTGCGCTGTGCCTCGCAACCAGTGTCCCAAGCCAGTGACCTTGGATTTTGGCGGGCAACCTGCAGTCCCCTGAATCCTATGTGGCTACCTTTTTAGTGATGTAGTTGCGGTTGTGAGCAACTGCACCCTGAAAGTACAGAAGCCTCCGGTTTCTAGCTGAGCCTTGCAGTTCTCCACTAGTTAGGGGCCGGTCCCCTTTTCAGCCTGATCTCTCCACATTCCTGCAGATTCGGATGCACGGGTGGCTTCTTGCACTTCCCGTGCCCCTGGAATCCCCTCACTTCTGGAGCCTTCCTCTGCTCCCATGCTCTTCTCTCAGTCAAACCTGGGCCTCTCAACTTAGGCCTGCTCCACTCTGCAGAGCTCCTGCAGAACTCCTGCTCCCACTCCTTCTCCTCAGACTGCTTTGACCACTCCCAAGATGGCTCTCCTTTTTATACTCCTAATGAAGTGCTCCCCTGTACTTCTTCCTCCACCCACACCCACTACATGGTTCCATCCTCCAGCTAGGGACCAGGGACTGTGCTCTCCCTTAGGAGCAATCTCGCCCTTCCCTCTGAAGTGGAGTGTAATGGATGCAAGTGTGTGGGTCCCGGGTAGTACTCCATCCTTACCTGAGAGTGGGATACCACATCTCTGGGTGAGATGCAGTACCTCTATGGTGACTGAACCCGCAGGGGTGCCACAAAAACACTTACCAGACAGACTGGGGTAAACAGACAGAGATTAAAGAAAATTACAATCGTACAAATACATTCAAAAAACAAAAGAGTGGGTAACACGGGAGGTATGGGAAGGGAAAACCAAATGTGAGAGGATGAGGATAAACACGCAAACCAACTCCATGAAGCAATCTCCAGAAAAATCCTCCAACCATCAATTCCAAACACTGAACTTTCTCCTTTACCACAAACTAGGAAGTAGAACTATCACTGGAAATCCCCTAGTGCCAGTGGCAAGCATATATACCAGAGGGGAGTGGCCAATACAGAACAGCTGAGACCATTCAGGATGGAGAGCTCCAGGAGATCAACTGAACTGATTAACCCTTGCCATGACAGAGCAAGGAAAACCTGAACTGTTTAATAGGATGGTGAAGCAGTAATAATAAGCGCAGGAGTTTATGTAACCTGACGCCATGATCTTGTGGCCATTCTCTGTCGCGGCATCCCCATGACAGCCATGCTTCACAGTAGATATCATGGAGCCCCCACTATACTTCATTTAAGACATCACTGAACTCTTGCCATGTTTCATAGTAGGCATCTCTGAGCCCACACCATGCTTCACTATAGGCATCACCGATCCCCACCATGCTTCACTGAAGGCACCACCGAACCTTCGCCATGCATCACTATAGACATCACCATCGAGCTCTTGCCATGCTTCACTGTAGACATCACCAAGCTCTGGCCATGCTTCACTATAGACATCACTAAGCCTCCACCATGTTTCACTGTAGAAATCTTCGAGCCCCCACTGTGCTTCACTGTAAGCATTACTGAGCCCCCACTGTGCTTCATTGTAGGCATTACTGAGCCCCTGCCATGCCGTACTTCACTATGGACATTACCGAGGCCCCACTGTGCTTCACTGTAGACATCACTGAGCCTTTGCCGTGCTTAACAGTAGGCATTACCAAGCCCTTGTCGTGCTTCACTGTAGACATAACCGAGCTCCTGCAGTCCTTCACTGAAGACATCACCGAGCGCCCACCATTCTTTGCTGTAGATATCACTGAGCTCCCGCCATTCTTCACTGTAGACATCACTGAGCCCCCACCATGCTTCACTGTAGGCATCACTGAGCCCCCGACATGCTTTACGGTAGGCATCACCAAGCCCCCATCAAGCTTCACTGTAGACATCACCGAGTTGCTGCTATGTTTCACTGTAGACATCCCTTAGTCCTCACCATGCTTCATTGTAGACATTGCTGAGCCCCTGCATTTGCTTCACAGTAGGCATCACCAATTCCATACCATGCTTCACTGTAGACATCACTAGCGGCAGCCAGTGACAACTTCCACTTTCTGCCACATCCAGGTAGAGTAGTCAATGCTCCTATACCTTTTCTATTTTCTCTTATCTTAACTTTTTGAACCACTCTGTAGACAATCCAAGAAAATTAGTGACCTGGAGGCCATTGTCCATGAGGACTGGGCTAAGATTCCTTGAGAACGCTGCCAAAAGCCTGTTCCTGGCTGCCTGTATGTCAAGTTTGCAGTTGGCCATAACAGCCAGAGGGGCTCTATTAAGTACTTAAGATGCTTTTTATGAAGGGGTGAATCATTTTCAGAATGCGGTTCTCAGTAAAAGTGACAGTTTTGTGCTGAATTTGTTATAAAAGCTGTTAGTCGAACCGTTTAGGTCGTTCATGTTTTGTTGGTTCATTTCTCATGGCAGAAAGTTTGTAAATCTTGTTAATAAACCAAATTCATAACAGGGGTGGAATAATTTTGATTGCAATATCTTTCTATATCTGACCTAGGCTAGCAAGCTCGACAAATATAAACAATTTGTGGGCAGAAAACATTGTGAAGATATGAAATTGTGTGAGTTACATAAAATATTCCCATATATATCAGTTACCATGATTGCTTGACTCACTATGGGATATCTGATCTTTGGAAAGAGTGTACCATCCATGGTCAGCTTCAAGATCCCTACAGTAAAGAAGACCATACAGGGTTGAGATCTTTCAAGTCTTCATAGCCCTGATTCCATATGCACCGCTTTTCTGGTTTCTTCTTTAAGTGCTCCTTTAGAAACAATGCTCTAGGAGAGAATATCTTCTTATTATGGCACCTGGAGATGCTTTCCATGATTTTCAACCTCGGCATGGTTTAGGCACAGTTTGGTCTTCCTTGAATGCCATATTACAGCCCAGTGTAAGCGCTGAGTTATACAAAGAGATAAGATGCAATACAGCACTTATAATATACTCTTACCCCTTAATGGATCTAGTTTTGGTCAGATGATGGGGCTGTGCGGAAACACCACAACGCCGAATAATCTTTCCATCTCGACCAACCCTACAAGAAAGATCTTTCTCATATGCATTCACGGTCAGGTGGAGATCATTTCCTTCCATCTATTTCCTTGATGTCAAGGTGAAACCAGTTTGGGGCTGATGCTTCACCAGATACATTGGTATCCTATCCTACCAGATATATAAGGAAATTATGGGGAACTTCCTTTTAACCAATTTGAAAGGAGGAGATGGGGTAACTCTTATATTATCCCCCTTATGTTTGCCTTGTACATTTGATTGTTTGCTATATTATGTATCCTCATGTTGCCCCATATTTATTGTGCACCTGCTGTGTCCTTGTGTTGTCCTTGTCCTCCATACATGGTGCTGTGAGTCCCTGCTAGTGTCACTGGAAACCATGTAATCTAGTTCCTTGACAGTCAAGAGGGGAATAGGTGCACAGAATCAAAAAGCCTGAAGGTTTAGGATGGACAATAATAGACTTGGTCAGTCATTCAACCACAAACTGAGTGGAGAGGTCATTTATTGAGTCAGTGCCCTAGCAAGGGCTTGTGCAGGAATTGTCACATTATGGTCTAGGGACTGTACTCTTGTGTGTTTAGGCAAGGAGCAGTTTGCACGTTGTACAGCTGAGGATGGTGGTTCTGGGCAACACATTTTAAAAAAGACATTGAAAAACTGGAGCATGTTCAGAGAAGAGCGACCAGGATGGTGACCGGTCTGCAAACAATGTCCTATGAGGAACGGTTAGAGGATCTGGGAATATTTAGCTGCAAAAGAGAAGACTGAAAGGAGACTTAATAGCTGTCTACAAATATGTGTCACACTGTAGAGGGATCAGCTTTATTCTCATTTGCACATGGAAACACGAGAAGCAATGGGATGAAACTGAAAGGGAGAAGATACAGATTAGATAATAGAAAAATCTTTTTGACAGTGAGGGTGGTCAATGAGTGGAACAGGCGGCCCCGAGAGGTGGTGAGTTCTCCTTCAATTGAAGTCTTCAAACAGAGGCTGGACAGACATCTGAGATGGTTTAGTGAATCTTGCATTTAGCAGGGGTTTTTAACACGATGACCCTGGAGGTCCCTTCCAACTCTAACATTCTAGGATTCTATGGTCAGGGTTCCATGAAAAACACTGGTGCTGGAGCCATAAGGAGTGGACCCACCCAACGTTAAGGCAGCATCCATACAGAGTTAGAAGGAATTGTGTGGAGGTGGTGAAAGCCATAATGGGGAATCACAAAAGCACAGTAGAATCAGTAAAAGCTTGGCTCAATCCAACTTAGGTGGAACGTCAATATTACTGTCAGAGTTTTTTTTTTTTGCTCAACCTCAACATTCTGAATTATTCAGTGACAGGGTAGGTATGGAGAAGACATATTCTTCTACATTCCCTGAAATGAAGACTCTCCATATGCATTAGTAGATCACACGCTGTCTGGTGTTGCAGCGTATGACTTCATTAGTCATATTCCAATGGAGACATTCTGCATTGGTGTTCAATCTATGCGTCTGCTGGAGGAAGGACATAGTGTATGTATAGTGGCAGCTGTAACCTCTCTTCTAAAGGCAGTAATAGTATCAAATTCCCAAAGTCACGTCATTCTTAGCAACCACAGAAGAGGACAATAAGATGGAGAGGATTCTGACCTGCATAATGGATGTGGACTGCCAAAAAGCTCTACAGAGTGTTACGGGTCCGGGTGGTGGAACCTCTGTGCTTCGGTGCAGTGAGGGACCAGAAGGGCGTGACTAAGTGCCTACTCGGCCTGACCACACGGCGGCTTAGTCGACTCCATGAACCAGGGAGGGACTGGCAGGTGGACCAGGTGCCACTCTGGGACCGACCTTGTGTGAGAGCAGGTGACTCCCACGGGTCAGATGACAGGAGCTGACCGCTACAGCGGATGAGCACGGCAGGAAGGCTGACAGGTGGTCCGGGTAGATAAGCAGGCTGGTTCGGCAGATATCAAGATGGGTGCTCCGGGTAGGCAAGCAAGTGGGCACGGTAGGTAACTGGCAGGTGCTCCAGGTAGCCAGGCTGGCGAACACGGCTAGTTACAGACAGGTGCTTCAGGTAGGCAGACTGGCGGGCATGGCAGGTTACAAGCAGGTGCTCCAGGTAGGCTGGCTGGCAGGCACAACTGTAGACAGACTGGAGGACAGAACTGTTAGACAGGCTGGCGGGCTGGACTGACAGACAGTGGGACCTGAGGGCTGGAGCAAGTGTTTAGCACACGGAACAACAACCTTGCACAGGCACCTCTATTGGGCGGGGACTCTATAGGTCGGCGCGCGCGGCCCCTTAAAGAGGAAGGGAGCGCGTGCGCCCTAAGCACAGTGCCCGGGAAGCTTACGTGCGGTGCGCGTCACAGCAGCGGGGGAGCAGGAAGAAGCCGGACCTGGACCGCGGCGGTGAGGGGAACGGCGTCTCTGCCCGGGAGGAGGCAGAGACGCCGATGCTACACAGAGAAACTCTATTAGGATTTCTTCGATGGAATCATCTATGGTCTGTACTTCTGGGAACTCTTTTTTTCAGTTTTCAACTTTTTCTGCTTGTTTTCACACCCACAGGGCTCAGGAAGCTGAGATATAGTCTGCTTTATGACAAGTGTTTAATCTGAATCATGGTTTTGGAAATATAGTTTAAAAGCCGCAGGTTGAACTTCAAAAAGTTTTACAAAGTAATGCCCCTTCATACAACATTATACATTGTTGCTTCCTGGATTTTTTTTTTAAGACACTTTTTATTTTACTCTTTTTTTTTACTTGTCTAACTGACCTCGTTGGGAAAGGAGATGGTAGTTTAAAGTGCCGAACAATGCAGCAGAAAATGTGACAAAATTGTGGCACACCGCACATTTCTGCCGTAAAGTTAATGAACTAATAAAAGTTGTAAATTTAGATCAGACAGTCTGAAAATTAGACAAATTTATCCAACAGAACAAACTGCAATAAATCTGGCGAATTTTAAGACCGCCGAGTCTAATTTTACATGCCCCATTGTATTCCAGGAAAATTCGACAGGAGTTTGATTTGCTCATCTCTGCTCGTTGACGTAAATATGGAGCTGTCATAGACATTACCTCTGGACAGACGTGGCGCTGTTTCTGGATGAAAGCCGCCATGTTTCTCTAATCCTTGACAACCCGTGGAAAAAAAAATGTTCTTTCATTTTTTTTCTCTGTAGTAATGATTGATCTGTTTCCGTATTCTGAGATATTCACCTGATGAAAAGCTGGGATTACAGAGGAATGCCGCTCTTCAAGATTAGAACTATTTTCTAATATTTCCTAAGAATAGCCTCCAGGGAGAAAATACTACTGGTAACTATGGGGTGAGAAGTGACATGGTGTAAATATCAGCGGAAATCAATGAGAAGGAAAGAGGGGGGATAGCATGTATCTAATCATAAGTATTCTACATATCGTATGTACAGTATGTATCTGATCGCATATACAGTATGTATCTGATCGTATATACAGTATGTATCTGATCGTATATCCAGTATATACAGTATGTATCTGATCGCATATACAGTATGTATCTGATCGTATATACAGTATGTACAGTATGTATCTGATCGTATATACAGTATGTATCTGATCGTATATACAGTATGTACAGTATGTATCTGATCGTATGTACAGTATATACAGTATGTATCTGATCGTATGTACAGTATGTATCTGATCGCATATACAGTATATACAGTATGTATCTGATCGCATATACAGTATGTACAGTATGTATCTGGTTGCATATACAGTATGTACAGTATGTATCTGATCGTATATACAGTATGTATCTGATCGTATATCCAGTATGTATCTGATCGTATGTACAGTATGTACAGTATGTATCTGATCGTATATACAGTATGTACAGTATGCATCTGATCGTATATCCAGTATGTATCTGATCGCAAATACAGTATATACAGTATGTATCTGATCGCATATACAGTATGTATCTGATCGTATATACAGTATGTATCTGATCGCATATACAGTATATACAGTATGTATCTGATCGCATATACAGTTTGTATCTGATCGTATATACAGTATGTATCTGATCGCATATACAGTTTGTATCTGATCGTATATACAGTATGTATCTGATCGTATGTACAGTATATACAGTATGTATCTGATCGTATGTACAGTATGTATCTGATCGTATGTACAGTATGTATCTGATCGCATATACAGTATATACAGTATGTATCTGATCGCATATACAGTATGTACAGTATGTATCTGGTTGCATATACAGTATGTACAGTATGTATCTGATCGTATATACAGTATGTATCTGATCGTATATCCAGTATGTATCTGATCGTATGTACAGTATGTACAGTATGTATCTGATCGTATATACAGTATGTACAGTATGCATCTGATCGTATATCCAGTATGTATCTGATCGCAAATACAGTATATACAGTATGTATCTGATCGCATATACAGTATGTATCTGATCGTATATACAGTATGTATCTGATCGCAAATACAGTATATACAGTATGTATCTGATCGCATATACAGTTTGTATCTGATCGTATATACAGTATGTATCTGATCGCATATACAGTATGTACAGTATGTATCTGATCGCATATACAGTATGTATCTGATCGTATATACAGTATGTATCTGATCGTTTATCCAGTATATACAATATGTATCTGATCGTATATACAGTATATACAGTATGTATCTGATCATATATACAGTATGTATCTGATCGCATATACAGTATGTATCTGATCGTATGTACAGTATGTATCTGATCGTATATACAGTATGTACAGTATGTATCTGATCGTATGTACAGTATGTATCTGATCGCATATACAGTATGTACAGTATGTATCTGATCGTATATACAGTATGTATCTGATCGTATGTACAGTATGTACAGTATGTATCTGATCGCATATACAGTATGTACAGTATGTATCTGATCGTTTATCCAGTATATACAGTATGTATCTGATCGTATGTACAGTATGTACAGTATGTATCTGATCGCATATACAGTATGTACAGTATGTATCTGATCGTATGTACAGTATGTATCTGATCGTATATCCAGTATGTACAGTATGTATCTGATCGTATGTACAGTATGTATCTAATCGTATGTACAGTATGTATCTGATCGCATATACAGTATGTACAGTATGTATCTGATCGTATATACAGTATGTATCTGATCGTATGTACAGTATGTACAGTATGTATCTGATCGCATATACAGTATGTACAGTATGTATCTGATCGTTTATCCAGTATATACAATATGTATCTGATCGTATATACAGTATGTACAGTATGTATCTGATCGTATATACAGTATGTATCTGATCGTATATACAGTATGTACAGTATGTATCTGATCGTATATACAGTATGTATCTGATCGTATATACAGTATGTACAGTATGTATCTGATCGTATGTACAGTATATACAGTATGTATCTGATCGTATGTACAGTATGTATCTGATCGCATATACAGTATATACAGTATGTATCTGATCGCATATACAGTATGTACAGTATGTATCTGGTTGCATATACAGTATGTACAGTATGTATCTGATCGTATATACAGTATGTATCTGATCGTATATCCAGTATGTATCTGATCGTATGTACAGTATGTACAGTATGTATCTGATCGTATATACAGTATGTACAGTATGCATCTGATCGTATATCCAGTATGTATCTGATCGCAAATACAGTATATACAGTATGTATCTGATCGCATATACAGTATGTATCTGATCGTATATACAGTATGTATCTGATCGCATATACAGTATATACAGTATGTATCTGATCGCATATACAGTTTGTATCTGATCGTATATACAGTATGTATCTGATCGTATGTACAGTATATACAGTATGTATCTGATCGTATGTACAGTATGTATCTGATCGTATGTACAGTATGTATCTGATCGCATATACAGTATATACAGTATGTATCTGATCGCATATACAGTATGTACAGTATGTATCTGGTTGCATATACAGTATGTACAGTATGTATCTGATCGTATATACAGTATGTATCTGATCGTATATCCAGTATGTATCTGATCGTATGTACAGTATGTACAGTATGTATCTGATCGTATATACAGTATGTACAGTATGCATCTGATCGTATATCCAGTATGTATCTGATCGCAAATACAGTATATACAGTATGTATCTGATCGCATATACAGTATGTATCTGATCGTATATACAGTATGTATCTGATCGCAAATACAGTATATACAGTATGTATCTGATCGCATATACAGTTTGTATCTGATCGTATATACAGTATGTATCTGATCGCATATACAGTATGTACAGTATGTATCTGATCGCATATACAGTATGTATCTGATCGTATATACAGTATGTATCTGATCGTTTATCCAGTATATACAATATGTATCTGATCGTATATACAGTATATACAGTATGTATCTGATCATATATACAGTATGTATCTGATCGCATATACAGTATGTATCTGATCGTATGTACAGTATGTATCTGATCGTATATACAGTATGTACAGTATGTATCTGATCGTATGTACAGTATGTATCTGATCGCATATACAGTATGTACAGTATGTATCTGATCGTATATACAGTATGTATCTGATCGTATGTACAGTATGTACAGTATGTATCTGATCGCATATACAGTATGTACAGTATGTATCTGATCGTTTATCCAGTATATACAGTATGTATCTGATCGTATGTACAGTATGTACAGTATGTATCTGATCGCATATACAGTATGTACAGTATGTATCTGATCGTATGTACAGTATGTATCTGATCGTATATCCAGTATGTACAGTATGTATCTGATCGTATGTACAGTATGTATCTAATCGTATGTACAGTATGTATCTGATCGCATATACAGTATGTACAGTATGTATCTGATCGTATATACAGTATGTATCTGATCGTATGTACAGTATATACAGTATGTATCTGATCGCATATACAGTATGTACAGTATGTATCTGATCGTTTATCCAGTATATACAATATGTATCTGATCGTATATACAGTATGTACAGTATGTATCTGATCATATATACAGTATGTATCTGATCGCATATACAGTATGTATCTGATCGTATATACAGTATATACAGTATGTATCTGATCGCATATACAGTATGTATCTGATCGCATATACAGTATGTACAGTATGTATCTGATCGTTTATCCAGTATATACAATATGTATCTGATCGTATATACAGTATATATCTGATGGTATGTACAGTATGTATCTGATCGTATATCCAGTGTATACAGTATGTATCTGATCGCATGTACAGTATGTATCTGATCGCATATACAGTATGTACAGTATGTATCTGATCGCATATACAGTATGTACAGTATGTATCTGATCGTTTATCCAGTATATACAATATGTATCTGATCGTATATACAGTATGTACAGTATGTATCTGATCATATATACAGTATGTATCTGATCGCATATACAGTATGTACAGTATGTATCTGATCATATATACAGTATGTATCTGATCGCATATACAGTATGTATCTGATCGTATGTACAGTATATACAGTATGTATCTGATCGCATATACAGTATGTACAGTATGTATCTGATCGTTTATCCAGTATATACAATATGTATCTGATCGTATATACAGTATATATCTGATGGTATGTACAGTATGTATCTGATCGTATATCCAGTGTATACAGTATGTATCTGATCGTATATACAGTATGTATCTGATCGTATATCCAGTATGTACAGTATGTATCTGATCACATATACAGTATGTACAGTATATATCTGATCGTATATACAGTATGTATCTGATCGTTTATCCAGTATATACAATATGTATCTGATCGTATGTACAGTATGTATCTGATGGTATGTACAGTATGTATCTGATCGTATATCCAGTATATACAGTATGTATCTGATCGTATGTACAGTATGTATCTGATCGTATGTACAGTATGTATCTGATCGTATATACAGTATGTATCTGATCGTTTATCCAGTATATACAGTATGTATCTGATCGTATATACAGTATGTATCTAATGGTATGTACAGTATGTATCTGATCGTGTATCCAGTATATACAGTATGTATCTGATCGTATATACAGTATGTATCTGATCGTATATCCAGTATATACAGTATGTATCTGATCGCATATACAGTATATACAGTATGTATCTGATCGCATATACAGTATGTATCTGATCGTATATCCAGTATATACAGTATGTATCTGATCGCATATACAGTATATACAGTATGTATCTGATCGCATATACAGTATGTATCTGATCGTATATCCAGTATATACAGTATGTATCTGATCGTATATACAGTATGTATCTGATCGCATATACAGTATATACAGTATGTATCTGATCGCATATACAGTATGTATCTGATCGTATATCCAGTATATACAGTATGTATCTGATCGTATGTACAGTATGTACAGTATGCATCTGATCGTATATCCAGTATATACAGTATGTATCTGATCGCATATACAGTATATACAGTATGTATCTGATCGCATATACAGTATGTATCTGATCGTAGGTACAGTATGTATCTGATCGCGTATACAGTATGTACAGTATGTATCTGATCGCATATACAGTATGTATCTGATCGTATATACAGTATGTATCTGATCATTTATCCAGTATATACAATATGTATCTGATCGTATATACAGTATGTACAGTATGTATGTGATCATATATACAGTATGTATCTGATCATATATACAGTATGTATCTGATCGCATATACAGTATGTATCTGATCGTATGTACAGTATGTATCTGATCGCATATACAGTATGTACAGTATGTACCTGATCGTATGTACAGTATGTACAGTATGTATCTGATCGCATATACAGTATGTACAGTATGTATCTGATCGTTTATCTAGTATATACAATATGTATCTGATCGTATGTACAGTATGTATCTGATCATATATACAGTATGTATCTGATCGCATATACAGTATGTATCTGATCGTATATACAGTATATACAGTATGTATCTGATCGCATATACAGTATGTACAGTATGTATCTGATCGTTTATCCAGTATATACAATATGTATCTGATCGTATATACAGTATATATCTGATGGTATGTACAGTATGTATCTGATCGTATATCCAGTGTATACAGTATGTATCTGATCGTATGTACAGTATGTATCTGATCGCATATACAGTATGTACAGTATGTATCTGATCGCATATACAGTATGTATCTGATCGTATATACAGTATATACAATATGTATCTGATCGTATATACAGTATGTACAGTATGTATCTGATCATATATACAGTATGTATCTGATCATATATACAGTATGTATCTGATCGCATATACAGTATGTATCTGATCGTATGTACAGTATGTATCTGATCGCATATACAGTATGTACAGTATGTATCTGATCGCATATACAGTATGTACAGTATGTATCTGATCGTTTATCCAGTATATACAATATGTATCTGATCGTATATACAGTATGTACAGTATGTATCTGATCGTATATACAGTATGTATCTGATCCCATATACAGTATGTACAGTATGTATCTGATCATATATACAGTATGTATCTGATCGCATATACAGTATGTATCTGATCGTATGTACAGTATATACAGTATGTATCTGATCGCATATACAGTATGTACAGTATGTATCTGATCGTTTATCCAGTATATACAATATGTATCTGATCGTATATACAGTATATATCTGATGGTATGTACAGTATGTATCTGATCGTATATCCAGTGTATACAGTATGTATCTGATCGTATATACAGTATGTATCTGATCGTATATCCAGTGTATACAGTATGTATCTGATCGTATGTACAGTATGTACAGTATGTATCTGATCACATATACACTATGTACAGTATATATCTGATCGTATATACAGTATGTATCTGATCGTTTATCCAGTATATACAATATGTATCTGATCGTATATACAGTATGTATCTGATGGTATGTACAGTATGTATCTGATCGTATATCCAGTATATACAGTATGTATCTGATCGTATGTACAGTATGTACAGTATGTATCTGATCGTATATACAGTATGTATCTGATCGCATATACAGTATGTACAGTATGTATCTGATCGTATATTCAGTATATACAGTATGTATCTGATCGTATGTACAGTATGTATCTGATCGTATGTACAGTATGTATCTGATCGCATATACAGTATGTACAGTATGTATCTGATCGTATATACAGTATGTATCTGATCGCATATCCAGTATGTACAGTATGTATCTGATCACATATACAGTATGTACAGTATATATCTGATCGTATATACAGTATGTATCTGATCGTTTATCCAGTATATACAATATGTATCTGATCGTATATACAGTATGTATCTGATGGTATGTACAGTATGTATCTGATCGTATATCCAGTATATACAGTATGTATCTGATCGTATGTACAGTATGTACAGTATGTATCTGATCGTATATACAGTATGTATCTGATCGCATATACAGTATGTACAGTATGTATCTGATCGTATATTCAGTATATACAGTATGTATCTGATCGTATGTACAGTATGTATCTGATCGTATGTACAGTATGTATCTGATCGCATATACAGTATGTACAGTATGTATCTGATCGTATATACAGTATGTATCTGTTCGCATATACAGTATGTACAGTATGTATCTGATCGTATATACAGTATATACAGTATGTATCTGATCGTATGTACAGTATGTATCTGATCGCATATACAGTATGTACAGTATGTATCTGATCGTTTATCCAGTATATACAATATGTATCTGATCGTATATACAGTATGTACAGTATGTATCTGATCATATATACAGTATGTATCTGATCGCATATACAGTATGTATCTGATCGGATGTACAGTATGTACAGTATGTATCTGATCGCATATACAGTATGTATCTGATCGCATATACAGTATGTACAGTATGTACCTGATCGCATATACAGTATGTACAGTATGTATCTGATCGTATATACAGTATGTATCTGATGGTATGTACAGTATGTATCTGATCGCATATACAGTATGTACAGTATGTATCTGATCGTTTATCCAGTATATACAATATGTATCTGATCGTATATACAGTATGTACAGTATGTATCTGATCATATATACAGTATGTATCTGATCGCATATACAGTATGTATCTGATCGTATATACAGTATATACAGTATGTATCTGATCGCATATACAGTATGTATCTGATCGCATATACAGTATGTACAGTATGTATCTGATCGTTTATCCAGTATATACAATATGTATCTGATCGTATATACAGTATATATCTGATGGTATGTACAGTATGTGTCTGATCGTATATCCAGTGTATACAGTATGTATCTGATCGTATGTACAGTATGTATCTGATCGCATATACAGTATGTACATTATGTATCTGATCGCATATACAGTATGTATCTGATCGTATATACAGCATATACAATATGTATCTGATCGTATATACAGTATGTACAGTATGTATCTGATCATATATACAGTATGTATCTGATCGTATGTACAGTATGTATCTGATCGCATATACAGTATGTACAGTATGTATCTGATCGCATATACAGTATGTACAGTATGTATCTGATCGTTTATCCAGTATATACAATATGTATCTGATCGTATATACAGTATGTACAGTATGTATCTGATCATATATACAGTATGTATCTGATCGCATATACAGTATGTACAGTATGTATCTGATCATATATACAGTATGTATCTGATCGCATATACAGTATGTATCTGATCGTATGTACAGTATATACAGTATGTATCTGATCGCATATACAGTATGTACAGTATGTATCTGATCGTTTATCCAGTATATACAATATGTATCTGATCGTATATACAGTATATATCTGATGGTATGTACAGTATGTACCTGATCGTATATCCAGTGTATACAGTATGTATCTGATCGTATATACAGTATGTATCTGATCGTATATCCAGTGTATACAGTATGTATCTGATCGTATGTACAGTATGTATCTGATCGTATATCCAGTATGTACAGTATGTATCTGATCACATATACAGTATGTACAGTATATATCTGATCGTATATACAGTATGTATCTGATCGTTTATCCAGTATATACAATATGTATCTGATCGTATATACAGTATGTATCTGATGGTATGTACAGTATGTATCTGATCGTATATCCAGTATATACAGTATGTATCTGATCGTATGTACAGTATGTATCTGATCGCATATACAGTATGTACAGTATGTATCTGATCGTATATACAGTATGTATCTGATCGCATATACAGTATGTACAGTATGTATCTGATCGTATATACAGTATATACAGTATGTATCTGATCGTATGTACAGTATGTACAGTATGTATCTGATCGCATATACAGTATGTACAGTATGTATCTGATCGTTTATCCAGTATATACAATATGTATCTGATCGTATATACAGTATGTACAGTATGTATCTGATCATATATACAGTATGTATCTGATCGCATATACAGTATGTATCTGATCGTATGTACAGTATGTACAGTATGTATCTGATCGCATATACAGTATATACAGTATGTATCTGATCGTATATACAGTATGTATCTGATCGCATATACAGTATATACAGTATGTATCTGATCGCATATACAGTATATACAGTATGTATCTGATCGCATATACAGTATGTATCTGATCGCATATACAGTATGTACAGTATGTATCTGATCGTTTATCCAGTATATACAATATGTATCTGATCGTATATACAGTATATATCTGATGGTATGTACAGTATGTATCTGATCGTATATCCAGTGTATACAGTATGTATCTGATCGTATGTACAGTATGTATCTGATCGCATATACAGTATGTACAGTATGTATCTGATCGCATATACAGTATGTATCTGATCGCATATACAGTATGTACAGTATGTATCTGATCGTATATATACAGTATGTATCTGATCGTATATACAGTATGTATCTGATCGTATATACAGTATATACAATATGTATCTGATCGTATATACAGTATGTACAGTATGTATCTGATCATATATACAGTATGTATCTGATCATATATACAGTATGTATCTGATCGCATATACAGTATGTATCTGATCGTATGTACAGTATGTATCTGATCGCATATACAGTATGTACAGTATGTATCTGATCGCATATACAGTATGTACAGTATGTATCTGATCGTTTATCCAGTATATACAATATGTATCTGATCGTATATACAGTATGTACAGTATGTACCTGATCATATATACAGTATGTATCTGATCGCATATACAGTATGTACAGTATGTATCTGATCATATATACAGTATGTATCTGATCGCATATACAGTATGTATCTGATCGTATGTACAGTATATACAGTATGTATCTGATCGCATATACAGTATATACAATATGTATCTGATCGTTTATCCAGTATATACAATATGTATCTGATCGCATATACAGTATATACAATATGTATCTGATCGTTTATCCAGTATATACAATATGTATCTGATCGTATGTACAGTATATACAGTATGTATCTGATCGTATATACAGTATGTACAGTATGTATCTGATCGTTTATCCAGTATATACAATATGTATCTGATCGTATATACAGTATATATCTGATGGTATGTACAGTATGTATCTGATCGTATATCCAGTGTATACAGTATGTATCTGATCGTATATACAGTATGTATCTGATCGTATATCCAGTGTATACAGTATGTATCTGATCGTATGTACAGTATGTATCTGATCGTATATCCAGTATGTACAGTATGTATCTGATCACATATACAGTATGTACAGTATATATCTGATCGCATATACAGTATGTATCTGATCGTTTATCCAGTATATACAATATGTATCTGATCGTATATACAGTATGTATCTGATGGTATGTACAGTATGTATCTGATCGTATATCCAGTATATACAGTATGTATCTGATCGTATGTACAGTATGTATCTGATCGTATGTACAGTATGTATCTGATCGCATATACAGTATGTACAGTATGTATCTGATCGTATATACAGTATGTATCTGATCGTTTATCCAGTATATACAGTATGTATCTGATCGTATATACAGTATGTATCTGATGGTATGTACAGTATGTATCTGATCGTATATCCAGTATATACAGTATGTATCTGATCGTATATACAGTATGTATCTGATCGTATATACAGTATATACAGTATGGATCTGATCGTATATACAGTATGTATCTGATCGCATATACAGTATGTATCTGATCGTATATCCAGTATATACAGTATGTATCTGATCGTATATACAGTATGTACAGTATGCATCTGATCGTATATCCAGTATATACAGTATGTATCTGATCGCATATACAGTATATACAGTATGTATCTGATCGCATATACAGTATGTATCTGATCGTATATCCAGTATATACAGTATGTATCTGATCGTATATACAGTATGTATCTGATCGCATATACAGTATATACAGTATGTATCTGATCGCATATACAGTATGTATCTGATCGTATATCCAGTATATACAGTATGTATCTGATCGTATGTACAGTATGTATCTGATCGTATATACAGTATGTATCTTATCGTATATCCAGTATATACAGTATGTATCTGATCGTATATACAGTATGTATCTGATCGTATATCCAGTATATATGACTCGCCCCCTGGGACATATTCCTTTTTGAGGGGAATACCCGGCACCGGATCAGATGGGGGGGGTTGTAGTCTCCGAGCGGCTGTGACCCGGTCCCGTGCCCAGGGCGTCAAGCTAAGTGTTATGTGGCAGCTTTACAGATGTTACTACAGTTCTTTTGTGTCGACTACGCCACCCGTTGTGATGCGGTCACTGTGGCCGCCGCTGCTGCAGGGTCCGCTGAGGCTGATGGTGGGTGCGCAGCTTGGTGAGATAACCCCCAACGGGAGGGGTATAGCCTCAGAGGGGACAGGCGCAGAGGATGGGGGTTGTGGTGGTGCGGTGCAGCCGGCAATGAAGACAGACTCGGGTTGTGCAGTTAAGGGAGTTTACTTACTGCTGATGTTTCGGTCACTCCAGCTGCTAGTGACCACCCGAGCCGTGCTGCGTCCACCAGGTCCTGGATCCGGCCAACCCCCAAACAAGTCCAGAGCGTGGCCCTGAGCTCTCCCTCTGTCCTTTCTTCAGCCGTCCCCACCAGTGATTCACCTAGGTCCAGCTCCCTCGGGCCTTCTTTTGGGACACCCTTGGCCCTGGGTTCCCTGACCCTTCATGTGGTGTGCCTTCGGGGTGAATGTGGTGGGTGACCGTGACAGACACTGCCCACGGTCTCCGGTCTCTGGCTGGGGAATGTCTTTACCCCCACCAGCTTGGGTTCCGGTACCCTCTTGCTGACTCCTCACCCGGTGCTCTAATTTGGGTTCTTGGGTCCCTTCAGTCTTCCCCCTCTGGGTCTTTCTCTGCTCCACTCTCTCTCTCTCCAGGGCTGCTGTTTCCTTCTCTCTCCTCTCCAACTGACTTGTTCTCAGCGTCTGACCCTGATTCTAGTTGGTGCCCTCCTTATATATCCCTCTATGTGTGAGCTCAGGTGACCAGCACCCAATGAGCTCCTATCACTACCCAGACTGCTCCCCCTATCTGCCCCTACACTACATGGGATGTACCAACCCCCCTCCCACTCCAGCCAGGAACAGGCTCGGTTGTACCTGCACATTTCTAAGTGGGAGTACCGTCGGCCTGCTCCTCTGGAATGGGATGTATGTAGTGCATGCAGTCTATCTGAGCTCAGTTCCACACTCCTTCCTTACCCGGGAGTGGAATATCACACCTCTGGGTTGAGGTGCAATACCCCTGTAGCAGCCGAATCCTCAGGGTGCTACATTCCCCCCTGGTAAATCACAGCACGTCCTCGGGCTGTAAGACATAAAACACCAAAACATACAAAATTTTTATATGAACATATAAAACATATAAACATTATATATATATAAAACTTTTTATATAAACATTCTCGTAGACTTCTCTTGTCTCTGGTTCCTCCTCCGGACACTGTGCAACGTATGTCCGGGAAAAGTGCGACAGTCTCTTAGAAAAATCTGGTTTTCTTATAAAACCGGTAGGGGGCGCTTTAGGACGCGCAACTATATACAGGGGAAGTTGAAAGTTGGCCGCTCTCAGTCCTCGGCCAGGTAGAGGGTAGGGAATGGCTGCTCACAGTCCTCAGCCTGTAGGATGAAGGGGTTAACGGGTAAACAGTTCCCTGGTCCCAACGGGGACTATTTTAGCAGCAACAGTTTCAGTTTCTATATACCCCGATTGGGTAACTATTTACAGCTCCTTCTCTGCCGCACTCAACGGCGTCTTCCTCCTGCTCTTTGCTTATAGCTGGTGGTAACTTCAGACCCGTCCGGCCATGTGAGCTGGCTGAACAAGTCCTTCCCCAGGTGTGGCACCCTTGGTTTTACGGGCGCGGGCGCGGTGGTGGTGGCGCCCGGGTTGCCCAGGCCTTGCGGCCAGGCCTGGGGCACCTGGAGGGTGAAGGGCACCGTTAATACGGCGGCGCCCTGGGCTACCTGGCCTTGCGGCCAGGCCGGAGGCTCCGCGGAGGTAGGGGGCACTGTTGGTGATGCGACGCCCGGGAATTCTAGGCCCTGCGACCAGGCTGGTGGTACTTCCTGCTTGGTCACGCTCGGGGTCGAGGCGTGTGACGTCACAGGGGTCGCGGCGGTGGCTTCCGGTTGGGGCCTAGTCTGCGTCGGTGACATGGCGTTTTCGGGCACAGCAGGGGGACTTTCGGGCTCTGCGACGGGGAGCTGGGGCAGGTAAGCGGTGTCACGGCTTGGGGTATAGGCGTCCCCTTTACCTGCCTCCATGCGTTCGGCTCCCTCCTCGGCGCCGTCTCCGGCCTTGGGTCCTCCCGCGCCATCCTCAGAGGCGGTCTGCTTCCTCTTCCAGGGTAGCGTGCTCCGTTGACTGGTCTTTGCTTGCTGGGTCATCTCCCGGCCCCACTCCGCCAGTATCTCACGCTGTACCCGGGCCATCCTCCTTGCGAGGCCCTCCAGGGCAGTTTGTGCACACTCCCGGTCTCGGGGGAGCTGTGCAAGGACCTCCACTAGGCCTAGTGGGGTCGTGGTGTCTAGCAGGCTCCTGACCATCGGGTCGGTGCTGCTCTGCTCTTCTTCCGGCAGGCTCCTGGCCAGCGGGCCGGTGCTGCTCTGCCCTCCTTCCTCGGTCTCTAGCAGACTCCTGGCCAGCGGGCCGGTGCTGTTCTGCTTTCTCTCCATCTCCGGGTGAGCTTCTCCGCTACTCCTTGTTAGACCTCTTGCCTCCGGGTGCGCTCGCTCCAGACTGCTCCAAGCGACACCCATCTTTTCTCTTCTCTTTCGTCTCCTCCCACTTCGAGGGCGGTCCCGGGGCAACTCGGTGACTGTCAGCTCCAGGGGGAGTTCTTTCACGCTGACAGACACCTCCAGCATCACAGTCTCTGTTGGTGGGGGCGGTTTCCACTTTTGGCGCCATTTTCTGTCCTGGCCCACGATGGGAGGTGGCCTCCTGCCCTCCTTTGGCACGCCCATAATGGCGTCCGCTGCTCTTCCAAGGCGGGAAATCTGCGGTTTTGGCGGGAAGCGTCGCCCAGTGGCGGGAAACTCTGCAGATGGCGGGAACAAGCTGGAAATGGCGGACAATCGGCGGGAAACGACTGGTGATGGAGTCCGATGGCGTGGACCCTCCGGAACCGGCAGGAGTCTTCTTTCTGAGGTAAACTTGCACTTTTCTTCAGGCACGCAGTACCCGGGTGTTGCGGGCACGTAATCCTGCCGACTACGCCAAAGTTGACTCGCCCCCTGGGACATATTCCTTTTTGAGGGGAATACCCGGCACCGGATCAGATGGGGGGGGTTGTAGTCTCCGAGCGGCAGTATGTACAGTATGCATCTGATCGTATATCCAGTATATACAGTATGTATCTGATCGCATATACAGTATATACAGTATGTATCTGATCGCATATACAGTATGTATCTGATCGTATATCCAGTATATACAGTATGTATCTGATCGCATATACAGTATATACAGTATGTATCTGATCGCATATACAGTATGTATCTGATCGTATATCCAGTATATACAGTATGTATCTGATCGTATATACAGTATGTATCTGATCGCATATACAGTATATACAGTATGTATCTGATCGCATATACAGTATGTATCTGATCGTATATCCAGTATATACAGTATGTATCTGATCGTATGTACAGTATGTATCTGATCGTATATACAGTATGTATCTTATCGTATATCCAGTATATACAGTATGTATCTGATCGTATATACAGTATGTATCTGATCGTATATCCAGTATATATGACTCGCCCCCTGGGACATATTCCTTTTTGAGGGGAATACCCGGCACCGGATCAGATGGGGGGGGTTGTAGTCTCCGAGCGGCTGTGACCCGGTCCCGTGCCCAGGGCGTCAAGCTAAGTGTTATGTGGCAGCTTTACAGATGTTACTACAGTTCTTTTGTGTCGACTACGCCACCCGTTGTGATGCGGTCACTGTGGCCGCCGCTGCTGCAGGGTCCGCTGAGGCTGATGGTGGGTGCGCAGCTTGGTGAGATAACCCCCAACGGGAGGGGTATAGCCTCAGAGGGGACAGGCGCAGAGGATGGGGGTTGTGGTGGTGCGGTGCAGCCGGCAATGAAGACAGACTCGGGTTGTGCAGTTAAGGGAGTTTACTTACTGCTGATGTTTCGGTCACTCCAGCTGCTAGTGACCACCCGAGCCGTGCTGCGTCCACCAGGTCCTGGATCCGGCCAACCCCCAAACAAGTCCAGAGCGTGGCCCTGAGCTCTCCCTCTGTCCTTTCTTCAGCCGTCCCCACCAGTGATTCACCTAGGTCCAGCTCCCTCGGGCCTTCTTTTGGGACACCCTTGGCCCTGGGTTCCCTGACCCTTCATGTGGTGTGCCTTCGGGGTGAATGTGGTGGGTGACCGTGACAGACACTGCCCACGGTCTCCGGTCTCTGGCTGGGGAATGTCTTTACCCCCACCAGCTTGGGTTCCGGTACCCTCTTGCTGACTCCTCACCCGGTGCTCTAATTTGGGTTCTTGGGTCCCTTCAGTCTTCCCCCTCTGGGTCTTTCTCTGCTCCACTCTCTCTCTCTCCAGGGCTGCTGTTTCCTTCTCTCTCCTCTCCAACATATACAGTATGTATCTGATCATATATACAGTATGTATCTGATCGCATATACAGTATGTATCTGATCGTATGTACAGTATGTATCTGATCGCATATACAGTATGTACAGTATGTATCTGATCGCATATACAGTATGTACAGTATGTATCTGATCGTTTATCCAGTATATACAATATGTATCTGATCGTATATACAGTATGTACAGTATGTATCTGATCATATATACAGTATGTATCTGATCGCATATACAGTATGTACAGTATGTATCTGATCATATATACAGTATGTATCTGATCGCATATACAGTATGTATCTGATCGTATGTACAGTATGTACAGTATGTATCTGATCGCATATACAGTATGTACAGTATGTATCTGATCGTTTATCCAGTATATACAATATGTATCTGATCGTATATACAGTATATATCTGATGGTATGTACAGTATGTATCTGATCGTATATCCAGTGTATACAGTATGTATCTGATCGTATATACAGTATGTATCTGATCGTATATCCAGTGTATACAGTATGTATCTGATCGTATGTACAGTATGTATCTGATCGTATATCCAGTATGTAGCTGATCACATATACAGTATGTACAGTATATATCTGATCGTATATACAGTATGTATCTGATCGTTTATCCAGTATATACAATATGTATCTGATCGTATATACAGTATGTATCTGATGGTATGTACAGTATGTATCTGATCGTGTATCCAGTATATACAGTATGTATCTGATCGTATGTACAGTATGTATCTGATCGTATGTACAGTATGTATCTGATCGCATATACAGTATGTACAGTATGTATCTGATCGTATATACAGTATGTATCTGATCGTATATACAGTATGTATCTGATCGTATATAAAGTATATACAATATGTATCTGATCGTATATACAGTATGTATCTGATCGTATATACAGTATATACAATATGTATCTGATCGTATATACAGTATGTATCTGATCGCATATACAGTATGTATCTGATCGTATGTACAGTATATAAAGTATGCATCTGATCGTATATACAGTATATACAGTATGTATCTGATCGTATATACAGTATGTATCTGATCGTATATACAGTATGTACAGTATGCATCTGATCGTATATCCAGTATATACAGTATGTATCTGATCGCATATACAGTATATACAGTATGTATCTGATCGCATATACAGTATGTATCTGATCGTAGGTACAGTATGTATCTGATCGCGTATACAGTATGTACAGTATGTATCTGATCGCATATACAGTATGTATCTGATCGCATATACAGTATATACAGTATGTATCTGATCGTATATACAGTATGTATCTGATCGCATATACAGTATATACAGTATGTATCTGATCGCATATACAGTATATACAGTATGTATCTGATCGCATATACAGTATGTATCTGATCGCATATACAGTATGTACAGTATGTATCTGATCGTTTATCCAGTATATACAATATGTATCTGATCGTATATACAGTATATATCTGATGGTATGTACAGTATGTATCTGATCGTATATCCAGTGTATACAGTATGTATCTGATCGTATGTACAGTATGTATCTGATCGCATATACAGTATGTACAGTATGTATCTGATCGCATATACAGTATGTATCTGATCGCATATACAGTATGTACAGTATGTATCTGATCGTATATATACAGTATGTATCTGATCGTATATACAGTATGTATCTGATCGTATATACAGTATATACAATATGTATCTGATCGTATATACAGTATGTACAGTATGTATCTGATCATATATACAGTATGTATCTGATCATATATACAGTATGTATCTGATCGCATATACAGTATGTATCTGATCGTATGTACAGTATGTATCTGATCGCATATACAGTATGTACAGTATGTATCTGATCGCATATACAGTATGTACAGTATGTATCTGATCGTTTATCCAGTATATACAATATGTATCTGATCGTATATACAGTATGTACAGTATGTACCTGATCATATATACAGTATGTATCTGATCGCATATACAGTATGTACAGTATGTATCTGATCATATATACAGTATGTATCTGATCGCATATACAGTATGTATCTGATCGTATGTACAGTATATACAGTATGTATCTGATCGCATATACAGTATATACAATATGTATCTGATCGTTTATCCAGTATATACAATATGTATCTGATCGCATATACAGTATATACAATATGTATCTGATCGTTTATCCAGTATATACAATATGTATCTGATCGTATGTACAGTATATACAGTATGTATCTGATCGTATATACAGTATGTACAGTATGTATCTGATCGTTTATCCAGTATATACAATATGTATCTGATCGTATATACAGTATATATCTGATGGTATGTACAGTATGTATCTGATCGTATATCCAGTGTATACAGTATGTATCTGATCGTATATACAGTATGTATCTGATCGTATATCCAGTGTATACAGTATGTATCTGATCGTATGTACAGTATGTATCTGATCGTATATCCAGTATGTACAGTATGTATCTGATCACATATACAGTATGTACAGTATATATCTGATCGTATATACAGTATGTATCTGATCGTTTATCCAGTATATACAATATGTATCTGATCGTATATACAGTATGTATCTGATGGTATGTACAGTATGTATCTGATCGTATATCCAGTATATACAGTATGTATCTGATCGTATGTACAGTATGTATCTGATCGTATGTACAGTATGTATCTGATCGCATATACAGTATGTACAGTATGTATCTGATCGTATATACAGTATGTATCTGATCGTTTATCCAGTATATACAGTATGTATCTGATCGTATATACAGTATGTATCTGATGGTATGTACAGTATGTATCTGATCGTATATACAGTATGTATCTGATGGTATGTACAGTATGTATCTGATCGTATATCCAGTATATACAGTATGTATCTGATCGTATATACAGTATGTATCTGATCGTATATACAGTATATACAGTATGGATCTGATCGTATATACAGTATGTATCTGATCGCATATACAGTATGTATCTGATCGTATATCCAGTATATACAGTATGTATCTGATCGTATATACAGTATGTACAGTATGCATCTGATCGTATATCCAGTATATACAGTATGTATCTGATCGCATATACAGTATATACAGTATGTATCTGATCACATATACAGTATGTATCTGATCGTATATCCAGTATATACAGTATGTATCTGATCGCATATACAGTATATACAGTATGTATCTGATCGCATATACAGTATGTATCTGATCGTATATCCAGTATATACAGTATGTATCTGATCGTATATACAGTATGTATCTGATCGCATATACAGTATATACAGTATGTATCTGATCGCATATACAGTATGTATCTGATCGTATATCCAGTATATACAGTATGTATCTGATCGTATGTACAGTATGTATCTGATCGTATATACAGTATGTATCTTATCGTATATCCAGTATATACAGTATGTATCTGATCGTATATACAGTATGTATCTGATCGTATATCCAGTATATATGACTCGCCCCCTGGGACATATTCCTTTTTGAGGGGAATACCCGGCACCGGATCAGATGGGGGGGGTTGTAGTCTCCGAGCGGCTGTGACCCGGTCCCGTGCCCAGGGCGTCAAGCTAAGTGTTATGTGGCAGCTTTACAGATGTTACTACAGTTCTTTTGTGTCGACTACGCCACCCGTTGTGATGCGGTCACTGTGGCCGCCGCTGCTGCAGGGTCCGCTGAGGCTGATGGTGGGTGCGCAGCTTGGTGAGATAACCCCCAACGGGAGGGGTATAGCCTCAGAGGGGACAGGCGCAGAGGATGGGGGTTGTGGTGGTGCGGTGCAGCCGGCAATGAAGACAGACTCGGGTTGTGCAGTTAAGGGAGTTTACTTACTGCTGATGTTTCGGTCACTCCAGCTGCTAGTGACCACCCGAGCCGTGCTGCGTCCACCAGGTCCTGGATCCGGCCAACCCCCAAACAAGTCCAGAGCGTGGCCCTGAGCTCTCCCTCTGTCCTTTCTTCAGCCGTCCCCACCAGTGATTCACCTAGGTCCAGCTCCCTCGGGCCTTCTTTTGGGACACCCTTGGCCCTGGGTTCCCTGACCCTTCATGTGGTGTGCCTTCGGGGTGAATGTGGTGGGTGACCGTGACAGACACTGCCCACGGTCTCCGGTCTCTGGCTGGGGAATGTCTTTACCCCCACCAGCTTGGGTTCCGGTACCCTCTTGCTGACTCCTCACCCGGTGCTCTAATTTGGGTTCTTGGGTCCCTTCAGTCTTCCCCCTCTGGGTCTTTCTCTGCTCCACTCTCTCTCTCTCCAGGGCTGCTGTTTCCTTCTCTCTCCTCTCCAACTGACTTGTTCTCAGCGTCTGACCCTGATTCTAGTTGGTGCCCTCCTTATATATCCCTCTATGTGTGAGCTCAGGTGACCAGCACCCAATGAGCTCCTATCACTACCCAGACTGCTCCCCCTATCTGCCCCTACACTACATGGGATGTACCAACCCCCCTCCCACTCCAGCCAGGAACAGGCTCGGTTGTACCTGCACATTTCTAAGTGGGAGTACCGTCGGCCTGCTCCTCTGGAATGGGATGTATGTAGTGCATGCAGTCTATCTGAGCTCAGTTCCACACTCCTTCCTTACCCGGGAGTGGAATATCACACCTCTGGGTTGAGGTGCAATACCCCTGTAGCAGCCGAATCCTCAGGGTGCTACATATACAGTATGTATCTGATCGCATATACAGTATGTACAGTATGTATCTGATCGTATATACAGTATATACAATATGTATCTGATCGTATATACAGTATGTACAGTATGTATCTGATCATATATACAGTATGTATCTGATCATATATACAGTATGTATCTGATCGCATATACAGTATGTATCTGATCGTATGTACAGTATGTATCTGATCGCATATACAGTATGTACAGTATGTATCTGATCGCATATACAGTATGTACAGTATGTATCTGATCGTTTATCCAGTATATACAATATGTATCTGATCGTATATACAGTATGTACAGTATGTATCTGATCATATATACAGTATGTATCTGATCGCATATACAGTATGTACAGTATGTATCTGATCATATATACAGTATGTATCTGATCGCATATACAGTATGTATCTGATCGTATGTACAGTATGTACAGTATGTATCTGATCGCATATACAGTATGTACAGTATGTATCTGATCGTTTATCCAGTATATACAATATGTATCTGATCGTATATACAGTATATATCTGATGGTATGTACAGTATGTATCTGATCGTATATCCAGTGTATACAGTATGTATCTGATCGTATATACAGTATGTATCTGATCGTATATCCAGTGTATACAGTATGTATCTGATCGTATGTACAGTATGTATCTGATCGTATATCCAGTATGTAGCTGATCACATATACAGTATGTACAGTATATATCTGATCGTATATACAGTATGTATCTGATCGTTTATCCAGTATATACAATATGTATCTGATCGTATATACAGTATGTATCTGATGGTATGTACAGTATGTATCTGATCGTATATCCAGTATATACAGTATGTATCTGATCGTATGTACAGTATGTATCTGATCGTATGTACAGTATGTATCTGATCGCATATACAGTATGTACAGTATGTATCTGATCGTATATACAGTATGTATCTGATCGTATATACAGTATGTATCTGATCGTATATAAAGTATATACAATATGTATCTGATCGTATATACAGTATGTATCTGATCGTATATACAGTATATACAATATGTATCTGATCGTATATACAGTATGTATCTGATCGCATATACAGTATGTATCTGATCGTATGTACAGTATATAAAGTATGCATCTGATCGTATATACAGTATATACAGTATGTATCTGATCGTATATACAGTATGTATCTGATCGTATATACAGTATGTACAGTATGCATCTGATCGTATATCCAGTATATACAGTATGTATCTGATCGCATATACAGTATATACAGTATGTATCTGATCGCATATACAGTATGTATCTGATCGTAGGTACAGTATGTATCTGATCGTATATACAGTATGTATCTGATCGTATATACAGTATGTATCTGATCGTTTATCCAGTATATACAATATGTATCTGATCGTATATACAGTATGTACAGTATGTATCTGATCATATATACAGTATGTATCTGATCATATATACAGTATGTATCTGATCGCATATACAGTATGTATCTGATCGTATGTACAGTATGTATCTGATCGCATATACAGTATGTACAGTATGTATCTGATCGCATATACAGTATGTATCTGATCGTATATACAGTATGTATCTGATCGTTTATCCAGTATATACAATATGTATCTGATCGTATATACAGTATGTACAGTATGTATCTGATCATATATACAGTATGTATCTGATCATATATACAGTATGTATCTGATCGCATATACAGTATGTATCTGATCGTATGTACAGTATGTATCTGATCGCATATACAGTATGTACAGTATGTACCTGATCGTATGTACAGTATGTACAGTATGTATCTGATCGCATATACAGTATGTACAGTATGTATCTGATCGTTTATCCAGTATATACAATATGTATCTGATCGTATATACAGTATGTACAGTATGTATCTGATCATATATACAGTATGTATCTGATCGCATATACAGTATGTATCTGATCGTATGTACAGTGTCAGGCAAAAGGTATTTTTGCCCGAGTTTTTAAAAATGAGAGATGTTTTAAAAAGGGAAAAAAAAAAACCACCCCCTATCTGTTTGTAAGTGAAGACATAGAACTCACTTTTGCTTTTCCCCAAACCAGGAATTTTTATGACCCGCCATAAAACCTCAGTCCAGGGCAAGCGCTGGTACAAACCAGAAAATCCCTCCAAAAAATCCCATTGTTTAATTGTACAAACGTTTTATGCCAATTTTAATCACGCACAGGTCTGACAGAAACATCGGAACCACGTTTTTTGAATGCTTACCTTTTTCCCATTACAATAGTATAACTTGCATAACTGAGGAAGGACCGGGAACTGAGATAATGGATTCTGAGCGTCTGAGCGTCATAGAGGTTTCATATTTAATATCTATCTTCATGAATATTGCTGACGGTCAAGATGATGTCTCCCTCTTGGATGTGGGACCCCCCCACACCAAGATATGGAATCTGGAGGATTTTTTAGGTCTTCTGCAGCTGGGTGGGCTCGCAAAGCCGAGCCCCCTTGTAAGGTAAATAAGGGGTGTTCCCCAGAGTTTTGGCTGCTTGCTAAAAACCAGATCGGCCATTTTTCAACCCATTCCAACCAGGGACGCCGACGCATGCACTACACGCTGCGTGAAGGAATCAAGTCTAATTTCTGGGGAGCCGTCCCCCCCACAGAATCTGAGACCATCACCTTGTGAAGCAGGTTTTGCTATTACTTATCCCTTTTATTTTAATAACTGTTTATGCATACATGTAAATTGTCTCCTTTATAATATCTTGTATATATTTTGTAAACACTGCCCACCTTTTGGGAGTAAATCATTAATTATTTACCAGCTTCGTTCTTCTTGTCCTATGTCGAGCAAACACGTTCCTCACCCGCTAATTCACGTTACCTACCAGGTACCCGATCCACCTGTTAAGCGATCGGTGGTGGCAGTATACCAGTAGTTATGTGATATTGTGGTTTGAGGGTGGCTGGTCGGAGGTATATATACGTTCCTGGAAGGAACTGGTGGTATATATACGTCCTGTCACATCACGTGCCGCAATAGTCGACATAAATTAGAGCAGCTGCACCCGTGCTTATCCTCTGTCAATACCGTGTTTGACCAGCAGGATAAGGGGGCGCCAGAGAGCTGCAAGGTCTGACCCAAGAGTGGGTGTTGTTTTCATGACAAATTGGTGGCAGCGGTGGGATCATAGGACATTAGTGATCTGGTTTGAGCAATCATTCCTCTCACTAAAAACTTGCACAAAAGTTTTGAAGATCGAACTCAGTGTTTATTAGATCTGAGACAATACTGTATGTGTAGCAGTTACCCCTACCCTTCTTCGATTTTTCTTTTCTATTTTTATTTTGGTGATCATGGTCGTAGTTGGGGAGTCCTGGTATCACCAGCAGAAAAAGGACACTCTTACTGGAATATGTATAATCAAAGGCATTGACCCCCACGGCAAAAGCAAAGAACAAATGATTTCTGAACTGTTACAAGATGCTGCAGAGCCCGTCCGACAGCAGAGCCCTGATGAGGGGGCGGCCAGCCAAGGCCCGGATGGCGCTGCTGCCGGGGTCCAACCAGTGATTGCCAGCCATACCCGCAACCAGGGTAGTGTGGACCCCCACCTGCAGATGGCCTTGGAGGAGCTCGCCACAGACAATCATGATGGACGACTGGAGCTGATCCTGAAATTCCAGGAGCGGGCTGAGCGACAAGCCCAAGCTGACTGAGAGGCTGCTGAGCGACAAGCCCAAGCTGACCGAGAGGCTGCTGAGCGACAAGCTGACCGAGAGGCTGCTGAGCGACAAGCTGACCGACAACACCAGCTGGAGCTAGCCCTGATTCAGAAGAAGTCGCCCTCTACGCAGACCCGTGAGTCCAACAGTGCCAGCTGCTTTAAACCTCGTCCTGAGCACTTCCCTGTGATGGAAAAGGATGGGGACTTGGACACATTTCTGCGAGGCTTTGAAAAGGCCTGCAGGCAGTATCAGCTGCCCATCGACCAATGGGCAAGATATTTGACTCCAGGGCTCAGAGGAAAAGCTTTAGAGGTGTTTGCTTCCCTCCCTCGAGAGCAGGATGGAGACTATGAGGCCGTCAAGCAGGCCCTGATAAAAAAGTACCAGCTGACTCCGGAGGTTTACCGGAAAAAATTCAGAAACCTCCAACGTGGACCACAGGACACCTACCGTGATGTGGTAGACGGGCTCAGAACCAACTTTGAGCAGTGGATCAAAGGACTGTCAGCGACCACCTTTGAGCAGCTAAAGGACCTGATGGTGAAAGACCAGTTCCTGCATCTGTGTCCGACTGAGGTACAGCAGTTCGTGATGGATCGGGAGCCACCTGATGCCAATAAAGCAGCGCAGATCGCAGACACCTACGAGGCCAACCGGAGACCAGAGGTGCGGAAGCCGGTCGTCGCCAGCTGGAAAGGGGGTAAGCCATCAACCACCATCCCTGCCCCTGCCAGCCGACCTTCTGGAGGCCTTTTTCCCGTTGCCAAGGCCCTGCCTGCATCCGATGCCCGCAGGTGTTATTCCTGCAACCAGACTGGTCATCTCAGCGCCACTTGCCCAGAGAAGCAGAGGAAGAACCCCCCATCCAAGCCCCCAGGGCCTAATGCCTCAGTTCTTTTGGTGGGTGGGCCGGTTGGGAGGGCCTCTGAAAACTTTCAGTCTGTCAGGGTGGGGGACACTCTCACCGTAGGCCTCAAGGACACTGGGGCCGAACGAACCCTCATCCGACCCGAACTGGTGTCCCCTCAAGCGCTTATTCCAGGAAAGACCCTGACTGTCACTGGGATTGGGGGCGTCCTTGCCCATGGCCCGGTTTTTATTGATTGGGGTGCGGGGAGTGGGGTGAAGGAAGTGGGAGTATCCAAAAACCTACCTGCAAATGTTTTGTTGGGAACTGATTTGGGGAGGATGTTTGCTTATTATGTCCCTGACACCCCTCCCCGATCTGATACGGTTGGTAAGGTTAATGCTAATAATGTGAATGTCAATGCTTTACATGATGATGATGATGATGATGATGATGATGATGATGATGTTGTTGTATTGGAAGGTGCAGGAGAACTCAGCCATGTCACTCTGCGGGGTGATGTTGCTGAGGATCCCCTAGCAGGAGTAAATGTCAGTGCCAAGGGTAATGGGGAGAGGCACGAGGACCATGAAGCAGGTGGTGCTGTGCCAGTGACCAGTGTCACAACAGAAGGTGACCTGGCTGATGGTAGCTGCCGCATACGTAGCACTGTGCCTGAGGTAATGGAGGATGATGGAGAAGTAGTTCTCATGGCCTCTCAGGCTAATGAGACGGTGTTATTCCCCGGGGAGACGGCCTATATAGCCGCTGTTACCCGCAGTCAGAGTGCCCAGAATGCAAGTAACGCCCTGCCTTCTGGACCCTCCTCGGACAGAGGAATAACAGGATCAGGTATGGACCCAGAGCCGGTCCCAGAGGGTCCTAGTGAGGACGTGGCCTTAACCTCACTTCTGGCTTCCTCCAGCCAGGAGTTTCAGGCAGCTCTGCACTCAGATGCTAGCCTGGAGACGTTAAGGAGCCTCGCTGAGAAGCCCACCTCCGAGTCTGATAAGGAGAGGGTATTCTGGGACCAAGGGAGGTTGTACCGGGAGACAATTCCCTGTACACCCCAACAGGAGTGGCTGAGGGAAAGACAGCTGGTCGTCCCCTACCAATTCAGGGACGAGTTGTTGCGGATCGCCCATGAAATTCCACTCGCTGGACACTTGGGGGTTAGCAAAACCAAGGCCCGGCTGTCTCATCACTTTTATTGGCCCAAAATGAGGACAGATGTGGTGAACTACTGTCGCTCCTGTACCACGTGTCAAAGAGTGGGAAAGTCAGGGCCGGCCCCCAAAGCCCCCCTGATCTCTTTGCCAGTGATAGAGGAGCCTTTCCAGAGGATTGCTGTGGACATTGTGGGACCACTGGCCACACCCAGCAGCTCTGGAAAACGTTTCATCCTTACCGTGGTAGACTATGCTACCCGGTATCCGGAGGCAGTAGCCCTGTCCTCAATTAGGGCGGATAAGGTGGCGGACGCCCTCTTGGCCATCTTTTCGCGAGTAGGATTTCCCAGGGAGATGCTTACCGACCAGGGGACTCAGTTCATGTCACGCTTAATGGAGGCCCTATGTAAGAAAATGCAGGTGCAGCATCTGGTATCGAGTGCGTATCACCCACAGACCAATGGTTTGTGTGAGCGATTCAACGGTACCCTCAAACAGATGTTAAAAATGCTGGTTGAGACCCAGGGTCGTGACTGGGAGCGTTACCTCCCACACCTGCTATTTGCTTACAGAGAGGTTCCACAGGCCTCGACGGGGTTTTCCCCCTTTGAGCTCCTGTATGGCAGGCGTGTCCGAGGACCCCTTGGGTTGATAAGGGAATTCTGGGAAGAAGAGCCGAGCTCCCCAGGAGTGTCCATCGTGGAGTATGTCATGCGCTTCCGTGACAAGATGCAGACCTTGACGCAGTTGGTGCATGACAACATGGCGCAAGCCCAGGCTGACCAGAAGCATTGGTACGACCAGAACGCCCGAGAACGGACCTACCAGGTGGGTCAGAAGGTGTGGGTGCTGGTCCCCGTACCAAAGGACAAGCTTCAGGCTGCCTGGGAAGGCCCGTACGTCATTCACCAACAGCTCAACCCGGTCACCTACGTGATCACACTTGACCACGAGCGGGGTAGGCGGAAGGCGTTTCATGTTAATATGATGAAGGCTCATCAAGAACGTGGAACCTGCGTCCTACCGGTCTGCAACCTGCCCGAGGATGGGGAGGATGAGCCCCTCTTGGACATGCTCGCCCAAGCGAAGGCCAGCGGGTCCCTAGAGGATGTAGAGCTAAGCGACTTGCTATCCGCAGACCAGAGGTCTCAGATGCGAGCAGTGGTGAAACCCTTCCAAGCAGTGTTCACCAACCTGCCTGGCAGGACTGAAGTGGCGGTCCATGAAGTGGACACCGGGAATCATGCCCCACTCCGGCGGACAGCCTATCGAATCTCCGACGAGGTGCAGCATGTCATGCGCCAGGAGGTCGAGGAGATGCTGCAGTTGGGGGTGATTAAGCGGTCCAAGAGCACGTGGGCCTCACCTGTAGTCCTGGTGCCTAAGAAGGACCGGACCACCCGGTTCTGTGTGGACTACAGGGGGCTCAACGCTATCACCGCCTCTGACGCACAACCAATGCCACGCATTGAGGAGCTGCTGGAGCAGTTAGTCAGCGCGAGCTATCTCTCCATTATGGATTTGAGTCGGGGATATTGGCAGATTCCCTTGAGCCCCGGGGCCCAGGAGAAGTCCGCCTTTATCACCCCCTTCGGATTGTATGAATCCACGTTCATGCCCTTCGGCATGAAAAATGCCCCTGCCACGTTCCAGCGAATGGTCAACCACCTGCTCCAGGGACTGGAGAGGTACGCAGTGGCGTACCTGGATGACATTGCCATCTTCAGTCCCACCTGGGAGGATCACCTCGAGCATCTGCAGCAGGTGCTCGGGCGCATTCACCAGGCGGGCTTGACCATCAAGCCGGGAAAGTGCCAGATGGGCATGAACGAGGTCCACTACCTGGGGCACCGGGTAGGTGGGGGTACTCTGAAGCCAGAGCCTGGGAAGGTGGACGCTATCGTGTCCTGGCCCACCCCCAGGACCAAGAAGCAGGTGCAGTCCTTCTTGGGCACCGCAGGGTACTATAGACGCTTTGTGCAGGACTATAGTAGCCTTGCGAAGCCCTTGACAGACCTCACCAGGAAGAGCCTACCCCATTCCGTCAAATGGACGGATGAATGCGAGGTGGCCTTTAGGGCTTTGAAGACTGCCCTGAGCAGCTCTCCTGTACTAAAGGCGGTCGACGGCACACGGCCACTCTTAGTACAGACCGACGCCAGTGAATTTGGCCTCGGTGCTGTACTCAGCCAGGTCGACTCGGGGAACCAAGAACACCCCGTGTTGTACCTAAGCCGGAAACTGCTGCCGAGGGAAGTGGCCTATTCCACCATAGAGAAGGAGTGCCTGGCCATTGTATGGGCCCTCAACCGCTTACAGCCTTACTTGTACGGGCGCCCCTTCACTGTCGTGACTGACCACAACCCCCTGAGTTGGCTGCACACCATGTCAGGTGCCAACGGAAGGTTGTTACGCTGGAGCCTCACCCTCCAGCAGTACGACTTTACTGTTCAACACCGCAAGGGCAGCGAGCATGGCAATGCCGATGGGTTGTCCCGGCGAGGGGAGCCTCCAGACATACGCTTGGAGGAGTACCAGAAGGTCCTACCTCCATAGCGCAGTCAAAAAGGGGGAGGTGTCAGGCAAAAGGTATTTTTGCCCGAGTTTTTAAAAATGAGAGATGTTTTAAAAAAGGAAAAAAAAACCCACCCCCTATCTGTTTGTAAGTGAAGACATAGAACTCACTTTTGCTTTTCCCCAAACCAGGAATTTTTATGACCCGCCATAAAACCTCAGTCCAGGGCAAGCTCTGGTACAAACCGGAAAATCCCTCCAAAAAATCCCATTGTTTAATTGTACAAATGTTTTATGCCAATTTTAATCACGCACAGGTCTGACAGAAACATCGGAACCACGTTTTTTGAATGCTTACCTTTTTCCCATTACAATATTATAACTTGCATAACTGAGGAAGGACCGGGAACTGAGATAATGGATTCTGAGCGTCTGAGCGTCATAGAGGTTTCATATTTAATATCTATCTTCATGAATATTGCTGACGGTCAAGATGATGTCTCCCTCTTGGATGTGGGAACCCCCACACCAAGATATGGAATCTGAAGGATTTTTTAGGTCTTCTGCAGCTGGGTGGGCTCGCAAAGCCGAGCCCCCTTGTAAGGTAAATAAGGGGTGTTCCCCAGAGTTTTGGCTGCTTGCTAAAAACCAGATCGGCCATTTTTCAACCCATTCCAACCAGGGACGCCGACGCATGCACTACACGCTGCGTGAAGGAATCAAGTCTAATTTCTGGGGAGCCGTCCCCCCCACAGAATCTGAGACCATCACCTTGTGAAGCAGGTTTTGCTATTACTTATCCCTTTTATTTTAATAACTGTTTATGCATACATGTAAATTGTCTCCTTTATAATATCTTGTATATATTTTGTAAACACTGCCCACCTTTTGGGAGTAAATCATTAATTATTTACCAGCTTCGTTCTTCTTGTCCTATGTCGAGCAAACACGTTCCTCACCTGCTAATTCACGTTACCTACCAGGTACCCGATCCACCTGTTAAGCGATCGGTGGTGGCAGTATACCAGTAGTTATGTGATATTGTGGTTTGAGGGTGGCTGGTCGGAGGTACATATACGTTCCTGGTAGGAACTGGTGGTATATATACGTCCTGTCACATCACGTGCCGCAATAGTCGACATAAATTAGAGCAGCTGCACCCGTGCTTATCCTCTGTCAATACCGTGTTTGACCAGCAGGATAAGGGGGCGCCAGAGAGCTGCAAGGTCTGACCCAAGAGTGGGTGTTGTTTTCATGACATACAGTATGTACAGTATGTATCTGATCGCATATACAGTATGTATCTGATCGCATATACAGTATGTACAGTATGTATCTGATCGTTTATCCAGTATATACAATATGTATCTGATCGTATATACAGTATGTATCTGATCGTATATCCAGTGTATACAGTATGTATCTGATCGTATATACAGTATGTATCTGATCGTATATCCAGTGTATACAGTATGTATCTGATCGTATGTACAGTATGTATCTGATCGTATATCCAGTATGTATCTGATCGTTTATCCAGTATATACAATATGTATCTGATCGTATATACAGTATGTATCTGATGGTATGTACAGTATGTATCTGATCGTATATCCAGTATATACAGTATGTATCTGATCGTATATACAGTATGTATCTGATCGTATATACAGTATATACAGTATGTATCTGATCGTATATACAGTATGTATCTGATCGCATATACAGTATGTATCTGATCGTATGTACAGTATATACAGTATGCATCTGATCGTATATACAGTATATACAGTATGTATCTGATCGTATATACAGTATGTATCTGATCGTATATCCAGTATATACAGTATGTATCTGATCGTATATACAGTATGTATCTGATCGTATATCCAGTATATGCAGTATGTATCTGATCGTATATACAGTATGTATCTGATCGCATATACAGTATGTACAGTATGCATCTGATCGTATATACAGTATATACAGTATGTATCTGATCGTATATACAGTATGTATCTGATCGTATATCCAGTATATGCAGTATGTATCTGATCGTATATACAGTATGTATCTGATCGCATATACAGTATGTACAGTATGCATCTGATCGTATATACAGTATATACAGTATGTATCTGATCGTATATACAGTATGTATCTGATCGCATATACAGTATATACAGTATGCATCTGATCGTATATACAGTATATACAGTATGTATCTGATCGTATGTACAGTATGTATCTGATCGTATATCCAGTAAGTATATACAGTATGTATCTGATCGTATACACAGTATATACAGTATGTATCTGATCGTATATACAGTATATACAGTATGTATCTGATCGTATATTCAGTATGTATCTGATCGTATATACAGTATGTATCTGATCGTATGTACAGTATGTATCTGATCGCATATACAGTATGTACAGTATGTATCTGATCGTATATACAGTATGTATCTGATCGTATATACAGTATATACAGTATGTATCTGATCGTATATACAGTATATACAGTATGTATCTGGTCGCATATACAGTATATACAGTATGTATCTGATCGTATATACAGTATGTATCTGATCGTATGTACAGTATGTATCTGGTCGCATATACAGTATGTACAGTATGTATCTGATCGTATATACAGTATGTATCTGATCGTATGTACAGTATGTATCTGGTCGCATATACAGTATATACAGTATGTATCTGATCGTATGTACAGTCTGTATCTGATCGTATGTACAGTATGTATCTGATCGTATATACAGTATGTATCTGATCGCATATACAGTATATACAGTATGTATCTGATCGTATATACAGTATGTATCTGATCGTATATACAGTATGTATCTGATCGCATATACAGTATGTACAGTATGTATCTGATCGTATATACAGTATGTATCTGACCGCATATACAGTATGTACAGTATGTATCTGATCGTATGTACAGTATGTATCTGATCGTATATACAGTATGTATCTGATCGTATATCCAGTATATACAGTATGTATCTGATTGCATATACAGTATGTATCTGATCGCATATACAGTATGTACAGTATGTATCTGATCGTATATACAGTATGTATCTGACCGCATATACAGTATGTACAGTATGTATCTGATCGCATATACAGTATGTACAGTATGTATCTGATCGTATATACAGTATGTATCTGGTCGCATATACAGTATGCATCTGATCGTATATACAGTATGTATCTGATCGCATATACAGTATATACAGTATGTATCTGATCGTATATACAGTATGTATCTGATCGTATATACAGTATGTATCTGATCGCATATACAGTATGTACAGTATGTATCTGATCGTATATACAGTATGTATCTGACCGCATATACAGTATGTACAGTATGTATCTGATCGTATGTACAGTATGTATCTGATCGTATATACAGTATGTATCTGATCGTATGTACAGTATGTATCTGATCGCATATACAGTATGTACAGTATGTATCTGATCGTATATACAGTATGTATCTGACCGCATATACAGTATGTACAGTATGTATCTGATCGCATATACAGTATGTACAGTATGTATCTGATCGTATATACAGTATGTATCTGGTCGCATATACAGTATGCATCTGATCGTATGTACAGTATGTACAGTATGCATCTGATCCTTATATACAGTATGTATCTGATCGTATGTACAGTATGTATCTAATCGTATGTACAGTATGTATCTGATCGTATGTACAGTATGTACAGTATGCATCTGATCCTTATATACAGTATGTATCTGATCGTATGTACAGTATGTATCTGATCGTATATACAGTATGTATCTGGTCGCATATACAGTATGTACAGTATGTATCTGATCGTATATACAGTATGTATCTGATCGCATATACAGTATGTATCTGATCGCATATACAGTATATACAGTATGTGTCTGGTCGTATTTACAGTGTCATGAAAACAACACCCACTCTTGGGTCAGACCTTGCAGGTCTCTGGCGCCCCCTTATCCTGCTGGTCAAACACGGTATTGACAGAGGATAAGCACGGGTGCAGCTGCTCTAATTTATGTCGACTATTGCGGCACGTGATGTGACAGGACGTATATATACCACCAGTTCCTTCTATTAACGTATATATACCTCCGACCAGCCACCCTCAAACCACAATATCACATAAATACTGGTATACTGCCACCACCGATCGCTTAACAGGTGGATCGGGTACCTGGTAGGTAACGTGAATTAGCGAGTGAGGAACGTGTTTGCTCGACATAGGACAAGAAGAAAGAAACTGGTAAATAATTAATGATTTACTCCCAAAAGGTGGGCAGTGTTTACAAAATATATACAAGTTATTATAAAGGAGACAATTTACATGTATGCATAAACAGTTATTAAAATAAAAGGGATAAGTAATAGCAAAACCTGCTTCACAATGTGATGGTCTCAGATTCTGTGGGGGGGACGGCTCCCCGGAAATTAGACTTGATTCCTTCACGCAGCGTGTAGTGCATGCGTCTGCGTCCCTGGTTGGAATGGCTTGAAAAATGGCCGATCTGGTTTTTAGCAAGCAGCCAAAACTCTGGGGAACACCCCTTATTTACCTTACAAGGGGGCTCGGCTTTGCGAGCCCACCCAGCTGCAGAAGACCTAAAAAATCCTTCAGATTCCATATCTTGGTGTGGGGGGGTCCCACATCCAAGAGGGAGACATCATCTTGACCGTCACCAATATTCATGAAGATAGATATTAAATATGAAACCTCTATGACGCTCAGAATCCATTATCTCAGTTCCCGGTCATTCCTCAGTTATGCAAGTTATACTATTGTAATGGGAAAAAGGTGAGCATTCAAAAAACGTGGTTCCGATGTTTCTGTCAGACCTGTGCGTGATTAAAATTGGCATAAAACGTTTGTACAATTAAACAATGGGATTTTTTGGAGGGATTTTCCGGTTTGTACCAGCGCTTGCCCTGGACTGAGGTTTTATGGCGGGTCATAAAAATTCCTGGTTTGGGGAAAAGCAAAAGTGAGTTCTATGTCTTCACTTACAAACAGATAGGGGGTGGGTTTTTTTTTCCTTTTTTAAAACATCTCTCATTTTTAAAAACTCGGTCAAAAATACCTTTTGCCTGACACCTCCCCCTTTTTGACTGTGCTATGGAGGTAGGACCTTCTGGTACTCCTCCAAGCGTATGTCTGGAGGCTCCCCTCGCCGGGACAACCCATCGGCATTGCCATGCTCGCTGCCCTTGCGGTGTTGAACGGTAAAGTCGTACTGCTGGAGGGTGAGGCTCCAGCGTAACAACCTTCCGTTGGCACCTGACATGGTGTGCAGCCAACTCAGGGGGTTGTGGTCAGTCACGACAGTGAAGGGGCGCCCGTACAAGTAAGGCTGTAAGCGGTTGAGGGCCCATACAATGGCCAGGCACTCCTTCTCTATGGTGGAATAGGCCACTTCCCTCGGCAGCAGTTTCCAGCTTAGGTACAACACGGGGTGTTCTTGGTTCCCCGAGTCGACCTGGCTGAGTACAGCACCGAGGCCAAACTCACTGGCGTCGGTCTGTACTAAGAGTGGCCGTGTGCCGTCGACCGCCTTTAGTACAGGAGAGCTGCTCAGGGCAGTCTTCAAAGCCCTAAAGGCCACCTCGCATTCATCCGTCCATTTGACGGAATGGGGTAGGCTCTTCCTGGTGAGGTCTGTCAAGGGCTTCGCAAGGCTACTATAGTCCTGCACAAAGCGTCTATAGTACCCTGCGGTGCCCAAGAAGGACTGCACCTGCTTCTTGGTCCTGGGGGTGGGCCAGGACACGATAGCGTCCACCTTCCCAGGCTCTGGCTTCAGAGTACCCCCACCTACCCGGTGCCCCAGGTAGTGGACCTCGTTCATGCCCATCTGGCACTTTCCCGGCTTGATGGTCAAGCCCGCCTGGTGAATGCGCCCGAGCACCTGCTGCAGATGCTCGAGGTGATCCTCCCAGGTGGGACTGAAGATGGCAATGTCATCCAGGTACACTACTGCGTACCTCTCCAGTCCCTGGAGCAGGTGGTTGACCATTCGCTGGAACGTGGCAGGGGCATTTTTCATGCCGCAGGGCATGACCGTGGATTCATACAATCCGAAGGGGGTGATAAAGGCGGACTTCTCCTGGGCCCCGGGGCTCAAGGGAATCTGCCAATATCCCCGACTCAAATCCATAATGGAGAGATAGCTCGCGCTGGCTAACCGCTCCAGCAGCTCCTCAATGCGTGGCATTGGTTGTGCGTCAGAGGCGGTGATAGCGTTGAGCCCCCTGTAGTCCACACAGAACCGGGTGGTCCGGTCCTTCTTAGGCACCAGGACTACAGGTGAGGCCCACGCGCTCTTGGACCGCTTAATCACCCCCAACTGCAGCATCTCCTCGGGAAATCCTACTCGCGAAAAGATGGCCAAGAGGGCGTCCGCCACCTTATCCGCCCTAATTGAGGACAGGGCTACTGCCTCCGGATACCGGGTAGCATAGTCTACCATGGTAAGGATGAATCGTTTTCCAGAGCTGCTGGGTATGGCCAGTGGTCCCACAATGTCCACAGCAATCCTCTGGAAAGGCTCCTCTATCACTGGCAAAGAGATCAGGGGGGCTTTGGGGGCCGGCCCTGACTTTCCCACTCTTTGACACGTGGTACAGGATCGACAGTAGTTCACCACATCTGTCCTCATTTTGGGCCAATAAAAGTGATGAGACAGCCGGGCCTTGGTTTTGCTGACCCCCAAGTGTCCAGCGAGTGGAATTTCATGGGCGATCCGCAACAACTCATCCCTGAATGGGTAGGGGACGACCAGCTGTCTTTCCCTCAGCCACTCCTGTTGGGGTGTACAGGGAACTGTCTCCCGGTACAACCTCCCTTGGTCCCAGAATACCCTCTCCTTATCCGACTCGGAGGTGGGTTTCTCAGCGAGGCTCCTTCACGTCTCTAGGCTAGCATCTGAGTGCAGAGCTGCCTGAAACTCCTGGCTGGAGGAAGCCAGAAGTGAGGTTAAGGCCACGTCCTCACTGGGACCCTCTGGGACCGGCTCTGGGTCCATACCTGATTCAGTTATTCCTCTGTTCGAGGAGGGTCCAGAAGGCAGGGCGTTACTTGCGTTCTGGGCACTCTGACTGCGGGTAACAGCGGCTATATAGGCCGTCTCCCCGGGGAATAACCCCGTCTCATTAGCCGGCGAGGCCATGAGAACTACTTCTCCATCATCCTCCATTACCTCAGGCACAGTGCTACGTATGGGGCAGCGACTATCAGCCAGGTCACCATCTGTTGTGACACTGGTCACTGGCACAGCCCCACCTGCGCCATGGTCCTCGTGCCTCTCCCCATTACCCTTGGCACTGACCGTTGCTCCTGCTAGGGGATCCTCAGTGTAACGGGTCCGGGAGGCGGAACCTCTGAGCTACTATACAAGGGGGCGGCCCTTGTAAGGGAGCGGGTGGCAGTCTCTGGGTGAACGGACAGGGAGTTACGGCAAGTGATCAGGGCAGTCTCTGGGTAAGGGGTAGGTACGACCTGTGATGGCAGAGCCTCCGGGTAGGCTAGCAGGCAGATGGTAGATGTGTGCTCCCAGGTGAGCAAGCGAGAGTCTCTGGAATAGCAGGTGGTCACGGCACGTGATGGCGGAACCTCCGGGCTGGCAGGCAGGTAGGTAACGGAGAAGCGCTCCCAGGTGAGCGGGCAAGAGTCTCTGGAATAGCTGGTGGTCACCGCACGTGACAACGGGACCTCCGGGCTGGCAAGCAGGCAGGTAACGGAGATGCGCTCCCAGGTGAGCGGGCAAGAGTCTCTGAGATAGCTGGTGGTCACAGCACGTGACAACGGAGCCTCTGGGCTGGCAAGCAGGCAGATAACGGAGAAGCGCTCCCAGGTGAGCGGGCAAGCTGGTCCATAGACAGACTGACCGGAGTAGTAAGGCAGACCGTCGGACCTCAGGCAAGCAGGCAGGTAGCTGATATGCGCTCCCAGGTGAGCGGGCAGGCTGGTCCTTTAGACAGACTGACAGGAGTAGTAAGGCAGACCGTCGGACCTCAGGCTGGCAGACAGGTAACAAGTATTCAGGCAGGAATCAGGCAGGTAACTAGCAGGAAACTGGCAGGAAACTGGCAGGTAACTGGCAGGTAACTGGCAACGGGACCTGAGGGCTGAAGCACAGGTGAGACACAGGTGCAAACAACATTGCTCGGGCACCTCCATTTTGGAGGAGGTGCCTTATATATGATGAAGTCCTCCGGCCATTGGCCGGGGACTCTTTAGGGCGGCGCGCGCGGCCCCTTTAAGAGGAGGGAAGCGCGCGCGCGCCCTAAGCACAGGGGCCGGGAAGGAGCGCGCGCTGAGAGCAGAGCAGGAGGAGGACGCCGGGACGGAGCGCGCGCTGACAGCAGAGCAGGAGGAGGACGCCGGGACGGAGCGCGCGCTGACAGCAGAGCGGGGAGAGGACGCCGGGACGGAGCGCGCGCTGACAGCAGAGCGGTGAGGGGAGCAGCGTCCCTGCCTAGCAGAGGGCAGGGACGCCAGCGCTACAGTACCCCCCCCTTTAGGCCCCCCCTTTTTTAGGCCAGACAGAAATTTAGCTAGGATGAGAGGGGCATGGATATTCTCCCGGGGCTCCCACGTTCTCTCCTCAGGACCAAACCCCCTCCAATCTACCAAGAAAAAGGTCTTTCCTCTTACCCTTTTGGTGGCAAGAATGTTCTCTACCTCAAACTCGTCCTCAGCAGAAACCGGAGCAAGAGGCGTACCTGTAGACTTAGAAAAAGAGTTAAGTACCACAGGTTTGAGGAGAGATACATGGAAGGAGTTAGGGATCCGTAAGTTGGCCGGGAGTTTCAATTTATAGGCCACCGGGTTGATCTGACTGATAACCTCCAGTGGGCCGATGAACCGAGGCCCCAACTTATAGGAAGGGATCTTGAGCCGGACATATTTGGACGAGAGCCAGACTTTATCCCCAGGACGGAATTGAGGAGGATCCAGACGTCCTTTGTCAGCGTGCCTTTTCATACGCTCGGATGACAGAAGGAGTGCGGACCGGGTACTCTCCCATATGGAGGAAGACTCGCTCTTGTGATTGTTGTACGAGAATTCGGCCCATGGCAGGAGATCCACCCAGTCAGAATGGTGAGCATTAACGAAGTGCCGGAGGTAACTGGTCAGGTTCTGATTGATCCGCTCCACTTGACCATTAGACTGTGGGTGGTAAGCGGAGGAGAAGTCCAGAGTGACGTCTAGCAATTTACAAGTGGCTCTCCAGAAACGAGAAGTGAACTGTACTCCTCGATCCGACACGATGTGACGGGGCAGGCCATGAAGACGGAAGATGTGGCGGATAAAGACTCTAGCCAGCTCGGGTGCAGACGGAAGACCAGGCAGGGGAATGAAGTGAGCCATCTTGGAAAAGCGGTCAGCGACCACCCAAATGACCGTACAACCGGCAGAGACGGGCAGATCAGTTACGAAGTCCATCGCTATATGCTGCCAGGGGGCAGCAGGTGCTGGCAGAGGAAGAAGGCGGCCGGCCGACAGATGTCTCGGAACCTTGTTGCGGGCGCAGGACACACAGGCAGAAACAAAGTCCATAACATCCTTGTGCAGGTTAGGCCACCAGTAGTGCCGGGTAATAAGCTGGAGGGTCTTTTTCTGACCGGCGTGACCAGCTAGTTTAGACGAATGACCCCAGTGTAGGATCCTCTCCCGATCAGGTACTGGTACGAACGTCTTACCAGGAGGAAGACGATTTAGACTCACGGGAGCCACCTGCATTACTCTGGCGGGATCGATGGGGCAGTCACATGGTCTATGAGGTGGTAATGTCTCTGCCTCCTCCATATCAAAGACATCAGCACAAGACCAATAAGGAATCGGAAGTCCAGGTAGATTAGCTGGGATAGGAGAGGGACGGACGGAATGGACGGGAACCAGACAGGTTTTATGACAGTCTTGTCCCCAGCGAAGGACTTCCCCGGTTTGCCAGTCAAGCACGGGTGCATGTCTCTGGAGCCAAGGCAGACCTAGCAAGAGGGCGTGAGAGAGTCCAGGCAGAACGTGAAGGGAGATACTCTCTGAATGCAGCATACCCACTTGCAGAGTAATGGATTCGGTGATGAATTGGATGGGGCGAGATAAGAGGCCCCCATCCACGGCAACAACAGACAAGGGTACAGCCAGAGGTTTGGTGGGGATGCGGTATTTCTCCACCAGGGACAGTGAAATAAGATTTCCGGCTGCTCCAGAGTCAAGTTGGGCTAGTTCGGAATAACGATTCTCCCCGCAGATGATTGAGACAGACAGCAGCAGAGATGGAGAGGATTTATTTTTGTCTAGATCAAGTCCTCTGAGCGAACCTAGACACAGGCGTTCTCCCGACCTCTCCGGGCAGGCACGGATCCGATGCTCCTTACTGCCACAGTAGAAGCAGCTCCCCTCGGCACGGCGAAAGTCCTGACGGGATTTGACCATCTTGGTCTGGTCGACCTGCATAGGCTCAGGAGAGTGTACCTGGGGAGAAACGGAAGGAGTGACGGGTTTCAGAAAAGTAGGAACCAGACGTGGAAGCCCCTTTTCACGGGTGACCTCTTTGGCACGTTCCTGGAACCGTAGGTCAATCCGGGTGGCAAGAGTTATTAGGTCATCGAGAGTGGTAGGAATGTCCCGACCAGCAAGTTCATCTTTAATACGGCCGGACAGACCCTCCCAGAAGACGGATACCAGAGCTTCGTTATCCCAGGCCAGCTCCGAGGCAAGGGTACGGAACCGTATGGCATATTGACCCACGGTGAGGCTTCCCTGACGGAGGCGTAGCAGAGATGATGCGGATGAGGTCCTCCGTCCGGGTTCGTCGAAGGCTTTCCGGAAAGCCGTGAGAAAGGCAGGCAAGTCGGACACCAGGGGGTCTCCTCTCTCCCATAGAGGATTTAGCCAGGCCAGAGCCTCCCCGGTGAGATGGGACATGATGAATGCAATTTTGGCTCGGTCGGAGTTAAACTGGTGGGACAATAGTTCAAAATGCAGGGTGCACTGATTTATGAAGCCCCGAGCCAGGACGGAGTCGCCTCCGAAGCGAGGAGGTGCAGAGAGCCGGGGTCCGGAAAAGGATACCATGGTACTGGCCGTAGTTGCAGGATCAGACAGGGTGTTCAGGCGAGTATTAACATTCCGCAGATGACCCAGGATGGCCTCCTGTTGGGACTTCAGACGGGACAGTTCAAGACAGAGGTCCGAGAGCGAGGGAGCTTGGGTGCCACCGGGTTCCATGGCCCGAGCAAACTGTAACGGGTCCGGGAGGCGGAACCTCTGAGCTACTATACAAGGGGGCGGCCCTTGTAAGGGAGCGGGTGGCAGTCTCTGGGTGAACGGACAGGGAGTTACGGCAAGTGATCAGGGCAGTCTCTGGGTAAGGGGTAGGTACGACCTGTGATGGCAGAGCCTCCGGGTAGGCTAGCAGGCAGATGGTAGATGTGTGCTCCCAGGTGAGCAAGCGAGAGTCTCTGGAATAGCAGGTGGTCACGGCACGTGACGGCGGAACCTCCGGGCTGGCAGGCAGGTAGGTAACGGAGAAGCGCTCCCAGGTGAGCGGGCAAGAGTCTCTGGAATAGCTGGTGGTCACCGCACGTGACAACGGGACCTCCGGGCTGGCAAGCAGGCAGGTAACGGAGATGCGCTCCCAGGTGAGCGGGCAAGAGTCTCTGAGATAGCTGGTGGTCACAGCACGTGACAACGGAGCCTCTGGGCTGGCAAGCAGGCAGATAACGGAGAAGCGCTCCCAGGTGAGCGGGCAAGCTGGTCCATAGACAGACTGACCGGAGTAGTAAGGCAGACCGTCGGACCTCAGGCAAGCAGGCAGGTAGCTGATATGCGCTCCCAGGTGAGCGGGCAGGCTGGTCCTTTAGACAGACTGACAGGAGTAGTAAGGCAGACCGTCGGACCTCAGGCTGGCAGACAGGTAACAAGTATTCAGGCAGGAATCAGGCAGGTAACTAGCAGGAAACTGGCAGGAAACTGGCAGGTAACTGGCAGGTAACTGGCAACGGGACCTGAGGGCTGAAGCACAGGTGAGACACAGGTGCAAACAACATTGCTCGGGCACCTCCATTTTGGAGGAGGTGCCTTATATATGATGAAGTCCTCCGGCCATTGGCCGGGGACTCTTTAGGGCGGCGCGCGCGGCCCCTTTAAGAGGAGGGAAGCGCGCGCGCGCGCGCCCTAAGCACAGGGGCCGGGAAGGAGCGCGCGCTGAGAGCAGAGCAGGAGGAGGACGCCGGGACGGAGCGCGCGCTGACAGCAGAGCAGGAGGAGGACGCCGGGACGGAGCGCGCGCTGACAGCAGAGCGGGGAGAGGACGCCGGGACGGAGCGCGCGCTGACAGCAGAGCGGTGAGGGGAGCAGCGTCCCTGCCTAGCAGAGGGCAGGGACGCCAGCGCTACACTCAGCAACATCACCCCGCAGAGTGACATGGCTGAGTTCTCTTGCACCTTCCAATACAACATCATCATCATCATCATCATCATCATCATCATCATCATCATCATGTAAAGCATTGACATTCACATTATCAGCATTAACCTTACCAACCGTATCAGATCGGGGAGGGGTGTCAGGGACATAATAAGCAAACATCCTCCCCAAATCAGTTCCCAACAAAACATTTGCAGGTAGGTTTTTGGATACTCCCACTTCCTTCACCCCACTCCCCGCACCCCAATCAATAAAAACCCGGGCCATGGGCAAGGGGCATCGGATGCCCCCAATCCCAGTGACAGTCAGGGTCTTTCCTGGAATAAGCGCTTCAGGGGACACCAGTTCAGGTCGGATGAGGGTTCGTTCGGCCCCAGTGTCCTTGAGGCCTACAGTGAGAGTGTCCCCCACCCTGACAGACTGAAAGTTTTCACAGGTCCTCCCAACCGGCCCACCCACCAAAAGAACTGAGGCATTAGGCCCTGGGGCCTTGGATGGGGGGTTCTTCCTCTGCTTCTCTGGGCAAGTGGCGCTGAGATGACCAGTCTGGTTGCAGGAATAACACCTGCGGGCATCGGATGCAGGCAGGGCCTTGGCAATGGGAAAAAGGCCTCCGGAAGGTCGGCTGGCAGGGGCAGGGATGGTGGTTGATGGCTTACCCCCTTTCCAGCTGGCGACGACCGGCTTCCGCACCTCTGGTCTCCGGTTGGCCTCGTAGGTGTCTGCGATCTGCGCTGCGCTGCTTTATTGGCATCAGGTGGCTCCCGATCCATCACGAACTGCCGTACCTCAGTCGGACACAGATGCAGGAACTGGTCTTTCACCATCAGGTCCTTTAGCTGCTCAAAGGTGGTCGCTGACAGTCCTTGGATCCACTGCTCAAAGTTGGTTCTGAGCCCGTCTACCACATCACGGTAGGTGTCCTGTGGTCCACGTTGGAGGGTTCTGAATTTTTTCCGGTAAACCTCCGGAGTCAGCTGGTACTTTTTTATCAGGGCCTGCTTGACGGCCTCATAGTCTCTCGAGGGAGGGAAGCAAACACCTCCAAAGCTTTTCCTCGGAGCCCTGGAGTCAAATATCTTGCCCATTGGTCGATGGGCAGCTGATACTGCCTGCAGGCCTTTTCAAAGCCTCGCAGAAATGTGTCCAAGTCCCCATCCTTTTCCATCACAGGGAAGTGCTCAGGACGAGGTTTAAAGCAGCTGGCACTGTTGGACTCACGGGTCTGCGTAGAGGGCGACTCCATCTGAATCCGGGCTAGCTCCAGCTGGTGTTGTCAGTCAGCTTGGGCTTGTCGCTCAGCAGCCTCTCGGTCAGCTTGGGCTTGTCGCTCAGCCCGCTCCTGGAATTTCAGGATCAGCTCCAGTCGTCCATCATGATTGTCTGTGGCGAGCTCCACCAAGGCCATCTGCAGGTGGGGGTCCACACTACCCTGGTTACGAGTATGGCTGGCAATCACTGGTTGGACCCCGGCAGCAGCGCCATCCGGGCCTTGGCTGGCCGCCCCCTCATCAGGGCTCTGCTGTTGGACGGGCTCTGCAGCATCTTGTAACAGTTCAGAAATCATTTGTTCTTTGCTTTTGCCGTGGGGGTCAATGCCTTTGATTATACATATTCCAGTAAGAGTGTCCTTTTTCTGCTGGTGATACCAGGACTCCCCAACTACGACCATGATCACCAAAATAAAAATAGAAAAGAAAAATCGAAGAAGGGTAGGGGTAACTGCTACACATACAGCATTGTCTCAGATCTAATAAACACTGAGTTCGATCTTCAAAACTTTTGTGCAAGTTTTTAGTGAGAGGAATGATTGCTCAAACCAGATCACTAATGTCCTATGATCCCACCGCTTGCCACCAATTTGTCATGAAAACAACACCCAGTCTTGGGTCAGACCTTGCAGCTCTCTGGCGCCCCCTTATCCTGCTGGTCAAACACGGTATTGACAGAGGATAAGCACGGGTGCAGCTGCTCTAATTTATGTCGACTATTGCGGCACGTGATGTGACAGGACGTATATATACCACCAGTTCCTTCCAGGAACGTATATATACCTCCGACCAACCACCCTCAAACCACAATATCACATAAATACTGGTATACTGCCACCACCGATCGCTTAACAGGTGGATCGGGTACCTGGTAGGTAACGTGAATTAGCGAGTGAGGAACGTGTTTGCTCGACATAGGACAAGAAGAAAGAAACTGCTCTCAGATTCTGTGGGGGGGACGGCTCCCCGGAAATTAGACTTGATTCCTTCACGCAGCGTGTAGTGCATGCGTCTGCATCCCTGGTTGGAATGGCTTGAAAAATGGCCGATCTGGTTTTGAGCAAGCAGCCAAAACTCTGGGGAACACCCCTTATTTACCTTACAAGGGGGCTCGGCTTTGCGAGCCCACCCAGCTGCAGAAGACCTAAAAAATCCTTCAGATTCCATATCTTGGTGTGGGGGGGGTCCCACATCCAAGAGGGAGATATCATCTGGACCGTCACCAATATTCATGAAGATAGATATTAAATATGAAACCTCTATGACGCTCAGAAGCTCAGAATCCATTATCTCAGTTCCCGGTCATTCCTCAGTTATGCAAGTTATACTATTGTAATGGGAAAAAGGTAAGCATTCAAAAAACGTGGTTCCGATGTTTCTGTCAGACCTGTGCGTGATTAAAATTGGCATAAAACGTTTGTACAATTAAACAATGGGATTTTTTGGAGGGATTTTCCGGTTTGTACCAGCGCTTGCCCTGGACTGAGGTTTTATGGCGGGTCATAAAAATTCCTGGTTTGGGGAAAAGCAAAAGTGAGTTCTATGTCTTCACTTACAAACAGATAGGGGATGGGTTTTTTTTTCCTTTTTTAAAACATCTCTCATTTTTAAAAACTCGGGCAAAAATACCTTTTGCCTGACATACAGTATTAGATACTTGAAGGGAGAAAATACGACCAGACCATATCAACCCAAAGTTGTAATAAAAATTAACTTTTATTCATAAATAGTGTAAAAAGTTTACTTAATAATTAATATAGGGCACAGTACAGAAATACGAAGAGACATATAACATGTAGAAAAAACCGTCTCACTGAAGGGACGATGTGGTCCACAAATAAAAAGGGGGGGAAGGGCCTCGGCACCACAGCTAAAACATGTATATATCTAGTCCTTCATCTGTTATACCAATAAAGAGGACTATCAGATAGCCACAGAGAAATACCCATAATAGTATCCATATAGTAATACATATCACAAGCAGTATTAAAGTACTTCAAGATTCCTCAAAGGGGACTCATAATCAGTACTGTCTAAATGCCATATGTGGACTACTAGGCTGTGCTTATCATCATATCAGGTGCACAGTATAAATATAGATAAGTGTAGACTTAAATGGAGGCAAATACTGCATAATGTCAGGAAGATTACCTGGGCTGCAAGCTGTAGTGTCGGGGCTCCCCCACGTGGACCGCTCGCCCACCCCAACGCACGTTTCGGCGTTTGCCTTCTTCAGGGGGCGTCAACTTCCTCCGGGGGAGTATGAATTTAAATATTATGCTGACCAATAAGATGAGGGGGGTGGACCCATAGTGACGCGCGTAGCGTCCCCGCTACCAAGCAACCAGTGACGCGGGCGTCATGCAAGGAATCACATGATAGTCACATGGACCCATGTGATGCAGGTCCTTGCATAGAGACGCCGAGCGGCACGGGGTACTCAGAAAGCGGCGACGCTCGCGCGTCAGGTCCTGATAGATTCACATGATTAGGGAACATACCGGAAAATATATATATTTTTCTTGCGTAATGTATATATATCTATTTTTCTTCTCACTGCCAACACATCAGTATATGGATGTATCACATAGTAACACCATGTCACAGACCACCAACTTAACATTATGACAGTCACAAAATACATCATTTCATCAATTATATATATCCCATCGTACAGATGGTTAGTGTAGATCATTTGCAATCCCATAAGCATATAAGTAAATGTGTAAGAGCCATATTGTTACACCAGTAATGCATACTAAGTGAGATTTTAAGAATAGAGATACCATCACATACAATATCACATGTTCACAAAAATCATACATGGTGTGGGGATAGCAAACTTCCCTGATCCAGATTCTATTAAGACAACAGGGTATATACATATCATAGAGCACAAGACAAAAAAGTCCACAGTATATATATATACACCGCAGTAGTTGTTCCCAGATGTGATGGATTATTCAATGTATTCATATTCACGTATTAGTCCATATGATATCAGTCATAGTATAGGTATAACTCGTCGGAGGAAGTAAGGTGCAAACGGATGGTGAAACACACTGAAAGTTAAAAAAGTATATTAAAATCATAAAAACCACAACAGAAATATGTAACAGGGGAGGGATCTAGAGAAACGGAGCGAAGCTGAGGTTCTCATTGAGTCCATTGGGATGTACGGTATTCAGTCGCCAAATCCATCTAGATTCAAGCTGAGCTAAACGTTGGCTCTGTCTACCTCCACGAATACCCATTCTCAACGCGTCTATCCCCCGGACCCTCAGGAGGGAACTATCACAGTGATGGTGCAATTTGAAATGTTTTGGTATGGTCCTGAGTGTGGAGGAATCCATGCAGTCGATCGCCGCCACAATCCCCAATATATGTTCTCTTATTCTAACTTTAAGTTGGCGCGTTGTTAGACCAATATAAATGAGCCCACAGGGACATGTGGCGTAGTAGATAACAAAACGTGAGGTACATGTAATCCGACATTTTATATCATAAATTTTTGTACCAGCTGCATTCGAGAAAGTACTGGTCCTGTCCATATTGGGGCAGGCGACACATCGACCGCACGGATAACTCCCACAGTCAGGACCTGATACGCCAAAAATAGTGGATATACTTGGTGCTGTCTGATAGTGACTGTGTACAAGATAGTCTCGGAGATTCCTAGATCGGCGTACAGTAATGGGTGGGCGGTCAGGAAGGATTTTTGACAGTACCGGGTCTGTCAACAAGATGGGCCAGGCTTGAGTCAAACATTTCCTCATGCGCCCAAATTGTCCATGATAGTTTGTTATAAACCTTGGTTTATCACTGATCTTGGGACTTCTTTGCCGATAGAGCAATTCGTGCCTGTTTGAATATTTGGCGCGATGATACGCTCTTTTCACCACTCGTTTACTGTAGCCTCTCTCATAGAATCTCTTCTTCATATCCATAGACTGTCTAGCAAAATCCTCATCGCTGGAACAAAGTCTGCGGAGTCGCAGAAATTGTCCAGTGGGTACTGAGCGAACCATCCACGGAGGGTGGGAGGATGACGCGTGAAGCAGCATATTCGTGGAGGTATCTTTTCTATAGATGTTTGTTTGAATCAGATTTTTGTGATCCCTCGTAAGGGTAACATCAAGAAAGTTGACTGTATCCGTATCCCAATTGAAAGTAATGTGAATATTCATATTATTGGTGTTGAGGAGTTGCACAAACATTTGCAAGTCCTCAACAGAACCCTGCCAGATCAGCAGGATGTCATCAATGTAAAAATAGATATATATACATTACGCAAGAAAAATATATATATTTTCCGGTATGTTCCCTAATCATGTGAATCTATCAGGACCTGATGCGCGAGCGTCGCCGCTTTCTGAGTACCCCGTGCCGCTCGGCGTCTCTATGCAAGGACCTGCATCACATGGGTCCATGTGACCATCATGTGATTCCTTGCATGACGCCCGCGTCACTGGTTGCTTGGTAGCGGGGACGCTACGCGCGTCACTATGGGTCCACCCCCCTCATCTTATTGGTCAGCATAATATTTAAATTCATACTCCCCCGGAGGAAGTTGACGCCCCCTGAAGAAGGCAAACGCCGAAACGTGCGTTGGGGTGGGCGAGCGGTCCACGTGGGGGAGCCCCGACACTACAGCTTGCAGCCCAGGTAATCTTCCTGACATTATGCAGTATTTGCCTCCATTTAAGTCTACACTTATCTATATTTATACTGTGCACCTGATATGATGATAAGCACAGCCTAGTAGTCCACATATGGCATTTAGACAGTACTGATTATGAGTCCCCTTTGAGGAATCTTGAAGTACTTTAATACTGCTTGTGATATGTATTACTATATGGATACTATTATGGGTATTTCTCTGTGGCTATCTGATAGTCCTCTTTATTGGTATAACAGATGAAGGACTAGATATATACATGTTTTAGCTGTGGTGCCGAGGCCCTTCCCCCCCTTTTTATTTGTGGACCACATCGTCCCTTCAGTGAGACGGTTTTTTCTACGTGGTATTTCTGTACTGTGCCCTATATTAATTATTAAGTAAACTTTTTACACTATTTATGAATAAAAGTTAATTTTTATTACAACTTTGGGTTGATATGGTCGTATTTTCTCCCTTCAAGTATCTAATTATGTTCAAACGACCCAACCTTCATTCTCATCAGTAGGTGCTAGCTATTTAGCAAGAGACACACTATCTTTGATATGCACCGATTGCGAAACCTATATTGGATATCTGACATACAGTATGTAGCTGATCGCATATACAGTATGTACAGTATGTATCTGATCGTATATACAGTATGTATCTGATCGTATATACACTATATACAGTATGTATCTGATCGTATGTACAGTATGTATCTGATCGCATATACAGTATGTACAGTATGTATCTGATCGTATATACAGTATGTATCTGATCGTATGTACAGTATGTATCTGATCGCATATACAGTATGTATCTGATCGTATGTACAGTATGTATCTGATCGCATATACAGTATGTACAGTATGTATCTGATCGTATATCCAGTATGTATCTGATCGCATATACAGTATGTACAGTATGTATCTGATCGTATATACAGTATGTACAGTATGTATCTGATCGTATATCCAGTATGTATCTGATCGCATATACAGTATGTATCTGATCGTATATCCAGTATGTACAGTATGTATCTGATCGTATGTACAGTATGTATCTGATCGCATATACAGTATGTACAGTATGTATCTGATCGTATATACAGTATGTATCTGATCGCATATACAGAATGTACAGTATGTATCTGATCGTATATACAGTATGTATCTGATCGTATATAGAGTATGTATCTGATGGTATATACAGTATATACAGTATGTATCTGATCGTATATACAGTATGTATCTGATCGCATATACAGTATGTATCTGATCGTATGTACAGTATATACAGTATGCATCTGATCGTATATACAGTATATACAGTATGTATCTGATCGTATATACAGTATGTATCTGATCGTATGTACAGTATATACAGTATGTATCTGATCGTATATACAGTATGCATCTGATCGCATATACAGTATGTACAGTATGTATCTGATCGTATGTACAGTATGTATCTGATCGTATATACAGTATATACAGTATGTATCTGATCGTATGTACAGTATGTATCTGATCGCATATACAGTATGTACAGTATGCATCTGATCGTAAATACAGTATATACAGTATGTATCTGATCGTATATACAGTATGTATCTCATCGCATATACAGTATATACAGTATGCATCTGACCGTATATACAGTATGTATCTGATCGTATGTACAGTATGTATCTGATCGCATATACAGTATATACAGTATGCATCTGATCGTATATACTGCATGTATCTGATCGTATGTACAGTATGTATCTGATCGCATATACAGTATATACAGTATGCATCTGATCGTATATCCAGTATATACAGTATGTATCAGATCGTATGTACAGTATGTATCTGGTCGCATATACAGTATGTATCTGATCGCATATACAGTATATACAGTATGTATCTGATCGTATGTACAGTATGTATCTGATCGTATATCCAGTATGTACAGTATGTATCTGATCGTATATCCAGTATATACAGTATGTATCTGATCGTATGTACAGTATGTACAGTATGTATCTGATCACATATACAGTATGTACAGTATGCATCTGATCGTATATCCAGTATATACAGTATGTATCTGATCGTATATCCAGTATATACAGTATGTATCTGATTGCATATACAGTATGTATCTGATGGTATGTACAGTATGTATCTGATCGTATATCCAGTATATACAGTATGTATCTGATCGTATGTACAGTATGTATCTGATCGCATATACAGTATATACAGTATGCATCTGATCGTATATCCAGTATATACAGTATGTATCTGATCGCATATACAGTATGTATCTGATGGTATGTACAGTATGTATCTGATCGTATATCCAGTATGTAGCTGATCGCATAAACAGAATGTACAGTATGTATCTGATCGTATATACAGTATGTATCTGATGGTATATACAGTATATACAGTATGTATCTGATTGTATATACAGTATGTATCTGATCGCATATACAGTATGTATCTGATCGTATGTACAGTTTATACAGTATGCATCTGATCGTATATACAGTATATACAGTATGTATCTGATCGTATATACAGTATGTATCTGATCGCATATACAGTATGTATCTGATCGTATGTACAGTATATACAGTATGTATCTGATCGTATATACAGTATGTATCTGATCGCATATACAGTATATACAGTATGTATCTGATCGTATATACAGTATGTACAGTATGCATCTGATCGTATATACAGTATATACAGTATGTATCTGATCGTATATATAGTATGTATCTGATCGCATATACAGTATGTACAGTATGTATCTGATCGCATATACAGTATATACAGTATGCATCTGATCGTATATCCACTATGTACAGTATGTATCTGATCGTATGTACAGTATGTATCTGGTCGCATATACAGTATGTACAGTATGCATCTGATCATATATCCAGTATATACAGTATGTATCTGATCGTATGTACAGTATGTATCTGATCGTATATACAGTATGTATCTGATCGTATATACAGTATATACAGTATGTATCTGATCGTATGTACAGTATGTATCTGATCGCATATACAGTATGTACAGTATGCATCTGATCGTAAATACAGTATATACAGTATGTATCTGATCGTATATACAGTATGTATCTCATCGCATATACAGTATATACAGTATGCATCTGACCGTATATACAGTATGTATCTGATCGTATGTACAGTATGTATCTGATCGCATATACAGTATATACAGTATGCATCTGATCGTATATACTGCATGTATCTGATCGTATGTACAGTATGTATCTGATCGCATATACAGTATATACAGTATGCATCTGATCGTATATCCAGTATATACAGTATGTATCAGATCGTATGTACAGTATGTATCTGATCGTATATCCAGTATGTACAGTATGTATCTGATCGTATATCCAGTATATACAGTATGTATCTGATCGTATGTACAGTATGTACAGTATGTATCTGATCACATATACAGTATGTACAGTATGTATCTGGTCGCATATACAGTATGTATCTGATCGCATATACAGTATATACAGTATGTATCTGATCGTATGTATAGTATGTATCTGATCGTATATCCAGTATGTACAGTATGTATCTGATCGTATATCCAGTATATACAGTATGTATCTGATCGTATGTACAGTATGTACAGTATGTATCTGATCACATATACAGTATGTACAGTATGCATCTGATCGTATATCCAGTATATACAGTATGTATCTGATCGTATATCCAGTATATACAGTATGTATCTGATTGCATATACAGTATGTATCTGATGGTATGTACAGTATGTATCTGATCGTATATCCAGTATATACAGTATGTATCTGATCGTATGTACAGTATGTATCTGATCGCATATACAGTATATACAGTATGCATCTGATCGTATATCCAGTATATACAGTATGTATCTGATCGCATATACAGTATGTATCTGATGGTATGTACAGTATGTATCTGATCGTATATCCAGTATGTAGCTGATCGCATAAACAGAATGTACAGTATGTATCTGATCGTATATACAGTATGTATCTGATGGTATATACAGTATATACAGTATGTATCTGATTGTATATACAGTATGTATCTGATCGCATATACAGTATGTATCTGATCGTATGTACAGTTTATACAGTATGCATCTGATCGTATATACAGTATATACAGTATGTATCTGATCGTATATACAGTATGTATCTGATCGCATATACAGTATGTATCTGATCGTATGTACAGTATATACAGTATGTATCTGATCGTATATACAGTATGTATCTGATCGCATATACAGTATATACAGTATGTATCTGATCGTATATACAGTATGTATCTGATCGCATATACAGTATGTACAGTATGCATCTGATCGTATATACAGTATATACAGTATGTATCTGATCGTATATATAGTATGTATCTGATCGCATATACAGTATGTACAGTATGTATCTGATCGCATATACAGTATATACAGTATGCATCTGATCGTATATCCACTATGTACAGTATGTATCTGATCGTATGTACAGTATGTATCTGGTCGCATATACAGTATGTACAGTATGCATCTGATCATATATCCAGTATATACAGTATGTATCTGATCGTATGTACAGTATGTATCTGATCGTATATACAGTATGCATCTGATCGTATATCCAGTATATACAGTATGTATCTGATCGCATATACAGTATGTACAGTATGTATCTGATCGCATATACAGTATGTACAGTATGTATCTGATCGCATATACAGTATATACAGTATGTATCTGATCGTATATACAGTATGTATCTGATCGTATATACAGTATATACAGTATGTATCTGATCGTATATACAGTATGTATCTGATCGTATATACAGTATATACAGTATGTATCTGATCGCATATACAGTATGTATCTGGTTGTATATACAGTATATACAGTATGTATCTGATCGCATATACAGTATATACAGTATGCATCTGATCGTATATACAGTATATACAGTATGTATCTGATCGTATGTACAGTATGTATCTGATCGTATATCCAGTATATACAGTATGTATCTGATCGTATATACAGTATATACAGTATGTATCTGATTGTATATACAGTATGTATCTGACCGTATATACAGTATATACAGTATGTATCTGATCGTATATACAGTATATACAATATGTATCTGATCGCATATACAGTATGTATCTGATCGTATATACAGTATGTATCTGATCGTATATACAGTATGCATCTGATCGTATATCCAGTATGTATCTGATCGCATATACAGTATGTACAGTATGCATCTGATCGTATATCCACTATGTACAGTATGTATCTGATCGTATGTACAGTATGTATCTGGTCGCATATACAGTATGTACAGTATGCATCTGATCATATATCCAGTATATACAGTATGTATCTGATCCTATATACAGTATGCATCTGATCGTATATCCAGTATGTATCTGATCGCATATACAGTATGTACAGTATGTATCTGATCGCATATACAGTATATACAGTATGTATCTGATCGTATATACAGTATGTATCTGATCGTATATACAGTATATACAGTATGTATCTGATCGCATATACAGTATGTATCTGGTTGTATATACAGTATATACAGTATGTATCTGATCGCATATACAGTATATACAGTATGCATCTGATCGTATATACAGTATATACAGTATGTATCTGATCGTATGTACAGTATGTATCTGATCGTATATCCAGTATATACAGTATGTATCTGATCGTATATACAGTATATACAGTATGTATCTGATTGTATATACAGTATGTATCTGACCGTATATACAGTATATACAGTATGTATCTGATCGTATATACAGTATATACAATATGTATCTGATCGCATATACAGTATGTATCTGATCGCATATACAGTATGTATCTGATCGTATGTACAGTATGTATCTGATCGCATATACAGTATGTATCTGAACGCATATACAGTATGTACAGTATGTATCTGATCGCATATACAGTATGTACAGTATGTATCTGATCGTATATACAGTATGTATCTGATCGTATGTACAGTATGTATCTGGTCGCATATACAGTATGTACAGTATGTATCTGATCGTATATACAGTATGTATCTGATCGTATATACAGTATGTATCTGATCGCATATACAGTATGTACAGTGTGTATCTGATCGTATATACAGTATGTATCTGATCGTATGTACAGTATGTATCTGGTCGCATATACAGTATGTACAGTATGTATCTGATCGTATATACAGTATGTATCTGATCGCATATCCAGTATGTATCTGATCGTATATCCAGTATGTACAGGATGTATAAGATCGCATATACAGTATGTACAGTATGTATTTGATCGCATATACAGTATGTAGCTGATCGCATATACAGTATGTACAGTATGTATCTGATCGTATATACAGTATGTATCTGATCGTATGTACAGTATGTATCTGATCGTATGTTTACAGTATGTATCTGATCGTATGTACAGTATGTATCTGATCGCATATACAGTATGTACAGTATGTATCTGATCGTATATCCAGTATGTATCTGATCGTATATCCAGTATGTACAGTATGTATCTGAACGTATATATACAGTATGTATCTGATCGTATGTACAGTATGTATCTTATCGCATATACAGTATGTACAGTATGTATCTGATCGTATGTACAGTATGTATCTGATCGTATATCCAGTATGTATCTGATCGTATATACAGTATATACAGTATGTATCTGATCGTATATACAGTACGTATCTGATCGTATATACAGTATGTACAGTATGTATCTGATCGTATATACAGTATGTACAGTATGTATCTGATCGCATATACAGTATGTATCTGATCGTATATCCAGTATGTACAGTATGTATCTGATCGTATGTACAGTATGTATCTGATCGCATATACAGTATATACAGTATGTATCTGATCGCATATACAGTATGTATCTGATCGTATATACAGTATGTAACTGATCGTATATACAGTATGTAACTGATCGTATGTACAGTATGTACAGTATGTATCTGATCGTATATACAGAATATACAGTATGTATCTGATGGTATATCCAGTATGTACAGTATGTATCTGATCGCATATACATTATATATCTGATCGCATATCCAATATGTACAGTATGTATCTGATGGTATATCCAGTATGTATCTGATCGCATATACAGTATGTATCTGATCGCATATACATTATGTATCTGATCTTATATCCAGTATGTACAGTATGTATCTGATCGCATATACAGTATGTATCTGATCGTATGTACAGTATGTATCTGATCGTATATCCAGTATGTATCTGATCGTATATACAGTATGTATCTGATTGCATATAGAGTATGTACAGTATATACAGTATGTATCTGATCGTATATCCAGTATATACAGTATGTACAGTATATATCTGATCGTATATACAGTATGTATCTGATCGTATGTACAGTATGTATCTGATTGCATATAGAGTATGTACAGTATATACAGTATGTATCTGATCGTATATCCAGTATATACAGTATGTACAGTATATATCTGATCGTATATCCAGTTTGTATCTGATCGCATATACAGTATATACAGTATGTATCTGATCGTATGTACAGTATGTATCTGATCGCATATACAGTATATACAGTATGTATCTGATCGTATGTACAGTATGTATCTGATCGCATATACAGTATGTATCAGATCGTATATCCAGTATGTACAGTATGTATCTGATCGCATATACAGTATGTACAGTATGTATCTGATCGTATGTACAGTATGTATCTGATCGCATATACAGTATATACAGTATGTATCTGATCGTATGTACAGTATGTATCTGATCGCATATACAGTATATACAGTATGTATCTGATCGTATGTACAGTATGTATCTGATCGCATATACAGTATGTATCAGATCGTATATCCAGTATGTACAGTATGTATCTGATCGCATATACAGTATGTACAGTATGTATCTGATCGTATATACAGTATGTATCTGATCGCATATACAGTATGTACAGTATGTATCTGATCGTATATACAGTATGTATCTGATCGCATATACAGTATGTACAGTATGTATCTGATCGTATGTACAGTATGTATCTGATCGCATATACAGTATGTATCTGATCGCATATACAGTATGTATCTGATCGTATGTACAGTATATACAGTATGTATCTGATCGTATATACAGTATGTATCTGATCGCATATACAGTATGTACAGTATGTATCTGATCGTATATACAGTATGTATCTGATCGCATATAAAGTATGTATCAGATCGTATGTACAGTATGTATCTGATCGCATATACAGTATGTATCTGATCGTATGTACAGTATGTATCTGATCGTATGTACAGTATGTATCTGATCGCATATACAGTATGTATCTGATCGTATGTACAGTATATACAGTATGTATCTGATCGTATATACAGTATGTATCTGATCGCATATACAGTATGTACAGTATGTATCTGATCGCATATACAGTATGTATCTGATCGTATGTACAGTATGTATCTGATCGTATATACAGTATGTATCTGATCGTATGTACAGTATGTATCTGATCGCATATACAGTATATACAGTATGTATCTGATCGTATGTACAGTATGTATCTGATCGCATATACAGTATATACAGTATGTATCTGATCGTATGTACAGTATGTATCTGATCGCATATACAGTATATACAGTATGTATCTGATCGCATATACAGTATGTATCAGATCGTATATCCAGTATGTACAGTATGTATCTGATCGCATATACAGTATGTACAGTATGTATCTGATCGTATATACAGTATGTATCTGATCGCATATACAGTATGTATCTGATCGTATATCCAGTATGTACAGTATGTATCTGATCGTATGTACAGTATGTATCTGATCGTATATCCAGTATGTACAGTATGTATCTGATCGTATATACAGTATGTATCTGATCGTATATACAGTATGTATCAGATCGTATATCCAGTATGTACAGTATGTATCTGATCGTATATACAGTATGTATCAGATCGTATATCCAGTATGTACAGTATGTATCTGATCGCATATACAGCATGCACAGTATGTATCTGATCGCATATACAGTATGTACAGTATGTATCTGATCGTATATACAGTATGTACAGTATGTATCTGATCGCATATACAGTATGTATCTGATCGTATATACAGTATGTACAGTATGTATCTGATCGCATATACAGTATGTACAGTATGTATCTGATCGCATATACAGTATGTATCTGGTCGTATATACAGTATGTACAGTATCTGGTCGTATATCCAGTATGTATCTGATCGCATATACAATATGTACAGTATGTATCTGATCGCTTATACAGTATGTATCTGATCGTATGTACAGTATGTATCTGATCGCATATACAGTATGTACAGTATGTATCTGATCGCATATACAGTATGTATCTGATCGTATATACAGTATGTACAGTATGTATCTGATCGCATATACAGTATGTACAGTATGTATCTGATCGCTTATACAGTATGTATCTGATCGTATGTACAGTATGTATCCGATCGCATATACAGTATGTACAGTATATATCTGATCGCATATACAGTATGTATCTGATCGTATATACAGTATGTATCTGATCGCATATACAGTATGTACAGTATGTATCTGATCGCATATACAGTATGTATCTGATCGTATGTACAGTATGTATCTGATCGTATATCCAGTATATACAGTATGTATCTGATCGTATATACAGTATGTATCTGATCGTATGTACAGTATGTATCTGATCGCATATACAGTATGTATCTGATCGTATGTACAGTATATACAGTATGTATCTGATTGCATATACAGTATGTACAGTATGTATCTGATCGTATATCTAGTATGTATCTGATCGCATATACAGTATGTATCTGATCGTATATCCAGTATGTACAGTATGTATCTGATCGTATATATACAGTATGTATCTGATCGTATGTACAGTATGTATCTGATCGTATGTACAGTATGTATCTGATAGCATATACAGTATGTACAGTATGTATCTGATCGTATATACAGTATGTATCTGATCGCATATACAGTATGTACAGTATGTATCTGATCGTATATCCAGTATGTATCTGATCGTATATCCAGTATGTACAGTATGTATCTGATCGTATATACAGTAGGTATCTGATGGTATGTACAGTATGTATCTGATCGTATATACAGTAGGTATCTGATGGTATGTACAGTATGTATCTGATCGTATATCCAGTATGTATCTGATCGTATATACAGTATATACAATATTTATCTGATCGTATATACAGTATGTATCTGATCGTATATACAGTATGTACAGTATGTATCTGATCGTATATACAGTATGTATCTGATCGTATATACAGTATATACATTATGTATCTGATCGTATATACAGTATGTATCTGATCGTATATACAGTATATACAGTATGTATCTGATCGTATATACAGTATGTATCTGGTCGCATATACAGTATGTACAGTATGTATCTGATCGTAAGTATAGTATGTATCTGATCGTATATACAGTATGTATCTGATCGTATATACAGTATATACAGTATGTATCTGATCGTATATCCAGTATGTATCTGATCGTATATACAGTATATACAGTATGTATCTGATCGTATATACAGTATGTATCTGGTCGCATATACAGTATGTACAGTATGTATCTGATCGTATATACAGTATGTATCTGATCGTATATACAGTATGTATCTGATCGTATGTATAGTATGTACAGTATGTATCTGATCGTATATACAGTTTATACTGTATGTATCTGATCGTATATCCAGTATGTACAGTATGTATCTGATCGTATATACAGTATGTATATGATCGCATATACATTATATATCTGATCGCATATCCAATATGTACAGTATGTATCTGATCGCATATACAGTATGTATCTGATCGTATATCCAGTATGTACAGTATGTATCTGATCGCATATATAGTATGTATCTGATCGTATGTACAGTATGTATCTGATCGTATATACAGTATGTATCTGATCGTATGTACAGCATGTATCTGGTTGCATATACAGTATGTACAGTATGTATCTGATCGTATATACAGTATGTATCTGATCGCATATACAGTATGTATCTGATCGTATGTACAGTATGTATCTGATCGTATATCCAGTATGTATCTGATCGCAAATACAGTATGTATCTGATCGTATGTACAGTATGTACAGTATGTATCTGATCGTATATACAGTATGTATCTGATCGTATATCCAGTATGTACAGTATGTATCTTATCGTATGTACAGTATGTATCAGATCGTATATCCAGTATGTACAGTATGTATCTGATCGTATATACAGTATGTATCTGATCGTATATACAGTATGTATCTGATCGCATATACTGTATGTACAGTATGTATCTGATCGTATGTATAGTATGTATCTGATCGCATATACAGTATATACAGTATGTATCTGATCGTATATACAGTATGTATCTGATCGCATATACAGTATGTACAGTATGTATCTGATCGTATATACAGTATGTATCTGATCGTATGTACAGTATATACAGTATGTATCTGATCGTATATACAGTATGTATCTGATCGCATATACAGTATGTACAGTATGTATCTGATCGTATGTATAGTATGTATCTGATCGCATATACAGTATATACAGCATGTATCTGATCGTATATACAGTATGTATCTGATCGCATATACAGTATGTACAGTATGTATCTGATCATATATACAGTATGAATCTGATCGCATATACAGTATGTACAGTATGTATCTGATGGTATGTACAGTATGTATCTGATCGTATGTACAGTATATACAGTATGTATCTGATCATATATACAGTATGAATCTGATCGCATATACAGTATGTACAGTATGTATCTGATCGTATGTACAGTATGTATCTGATCGTATGTACAGTATGTATCTGATCGTATATACAGTATGTACAGTATGTATCTGATCGTATATACAGTATGTATCTGATCGCATATACAGTATGTACAGTATGTATCTGATCGTAAGTATAGTATGTATCTGATCGCATATACAGTATTTACAGTATGTATCTGATCGTATGTACAGTATATACAGTATGTATCTGATCGTATATACAGTATGTATCTGATCGCATATACAGTATGTACAGTATGTATCTGATCGTATGTATAGTATGTATCTGATCGCATATACAGTATATACAGTATGTATCTGATAGTATGTACAGTATGTATCTGATCGCATATACAGTATGTACAGTATGTATCTGATCGTATGTACAGTATGTATCTGATCGTATGTACAGTATATACAGTATGTATCTGATCATATATACAGTATGTATCTGATCGCATATACAGTATGTACAGTATGTATCTGATCTTATGTACAGTATGTATCTGATCGCATATACAGTATGTACAGTATGTATCTGATCGTATATACAGTATGTATCTGATCGTATATCCAGTATATACAGTATGTATCTGATCGTATATCCAGTATATACAGTATGTATCTGATCGTATGTACAGTATGTATCTGATTGTATATCCAGTATGTACAGTATGTATCTGATCGTATGTACAGTATGTATCTGATCGTATATCCAGTATGTACAGTATGTATCTGATCGTATATATACAGTATGTATCTGATCGTATGTACAGTATGTATCTGATCGTATGTACAGTATGTATCTGATAGCATATACAGTATGTACAGTATGTATCTGATCGTATATACAGTATGTATCTGATCGCATATACAGTATGTACAGTATGTATCTGATCGTATATCCAGTATGTATCTGATCGTATATCCAGTATGTACAGTATGTGTCTGATCGTATATCCAGTATGTATCTGATCGTATATACAGTAGGTATCTGATGGTATGTACAGTATGTATCTGATCGTATATACAGTAGGTATCTGATGGTATGTACAGTATGTATCTGATCGTATATCCAGTATGTATCTGATCGTATATACAGTATATACAATATTTATCTGATCGTATATACAGTATGTATCTGATCGTATATACAGTATGTACAGTATGTATCTGATCGTATATACAGTATGTATCTGATCGTATATACAGTATATACATTATGTATCTGATCGTATATACAGTATGTATCTGATCGTATATACAGTATATACAGTATGTATCTGATCGTATATACAGTATGTATCTGGTCGCATATACAGTATGTACAGTATGTATCTGATCGTAAGTATAGTATGTATCTGATCGTATATACAGTATGTATCTGATCGTATATACAGTATATACAGTATGTATCTGATCGTATATCCAGTATGTATCTGATCGTATATACAGTATATACAGTATGTATCTGATCGTATATACAGTATGTATCTGGTCGCATATACAGTATGTACAGTATGTATCTGATCGTATATACAGTATGTATCTGATCGTATGTATAGTATGTACAGTATGTATCTGATCGTATATACAGTTTATACTGTATGTATCTGATCGTATATCCAGTATGTACAGTATGTATCTGATCGTATATACAGTATGTATATGATCGCATATACATTATATATCTGATCGCATATCCAATATGTACAGTATGTATCTGATCGCATATACAGTATGTATCTGATCGTATATCCAGTATGTACAGTATGTATCTGATCGCATATATAGTATGTATCTGATCGTATGTACAGTATGTATCTGATCGTATATACAGTATGTATCTGATCGTATGTACAGCATGTATCTGGTTGCATATACAGTATGTACAGTATGTATCTGATCGTATATACAGTATGTATCTGATCGCATATACAGTATGTATCTGATCGTATGTACAGTATGTACAGTATGTATCTGATCGTATATCCAGTATGTATCTGATCGCAAATACAGTATGTATCTGATCGTATGTACAGTATGTACAGTATGTATCTGATCGTATATACAGTATGTATCTGATCGTATATCCAGTATGTACAGTATGTATCTTATCGTATGTACAGTATGTATCAGATCGTATATCCAGTATGTACAGTATGTATCTGATCGTATATACAGTATGTATCTGATCGTATATACAGTATGTATCTGATCGCATATACTGTATGTACAGTATGTATCTGATCGTATGTATAGTATGTATCTGATCGCATATACAGTATATACAGTATGTATCTGATCGTATATACAGTATGTATCTGATCGCATATACAGTATGTACAGTATGTATCTGATCGTATATACAGTATGTATCTGATCGTATGTACAGTATATACAGTATGTATCTGATCGTATATACAGTATGTATCTGATCGCATATACAGTATGTACAGTATGTATCTGATCGTATGTATAGTATGTATCTGATCGCATATACAGTATATACAGCATGTATCTGATCGTATATACAGTATGTATCTGATCGCATATACAGTATGTACAGTATGTATCTGATCATATATACAGTATGAATCTGATCGCATATACAGTATGTACAGTATGTATCTGATGGTATGTACAGTATGTATCTGATCGTATGTACAGTATATACAGTATGTATCTGATCATATATACAGTATGAATCTGATCGCATATACAGTATGTACAGTATGTATCTGATCGTATGTACAGTATGTATCTGATCGTATGTACAGTATGTATCTGATCGTATATACAGTATGTACAGTATGTATCTGATCGTATATACAGTATGTATCTGATCGCATATACAGTATGTACAGTATGTATCTGATCGTAAGTATAGTATGTATCTGATCGCATATACAGTATTTACAGTATGTATCTGATCGTATGTACAGTATATACAGTATGTATCTGATCGTATATACAGTATGTATCTGATCGCATATACAGTATGTACAGTATGTATCTGATCGTATGTATAGTATGTATCTGATCGCATATACAGTATATACAGTATGTATCTGATAGTATGTACAGTATGTATCTGATCGCATATACAGTATGTACAGTATGTATCTGATCGTATGTACAGTATGTATCTGATCGTATGTACAGTATATACAGTATGTATCTGATCATATATACAGTATGTATCTGATCGCATATACAGTATGTACAGTATGTATCTGATCTTATGTACAGTATGTATCTGATCGCATATACAGTATGTACAGTATGTATCTGATCGTATATACAGTATGTATCTGATCGTATATCCAGTATATACAGTATGTATCTGATCGTATATCCAGTATATACAGTATGTATCTGATCGTATGTACAGTATGTATCTGATCGTATATACAGTATGTACAGTATGTATCTGATCGTATATACAGTATGTATCTGATCGTATATCCAGTATATACAGTATGTATCTGATTGTATATCCAGTATGTACAGTATGTATCTGATCGTATGTACAGTATGTATCTGATCGTATATACAGTATGTACAGTATGTATCTGATCATATATACAGTATGTATCTGATCGCATATACAGTATGTACAGTATGTATCTGATCATATATACAGTATGTATCTGATCGCATATACAGTATGTATCTGATCGTATATCCAGTATGTACAGTATGTATCTGATCGTATGTACAGTATGTATCTGATCGCATATACAGTATGTACAGTATGTATCTGATCATATATACAGTATGTATCTGATTGCATATACAGTATGTATCTGATCGTATATCCAGTATGTACAGTATGTATCTGATCGTATATCCAGTATATACAGTATGTATCTGATCGCATATACTGTATGTACAGTATGCATCTGATCGTATATACAGTATATACAGTATGTATCTGATCGTATATACAGTATGTATCTGATCGTATATCCAGTATATACAGTATGTATCTGATCGTATGTACAGTATGTATCTGGTCGCATATACAGTATGTACAGTATGTATCTGATAGTATATACAGTATGTATCTGATCGTATATACAGTATGTATCTGATCGTATATACAGTATGTACAGTATGTATCTGATCGTATATACAGTATGTATCTGATCGTATATCCAGTATGTACAGTATGTATCTGATCGTATGTACAGTATGTATCTGATCGTATATCCAGTATGTACAGTATGTATCTGATCGTATGTACAGTATGTATCTGATCGCGTATACAGTATGTACAGTATGTATCTGATCATATATACAGTATGTATCTGATCGCATATACAGTATGTATCTGATCGTATATCCAGTATGTACAGTATGTATCTGATCGTATGTACAGTATGTATCTGAACGTATATCCAGTATGTACAGTATGTATCTGATCGTATATCCAGTATATACAGTATGTATCTGATTGCATATACAGTATGTATCTGATCGTATATCCAGTATATACAGTATGTATCTGATCGTATGTACAGTATGTATCTGGTCGCATATACAATATGTACAGTATGTATCTGATCGTATATACAGTATGTATCTGATCGTATGTACAGTATGTATCTGATCGTATATCCAGTATGTACAGTATGTATCTGATCGTATATACAGTATATACAGTATGTATCTGATCATATGTACAGTATGTATCTGATCGTATATACGGTATGTACAGTATGTATCTGATCGTATATACAGTATGTATCTGATCGTATATCCAGTATGTATCTGATCGCATATACAGTATGTATCTGATCGTATATCCAGTATGTATCTGATCGTATATACAGTATGTACAGTATGTATCTGATCGTATGTACAGTATGTATCTGGTCGCATATACAGTATGTACAGTATGTATCTGGTCGTATATCCAGTATATACAATATGTATCTGATGGTATATACAGTAGGTATCTGATGGTATGTACAGTATGTATCTGATCGTATATACAGTATGTATCTGATCGTATGTACAGTATGTATCTGATCGTATATACAGTATGTATCTGATCGTATGTACAGTATGCATCTGATCATATATACAGTATGTATCTGATGGTATATACAGTATGTATCTGATCGTATGTACAGTATGTATCTGATCGTATATACAGTATGTATCTGATCGTTTATCCAGTATATACAATGTGTATCTGATCGTATATACAGTATGTATTTGATGGTATATACAGTTTATACAGTATGTATCTGATGGTATATACAGTATGTACAGTTTGTACAGTGGGGGAAATAAGTATTTGATTCCTTGCTGTTTTTGTAAGTTTGACCACTGACACAGACATGAACAGTCTTTAATTTTAAGTTTTGGTTAATTTTAACATTGAAAGACAGAATATCCAAAACAAATTCAATTGTATCAATAAGATAATTTTTTTTTGCATTTTGCAGGGAGAAATAAGTATTTGATCCCTCTGGCAAACAACACTTAATACTTGGTGGCAAAACCCTTGTTAGCAAGCACAGCAGTCAGACATTTTTTGTAGTTGATGATGAGGGTTGCGCACATGTCAGGAGGAGTTTTGGTCCACTCCTCTTTGCAGATCATCTCTAAATCATTCATATTTTGAGGCTGTCTCTTGGCAACTCGGAGCTTCAACTCCCTCCATAAGTTTTCTATGGGATTAAGGTCTGGAGACTGGCTAGGCCACTCCATGACCTTACTGTGCTTCTTTTTGAGCCACTCCTTTGTTACCTTGGCTGTATGTTTTTGGTCATTGTCTTGCTGGAAGACCCAGCCACAACCCATCTTCAATGCTCTTACTGAGGGAAGGAGGTTGTTTGCCAAACCGGCGATATATGACCCCATCCATCTTCCCTTCAGTATGGTGCAGTCATCATGTCCCCTTTGCAGAAAAGCACCCCCAAAGTATAATGTTTCCCCCACCATGCTTCATGGTTGGGACGATGTTCTTAGGGTTGTACTCATCCTTCTTCTTCCTCCAAACACGGCGAGTTGAGTTAATTCCAAAGAGCTCAATTTTTTTCTCATCTGACCACAGCACCTACTCCCAATAACTCACAGAATCATCCAGGTGTTCACTGGCAAACTTCAGATGGGCCTGCACATGTGCCTTCTTGAGCAGGGGGACCTTGCGGGCACTGCAGGATTTTAAACCTTTAAGTCGTAATGTGTTACCAATGGTTTTCTTGGTGACTGTGGTCCCAGCTGCCTTGAGATCATTAACAAGGTCCCCCCATGTAGTTTTAGGCTGATCTCTCACCTTCCTCATGATTAAGGATACCCCACGAGGTGAGATTTTGCATGGTTCCCCAGATCGATGTCAATTGACAGTCATTTTGTATTTCTTCCATTTTCTTACTATTGCACTAACAGTTGTCTCCTTCTCACCCAGCGTCTTACTTATGGTTTTGTAGCCCATTCCAGCTTTGTGCAGGTCTATGATCTTCTCCCTGACATCCTTAGAAAGCTCTTTGGTCTTGCCCATGTTGTAGAGGTTAGAGTCTGACTGATTAACTGAGTCTGTGGACAGGAGTCTTTTATACAGGTGACTATGTAAGACAGCTGTCTTTAATGCAGGTAACGAGTTGATTAGGAGCGTCTAACTGGTCTGTAGGAGCCAGAACTCATAATGGTTTGTAGGGGATCAAATACTTATTTCTCATTGCAAAATGCAAATAAATGTATCTAATTTATACAAAGTGATTTTCTTGATTCTTTTTTGGATATTCTATCTCTCAATGTTATAATTAACCTTCCCTTAAAATTATAGACTGTTCATGTCTTTGTCAGTGGGCAAACTTACAAAAACAGCATGGGATCAAATACTTATTTCCCCCACTGTATCTGATCGTATGTACAGTATGTATAGTATGCATCTGAGCTATTGTTAATAAATTCATGATAATCAACATCTGCAGATTATTCCTCAATCATAAACAACTTGTTTGAACAAATTGTGATTTATTGTTTCCCTGATATCATATAAGCAGCAATAAAACCTAATAGTATAAAGCAATACAATGTAACAAAATGTAAGAACGTCACAATGTGACATAAAAACTGCAGAGCTATAAATGATGTGATGAATACCATACCCTCATATAATAGTGAGTGCAGCTCTGGAGTATAATACAGGATGTAACTCAGGATCAGTAATGTAATGTATGTACACAGTGACTGCACCAGCAGAATAGTGAGTGCAGCTCTGGAGTATAATACAGGATGTAACTCAGGACCAGTAATGTAATGTATGTGTAGCGTCGGCGTCCCTGCCTCCTACTAGGCAGGGACGCTGTTCCCCTCACCTCTCCGCTCCGTGCCCGGCGTCCTCCTCCCGCCCTGCTGGCAGCGCGCGCTGCTTCCCAGCCACTGTGCTTAGGGCGCGCGCGCTCCCCCTCTCTTAAAGGGGCCGGAGGACTTCACCATATATAAGGCACCTCCTCCAAAATGGAGGTGCCCGAGTAATGTTGTTGCAAAGCCTTCACTCTGCTTCAGCCCTCAGGTCCCGTTACCAGTTACCTGCCAGTCACCTGCCAGATTCCTGCTTGATACCTGCCTGATATCTGCTTACCTGCTTGCAAGCCTGCGGTCCGACGGTCTGCCTTCCGACACCTGTCAGTCTGTCTATGGACCAGCCTGCCCGCTCACCTGGGAGCGCTCACCTGCTACCTACCTGCTAGCCTACCTGAAGGCTCTGCCGTCACTTGCCGTGACCACCTGCCTGTCCAGAGACTCTTACCCGCTCACCTGGGAGCGCTCACCTGCTACCTGCCTGCTAGCCTACCTGGAGGCTCTGCCATCACTTGCCGTGACCACCTGCCCGTCCAGAGACTCTTGCCCGCTCACCTGGGAGCGCTCACCTGCTACCTGCCTGCTAGCCTACCTGGAGGCTCTGCCGTCACTTGCCCTGACCACCTGCCCGTCCAGAGACTCTTGCCCGCTCACCTGGGAGCGTCCACCTGCTACCTGTCTGCTAGTCTACCCAGAGACTGTCCCTGTTACTTGCCGTGACTACCTGCCCTTCTACCCAGAGACTGTCCCTGTCACTTGCCGTGACTACTTGCCCTTCTACCCAGAGACTGTCCCTGTTACTTGCCGTGACTACCTGCCCTTCTACCCAGAGACTGTCCCTGTCACTTGCCGTGACTACCTGACCGTCTTCACTGGGACCCACCCGCTTCCTTACAAGGACCGCCCCCTTGTATAGTTGCTCAGAGGTTCCGCCTCCCAGACCCGTTACAGTTTGCTCGGGCCATGGAACCCGGTGGCACCCAAGCTCCCTCGCTCTCGGACCTATGTCATGAACTGTCCCGTCAGAGGTCCCAACAGGAGTCCATCCTGAGCCACCTGCGGAATGTCAACTCTCGCCTGGACACTCTGACTGCTCCACCAGCAACCACCGCTAGTGTCATGACTCGCAGCCCGGCAGCGCCGCTGCCCACCAATACCATGGCATCCTGTCCCGGACCCCGGCTTTCTGCACCTCCTCACTTCGGAGGCGACCCCGCTCAAGCTCGGGGCTTCATAAACCAGTGCACCCTGCACTTTGAACTCCTGTCCCACCAGTTTATCTCCGACCGGGCCAAAGTAGCCTTCATCATGTCCCATCTCACGGGGGAGGCACTGGCTTGGCTAAATCCTCTATGGGAGAGAGGAGACCCCCTGGTGTCCAACCTGCCAGCCTTTCTCACGGCCTTCCGGAAGGTCTTCGACGAACCCGGACGGAAGACCTCATCCGCATCATCTCTGCTACGCCTCCATCAAGGAAATCTCACCGTGGGCCAATATGCCATACGGTTCCGTACCCTTGCTTCGGAGCTGGCCAGGGATAACGACGCCCTGGTGTCTGTCTTTTGGGAGGGTCTGTCCGGCCGTATTAAAGATGAACTCGCCGGTCGGGACTAGTGTTGAGCCACCCCCGTAGTGTTCGAGTTCGGTTCGGTTCGTCGAACACCCGTGTGTTCGCCGAACTGTTCGTCGAACTGTTCGTCGAACACCTTCGAACACCGTTAAAACCAATGGCAGGCAAACAAAAACACATAGAAACACATAGAAAACACCTTCAAAGGTGTCCAAAAGCTGACAAACTGCTCAGAAGACACAACTAACACATGGAAAAGTGACAAGTACATATAGTCATGCGAAAAGAAAAGAGGTGGAGGAGTAAAAGGAGGGGGAGACACAGATATAGCCATGTCATGCCCTTCTAAAATCCAAAAAGTGAGAAGCCGAGACGGCCAGTCCGCTCCTGCCCGTGCCACCTCTGTGTCGCCGGGTTTGTGCCAGAGCCGCGGTGAACCCTGACGGCCAGCCCCCCTCTCCCAATACTGGTGCCTGTCCGCTGGTGGGTCGAGAGAGCCCCCCTGTGGTGGAGGCAGCTCTAAGCTTTTTAATTTAAATTGTCCCTCTAATTTGAATGAATACACTTTAAATCCATTTACAAGGATCTATTGGAGGGCAAGTCTCATGCCAGCAGCCGCGTAATTCCAGCTCCAGTAGCGTCCACTAAAGCTGCTGCAGTTAAAAAGCTTTTATAAGGATCGAGCTCAGCTGTCCACCGCAAGGCATCCTAGTGCCAGTCCCAGCCCCTATGCCTTGGGGTGCCTCCTGATGTTCTTCACTAAGTATCCCGTGGTCCCGAAGCATTTCCTTTGAAAAAATTAAGTGTCCAAACTACAGGTGGTGTAGCTTGCTTAACAGCCGGGATAATCCGCTGACTAGCAGACACTGCTACTAGGCACAAAGTATTTCCTGGGCTAGATGCAGTTAAAAATTTGTAAGTAGATACTCTCGTTGGATGCTGAGAAAGCATTCCATAGAGTCTCCTGGCACGCCATATATGATTCTCTTAAAAAGCTTGGGGTAGGGGTCTAGGGGACCCTTTTATAGCCAAAATCACGGCCCTGTATCACAATACGTCACCTAGGCTGAAGATAAATGGAACTGTAGCACCGAGGGCTCGGTTGCTACAGACGTATTGCACCTCACCCAGAGGTGTGATATCTCACTCTCAGATAAGGATGGAGTGTGGATCAGGACCCGACACCTGCATGCATTACACTACATTGCCGTGGGGCAGGGCGACCAATATGCCCCTGAGATGGGCACGACAGTCCCTGTCCCTGGCTGGAGTGGGGGGAGGGAACACTGAGGAAGGGGAACCCTGCAGTGCAGGAGCAGGGAGGAAGCAGTTCCTGGGTGCATTGAGAAGGGAGTATAAAAGGTGGGCACCATCTTAGTTCAGTGCAGAGAAGTCTGAGCAGAAGTGGCAGGGAGCAGGGGCTCTGCATGAGCTCTGCTCCGGAGGCGGGCCTAGTAACAGAGGCCCAGGCCTGCAAGAGGGAGAAGGAAGGAAGAGGAGCGGAGAAGGCTCCAGGAACGAGGAATGAAGGGATCCCAGGGGTGCGGACGGGCGAGTCGCCACCGCACGCCCGAATCCACCTGCGTGGAGGGGTCAGGCCAAAGGGGGAGACCGGTCCCCGAACTAGTGGAGGCAGGAAACGACCCTCAGCTAGAAACCGGAGGCTCTGACATTTTATGTGGCGCAGCCCCTTGCTCCACCCGCTAGGAAGGCACCACATAGGGTCAGGGAAACTGGCGCCAAGTTTACCAAGAGGAGGCCCGAGGCAGCCGGACAGAAGTGTTGGTAAGAAAGGCCAGACAAAGGACACACAAAGGGGGTCCTGTGAAGCGCTCCAAAGTTATCTGGGAGTTGTCTGAGCCCCTCACCTGGTGAGCACAGTACGACGTGGGCAGCCGTTACCTGCAGACGTGGTCTGGATAATAAGAACTGTGAGTAAAGGCCCTGAACTGCATCACTGACTCCGTGTCGTTACTGCTGCTGCCCTGCACCATCACCCCCATCCTCCGCATACACTGCCCTGAGGCTATACTCCTCCCGTGGGGAGTTATGCTACGCTCTGCTGCACCCACAACACCAGCCTTAGCGGTCTGCCCTGTAGCGGCGGTTCACTCTGACCGCAATCCACGGGTGGCGTAGTCGGACATTTAAACATCAAAACCACATAAATAGTTCCGCCACTGGTTTGACCGCCCTGAGCCACGGAACCGGATCGCCGCCACGAAGACTACAACCACCAGCATCCACCAAAAAGGGTCCGGCTCCGGGTGTCCCAAGGCCCAGGGGGTGCGTCAGAACATTTTCATCACCTTTCACAATCACCAATGGGACAAGGCAGGGATGTCCTCTGTCCCCTCTCTTATACATCCTAGTGACGGAGCACCTGCTCTCATCAATTCGCCATAACCCCAATATTAGGTGGATTGAGGTGGGAGGCACCGAGTACAAGTGCTCTCTATTTGCTGATGATGTCCTAGTATATATCACTCAATCACATATATCCATCCCTGCTGTTATGGCTGAAATAGATCACTTTGTTACATGGTAAAATTTTAAAATCAATGCAGCGAAGTCTGAGGCCCTCGATGTCTCCCTCCCCAAATCCATATAGGATTCCATCCAGTCCAACTTTCCCTTTGCCTGGCCCTCACAGGGTATCAAATACTTAGGAATTCCTATTCATAGAGACCTCTCCCATCTATGTTATCTTAATTTTGGGCCCTTTATTGAACAATTCCATACAGACCACGGTTGGCAAGTTGGAACTGTGAGATTCACTACGTGCACCACTGGTATTTTGTGGAAAAGCACATGTAAGATTCTGCAACAGTCTCTGCTGATACTCCTGCATGCGTGCATCCCTTTCTATGGCAGGAATAATTTCTGCAAATTTACTTTTGTACCGGGGATCTAACAGTGTGGCAACCCAGTAGTCAGGATTATTTCTAATTCTCACAATTCGAGGGTCATGTTGCAGGTAGTGCAGCAAGAAGGCACTCATGTGTGTTGCGCATCCAGGAGCACCAAGTCCCTGTTGTGTTGGTGGCGAGGTAACAATCATGCTTCCTTCCTCTGTCCTCTCCCCCCAACCTCGCACAACAGAAATGTGATCAAGGTCTCCCTCATCTGATGAGTCTTCCATCAGTTCGTCCTCCACTTCTTCCTGGGCTCCTGCACCTTCCTCACTAGTTTGGCTGCTGCCATGCGCCCTGGTAAAATCATCTCCCCCACCCTCACATGCCTGCCGCCCTGGTGCTGCCGACCGTCTGGACCTTGCAGATGTTAGCCCTTCCGCATACAACTCCTCCTCCTCTACTTCCTCCACCTCCTCTTGTGCCACCACCTGACTCCGAATTCTGTTTAACATGTGCTCCAGCATGTAAATCACCGGAATAGTCATGCTGATAATGGCATCGTCAGCACTAAACATCTTCGTCGCCATTTCAAAACTGTGCAGAAGGGTGCATAGGTCCCTGATCTGAGACCACTCCTCCAGCGTGATTTGCCCCACCTCTGAATCTCGTTGGCCCAGGCTATACGTCAGAACGTATTGCACCAGGGCTTGTCGGTGCTGCCACAGTCGCTGCAACATGTGCAGAGTTGAATTCCACCGGGTAGGCACATCGCATTTTAGCCGGTGAAGTGGCAGGCCCAACGACTTCTGTAGAGATGTAAGTCGCTGAGCTGCGGGATGCGAACGGCGGAAGTGAGCACACAGCGACCGTGCCCTCTGCAGAAGGCCATCTAGTCTGGGATAGTGGGCTAAAAATTGCTGGACAACCAGGTTCAACACGTGAGCCATACAAGGCACGTGTGTGACATTGCCCCGGCGAAGGGCCGCACCCAGGTTTGCAGCATTGTCGCACACGGCCTTCCCTGGTTTCAGGTCCAGTAGAGACAACCATTCATGAAATTGGTTCTCCAGAGCTGACCACAACTCCTCAGCTGTGTGACTCACATTTCCCAGACATTTCAATGTAAAAACCGCCTGATGACGTTGAGCCCTACTGCCAGCATAGTAAGGAGGTGTGCAGGATCCCTTCTGCGCAGTTAGAAAGCTTGTGGCATGACCAGACAGGCTTTGGGTGCAGGTGGAAGACCGAGAGGAGGTTGAGGAGGCAGAAGCAGTGGAGGAAAAATGACATAAAGAGGATTGACGCACAACTCGTGGGGACGGCAAGACTTGGACAGCAGCCCCTTGTCCTGCTGTCACCATAGTTACCCAGTGCCCAGTCAGCGACATGTAACGCCCCTGTCCATGCCTACTCGTCCAAGTGTCTGTGGTGAAATGAACCCTGTCACACACAGAGTTTCTCAAAGAAGCGGTGATGTTGTGTGCGACATGCTGGTGGAGCGCAGGCACACCTTTCTTTGAGAAGTAGTGCCGACTGGGCATCTGGTACTGGGGCACTGCGACGGACATAAGGTCTCGAAAATCCTCTGTGTCCACCAGGCGGAAAGGCAGCATTTCTGTAGCCAAGAGCTTGCAGATGGTGAAATTCAACCTCTTAGCTTTCTCATGGCTAGGAGGAAATGGTCTTTTACTTGTCCACATCTGAGGGACCGAGGGCTGGCTATTGTGCTTAGACGGGGTTGATAAGGGTGTCCCCGGCAAACTGCCGGTCTGTGAGGAAGATGCAGGCGGACATGTTAGGTTGCCTTGATCCAAAGGTGGTGCTATCGATGTCGGACAGCGCTCAAGACCAGCTGGTGTTACCACCTCCAAAGAAAATGATGACCTGCCAATCACGCTGGCTGTTGCGGGTAAAGAGGTGGCAGGTCTGCGCCCCAAAACAGGTGTGACTGCTGTCCCCCCAGTCACAGAGGATGAAGAGGCCGCGGATGCACAAGATATGGCAGACGGTGGTTGGCCCGGCCGGCTAGACCGCATTGTAGCACACTGAGCTTCCCACTGCAACTTATGCTTCATGTCCATGTGCCGGTTCATGCATGAAGTACTCAAACTATGTATTTTTTGGCCTCTACTTAGCTTTTGCTGACAAATGTTACAGATAACACGAGTTGGGTCATCTTTATCGATCTGAAAAAATGCCCAGGCTATGCAAGGCTTTGCACCCATGCGACCTGAAGAGCCACCACGACTTGTGGTGAGAGGCAGAGTTGTGTTTGAGGATGCAGTTGTTGACGTGCTTCCAGTACTACGTCTCTGTCCAGGAAGGCGCAACCTGACCTCGTCGTCACTAGCATCTTCCTCCACCTCCTCTGCTGACCTCATCTCTTGGCTGACTGTGGGTTGACAGTAAGTGGGATCTCCGACCTCATCATCATCACCCTGTGCGTTATCACACCCGTCGTCCTCAGAGCCAACCTGTTCCTGCCCTGACAAAAAACTAAAGTTGTCGCTCCAATCAGGTATTTGAGTCTTATCATCGTCTTCCTCATTGTCTCCACCAACAGGAGTTACAGTTTGGGAATGAGGGTCTACATTATAGTCAGAACCTTCTGCGTCTGGTCCTGGATCCGACTCATAAAGATTCTGGGCATCAGTGCAGATCATTTCCTCGTCTGGATTCACAGAAGCGCTGGAGTCGACCTCTGATTCCCAGGCTATAGTATGAGTAAACAGCTCTGCAGACTCAACCATCTGTTCTACCTCATACTCAGACGGGCAGCTGGAGATTTGGGAGCTGTGAGGAAGCAAGTGCGATTTGGGTGACACCTTTGAGGACTGGAGTATTTGTGATGTTGAAGTTGATGTGGAGGAGAGCCCACTTAAAGGAGCACTTGATATCCGTTGAAGCACCTGCTGTTTTTGTGCCTCATCTGGAATTTGTAGCGATTGGCGTGGCCGTAAGAAAGGGATCTTATCACATTGTCCGCTAAAAGAAGTAGACATTTTAGTTTGGCTGGAAGATGGTCTTTCTTCTGCACCTACCCACGGACACAACCTTTTTTCCCCTTCCCAACACGCCTATTCCCCTTTCCACCAGCAGCAGGCCTTTTTCCACTCATTTTGGTGGTTAACTAATTCACAACTCTGGAGTTGTTTGCACAAAAAAACAATGGATGGTAACCGAGCAGAGCTGAGTGGCCAAACTGTGGTATTAGGCCAAAACTATTGGCTGGGTTAGATGCAGAAAAAAATTATTTTTAATTTGCAACCTGATGGAGGTCAGTATAGATGGACTAATAGACCAAGTCCCACACACCGCTAGAAGCCCAAATATTTTTTCAGAGCTAGATGCAGAAAATTTTTTTATTCAATTTGCAACCTGATGGAGGTCAGTATAGATGGACTAATAGACCAAGTCCCACACACTGCTAGAAGCCCAAATATTTTTTCAGAGCTAGATGCAGAAAAAAATTATTTTTAATTTGCAACCTGATGGAGGTCAGTATAGATGGACTAATAGACCAAGTCCCACACACCGCTAGAAGCCCAAATATTTTTTCAGAGCTAGATGCAGAAAAAAATTATTTTTAATTTGCAACCTGATGGAGGTCAGTATAGATGGACTAATAGACCAAGTCCCACACACTGCTAGAAGGCCAAATATTTTTTCAGAGCTAGATGCAGAAAAAAATTATATTCAATTTGCAACCTGCTGGAGGTCAGTATAGAAGGACTAATAGAACAAGTCCCACACACTGCTAGAAGCCCAAATATTTTTTCAGAGCTAAATGAAGAAAAAAATTATTTTTAATTTGCAACCTGATGGAGGTCAGTATAGATGGACTAATAGACCAAGTCCCACACACTGCTAGAAGCCCAAATATTTTTTCAGAGCTAGATGCAGAAAAAAATTATTTTTAATTTGCAACCTGATGGAGGTCAGTATAGATGGACTAATAGACCAAGTCCCACACACTGCTAGAAGCCCAAATATTTTTTCAGAGCTAGATGCAGAAAAAAATTATTTTTAATTTGCAACCTGATGGAGGTCAGTATAGATGGACTAATAGACCAAGTCCCACACACCGCTAGAAGCCCAAATATTTTTTCAGAGCTAGATGCAGAAAAAAATTATATTCAATTTGCAACCTGCTGGACGTCAGTATAGAAGGACTAATAGAACAAGTCCCACACACTGCTAGAAGCCCAAATATTTTTTCAGAGCTAAATGAAGAAAAAAATTATTTTTAATTTGCAACCTGATGGAGGTCAGTATAGATGGACTAATAGACCAAGTCCCACACACTGCTAGAAGCCCAAATATTTTTTCAGAGCTAGATGCAGAAAAAAATTATTTTTAATTTGCAACCTGATGGAGGTCAGTATAGATGGACTAATAGACCAAGTCCCACACACCGCTAGAAGCCCAAATATTTTTTCAGAGCTAGATGCAGAAATTTTTTTTATTCAATTTGCAACCTGATGGAGGTCAGTATAGATGAACTAATAGACCAAGTCCCACACACTGCTAGAAGCCCAAATATTTTTTCAGAGCTAGATGCAGAAAAAAATTATTTTTAATTTGCAACCTGATGGAGGTCAGTATAGATGGACTAATAGACCAAGTCCCACACACTGCTAGAAGCCCAAATATTTTTTCAGAGATAAATGAAGAAAAAAATTATTTTTAATTTGCAACCTGATGGAGGTCAGTATAGATGGACTAATAGACCAAGTCCCACACACTGCTAGAAGCCCAAATATTTTTTCAGAGCTAGATGCAGAAAAAAATTATATTCAGTTTGCAACCTGATGGAGGTCAGTATAGATGGACTAATAGAATGATGCTATGCCCAAAAGATTTTACTTCACTAGGTGCAGTAAAAAAATTGGTATTCTATACACAGGTGGTATATCTTGCAACACAGATAGTCTACTCCACTGACTAACACACTCTGCAATAGGCCAAAAAGGATTAGCTTTGCTAGATTCAGCCAAATGCTGTGAAAAAAACTTGCACAGCACTGGCACAGACCTGCCTGGCAAAAACTGATAGGAACTGATGTAACCTAGTCCTGAAAAGGACTCCAATTACAATTAGTCTTTACTCCCACAATCTATCTATTTAAGAGCACAGACCTGCCTGATAAAAGTCGTAGGAAATGCTGTAACCTAGTCCTTAAAAGGACTGCAATCACAACTATTCCCTACTCCCAAGCTATCTGTATATTTGTGCGAAAATTGGCTTGAAATTAACAAGGTATAGCGCACACAGCAACAGCGGTGCCGTCTAACACGCAGCTGCAGCAGTGAGAAAATGGTGGCGACGGGGAAAATGACTTGGTCTTATAGGGCAAGGACATGTGACATACACTGCCAATCACACATGCCCTTGCTTGTGTGAAAAAAAGCACTTCGCTCCGTGTGTGCGCTGCTGATAGGCTGACAGATTGCACCTCCCCACTGCAAATGCGGGAAAGAGAAAAAAAAATGGAGATCTTCATTGTTCCTGCAGAGATCCATCCCCTGCCCCTCCCCCCGCCCCGCTGTACACTCAAACTGCGTATTAACATTAATTTTCATCATTACTGAGAAAAAATCCAGTTATGATTTTGGTGCACGAACAGTTATCGAACATAACCTCGAACAGCCGAATTTTTCTCAAATTGTTCGTGTTCGCCGACCGGCTCGAACACCGCCCAAAACAGCTCGAATTTGAGATTGGCGAACAGTTCGAGTAGAACAACGCTCATCTCTAATAATAATACGGGACATACCTACCACTCTCAACGACTTAATAACTCTTGCCACCCGGATTGACATCCGGTTCCAGGAACGCGCCAAAGAGGTCACCCGTGAGAGGAGGTTTCCACGTCTAGCCTCTACCTTTCAGAAACCTGTCACTTCTCCCGCTACTCCCCAGGCGCACTCACCCGAGCCTATGCAGGTCGACCAGACCAAGATGGTCAAAACCCGTCAAGAGTTACGCCGTGCCGAGGGGAGCTGCTTCTACTGTGGCAGTAAGGAGCACCGGATCCGTTCCTGCCCGGAGAGGTCGGGAAACGCCTGTGTCTAGGATCGCTCAGAGAGGTCGTCCTAGACAAGAGTAAACCCTCTCCATCTCTGTTGCTGTCGGTCTCTATCATTTGCGGGGAGAACCGTTATTTTGAACTAGCCCAACTTGACTCTGGAGCTGCCGGAAATCTCATTTCTCAGTCTCTGGTAGAGAAATACCGCATTCCCACCAAACCTCTAGCTGTACCCTTATCTGTCGCTGCCGTGGATGGGGGCCTCTTACCACATCCCGTCCAACTCATCTCCGAATCCATAACCCTGCAGGTGGGAATGCTGCACTCTGAGAGCATCTTCTTTCATGTTCTGCCTGGACTCTCTCACGCCCTCTTACTAGGCCTACCTTGGCTTCAGAGACATGCACCCGTGCTTGATTGGCAGACCGGAGAAGTCCTTCGCTGGGGACAGGACTGCCATAAGACTTGTTTAGTTCCCGTCCATCCTGTCCGTCCTTCTCCTACTCCAGCCAATCTACCTGGTCTTCCGGCTCCTTATTGGTCGTATGCGGACGTCTTTAATAAAAAGGAGGCAGAGACATTACCCCCTCATAGACCATACGACTGCCCGATCGACCTGATGCCCGGCGCTACTCCTCCCCGTGGGCGCATTTACCCTTTGTCCGCTGCTGAGACCCGATCCATGTCAGAATATATTGAGGAGAATCTGGCCCGGGGATTCATCCGGAAATCTACTTCCCCGGCGGGAGCAGGCTTCTTCTTCGTTAAAAAGAAGGACAGCTCACTCCATCCCTGTATAGACTATAGAGGCCTTAACCAGATCACGGTGAAGAATAAATACCCCCTTCCGCTCATTCCGGAATTATTTTACCGTCTGAGGGGGGCTAGAATCTTCACCAAGCTGGACCTCCGTGGGGCGTATAACCTGGTCCGTATCCGTCAGGGGGATGAATGGAAGACGGCATTCAACACCCGGGGCGGCCACTATGAATACCTGGTAATGCCCTTCGGTCTCTGTAACGCTCCCGCCGTCTTTCAAGAGTTGGTCAATGACATCTTCCGGGACCTTCTCTACTGCTGCGTAGTGGTGTACCTGGACGACATCTTGGTCTTCTCTCCGGATCTCCCCACACACCGGAGGGATGTTCGTCAGGTTCTGTTCAGGCTCAGGCATAACCACCTCTACGTTAAATATGAGAAGTGCCTCTTTGAGCAGACCTCGCTTCCGTTTTTGGGCTACATAATTTCTCAGACCGGCCTACGAATGGATCCTGAGAAACTGTCTGCCATCGAGAAGTGGCCTCGACCAGAGGTTTTGAAGGTTATTCAGCGGTTCCTGGGCTTCGCCAACTACTACCGCCTCTTCATACCGCACTTCTCTTCCCGGACTGCCCCAATCTCTGCGCTCACCCGTAAGGGCACTAATCCCAGAGAATGGCCGCCCGAAGCTGAGGAAGCCTTTCTTTCCTTAAAACAGGCTTTCTCTTCCGCCCCGGTGCTGCATCGCCCGGACGGCAACAAGCAATTCTTCCTGGAAGTTGACGCCTCCTCCTCTGGAGCCGGAGCGGTACTTACCCAAAAATCGTCTTCCGGGAGAATGGTAACTTGCGGCTTCTTCTCTAAACTCTTCTCCTCTTCCGAGCGCAACTATTCTATTGGAGACCGAGAATTATTGGCCATTAAGCTGGCATTGGAGGAGTGGCGTTACCTGCTCGAGGGGGCTCTTCACCCGGTAATAATTTACACGGACCACAAGAACTTGGCTTACCTCCAGAGTGCCCAGAGACTTAACCTGCACCAAGCCCGGTGGTCCTTGTTTTTTGCTCGCTTTGATTTTGTTCTTCATTTTCGCCCGGCTGACAAAAACATCAAAGCTGACGCCTTGTCCCGATTAGAGATGAGCGTTGTTCTACTCGAACTGTTCGCCAATCTCAAATTCGAGCTGTTTTGGGCGGTGTTCGAGCCGCTCGGCGAACACGAACAATTTGAGAAAAATTCGGCTGTTCGAGGTTATGTTCGATAACTGTTCGTGCACCAAAATCATTACTGGATTTTTTCTCAGTAATGATGAAAATTAATGTTAATACGCAGTTTGAGTGTACAGCGGGGTGGGGGGAGGGGCAGGGGATGGATCTCTGCAGGAACAATGAAGATCTCCATTTTTTTTTCTCTTTCCCGCATTTGCAGTGGGGAGGTGCAATCTGTCAGCCTATCAGCAGCGCACACACGGAGCGAAGTGCTTTTTTTCACACAAGCAAGGGCATGTGTGATTGGCAGTGTATGTCACATGTCCTTGCCCTATAAGACCAAGCCATTTTCCCCGTCGCCACCATTTTCTCACTGCTGCAGCTGCGTGTTAGATGGCACCGCTGTTGCTGTGTGCGCTATACCTTGTTAATTTCAAGCCAATTTTCGCACAAATCTACAGATAGCTTGGGAGTAGGGAATAGTTGTGATTGCAGTCCTTTTAAGGACTAGGTTACAGCATTTCCTACGACTTTTATTAGGGAGGTCTGTGCTCTTAAATAGATAGGTTGTGGGAGTAAAGACTAATTGTAATTGGAGTCCTTTTCAGGACTAGGTTACATGAGTTCCTATCAGTTTTTGCCAGGCAGGTCTGTGCCAGTGCTGTGCAAGTTTTTTTCACAGCATTTGGCTGAATCTAGCAAAGCTAATCCTTTTTGGCCTATTGCAGAGTGTGTTAGTCAGTGGAGTAGCCTATCTGTGTTGCAAGATATACCACCTGTGTATAGAATACCAATTTTTTTACTGCACCTAGTGAAGTAAAATCTTTTGGGCATAGCATCATTCTATTAGTCCATCTATACTGACCTCCATCAGGTTGCAAACTGAATATAATTTTTTTCTGCATCTAGCTCTGAAAAAATATTTGGGCTTCTAGCAGTGTGTGGGACTTGGTCTATTAGTCCATCTATACTGACCTCCATCAGGTTGCAAATTAAAAATAATTTTTTTCTTCATTTAGCTCTGAAAAAATATTTGGGCTTCTAGCAGTGTGTGGGACTTGTTCTATTAGTCCTTCTATACTGACCTCCAGCAGGTTGCAAATTGAATATAATTTTTTTCTGCATCTAGCTCTGAAAAAATATTTGGGCTTCTAGCGGTGTGTGGGACTTGGTCTATTAGTCCATCTATACTGACCTCCATTAGGTTGCAAATTAAAAATAATTTTTTTCTGCATCTAGCTCTGAAAAAATATTTGGGCTTCTAGCAGTGTGTGGGACTTGGTCTATTAGTCCATCTATACTGACCTCCATCAGGTTGCAAATTAAAAATAATTTTTTTCTTCATTTAGCTCTGAAAAAATATTTGGGCTTCTAGCAGTGTGTGGGACTTGTTCTATTAGTCCTTCTATACTGACCTCCAGCAGGTTGCAAATTGAATATAATTTTTTTCTGCATCTAGCTCTGAAAAAATATTTGGGCTTCTAGCGGTGTGTGGGACTTGGTCTATTAGTCCATCTATACTGACCTCCATCAGGTTGCAAATTAAAAATAATTTTTTTCTGCATCTAGCTCTGAAAAAATATTTGGGCTTCTAGCAGTGTGTGGGACTTGGTCTATTAGTCCATCTATACTGACCTCCATCAGGTTGCAAATTAAAAATATTTTTTTTCTGCATCTAGCTCTGAAAAAATATTTGGGCTTCTAGCAGTGTGTGGGACTTGGTCTATTAGTCCATCTATACTGACCTCCATCAGGTTGCAAATTAAAAATAATTTTTTTCTGCATCTAGCTCTGAAAAAATATTTGGGCTTCTAGCAGTGTGTGGGACTTGGTCTATTAGTCCATCTATACTGACCTCCATCAGGTTGCAAATTAAAAATAATTTTTTCTGCATCTAGCTCTGAAAAAATATTTGGGCTTCTAGCAGTGTGTGGGACTTGGTCTATTAGTCCATCTATACTGACCTCCATCAGGTTGCAAATTAAAAATAATTTTTTCTGCATCTAGCTCTGAAAAAATATTTGGGCTTCTAGCGGTGTGTGGGACTTGGTCTATTAGTCCATCTATACTGACCTCCATCAGGTTGCAAATTAAAAATAATTTTTTCTGCATCTAGCTCTGAAAAAATATTTGGGCTTCTAGCAGTGTGTGGGACTTGGTCTATTAGTCCATCTATACTGACCTCCATCAGGTTGCAAATTAAAAATAATTTTTTTCTGCATCTAGCTCTGAAAAAATATTTGGGCTTCTAGCGGTGTGTGGGACTTGGTCTATTAGTCCATCTATACTGACCTCCATCAGGTTGCAAATTAAAAATAATTTTTTTCTGCATCTAGCTCTGAAAAAATATTTGGGCTTCTAGCAGTGTGTGGGACTTGGTCTATTAGTCCATCTATACTGACCTCCATCAGGTTGCAAATTAAAAATAATTTTTTTCTTCATTTAGCTCTGAAAAAATATTTGGGCTTCTAGCAGTGTGTGGGACTTGGTCTATTAGTCCTTCTATACTGACCTCCAGCAGGTTGCAAATTGAATATAATTTTTTTATGCATCTAGCTCTGAAAAAATAGTTGGGCTTCTAGCGGTATGTGGGACTTGGTCTATTAGTCCATCTATACTGACCTCCATCAGGTTGCAAATTAAAAATAATTTTTTTCTGCATCTAGCTCTGAAAAAATATTTGGGCTTCTAGCAGTGTGTGGGACTTGGTCTATTAGTCCATCTATACTGACCTCCATCAGGTTGCAAATTAAAAATAATTTTTTTCTGCATCTAGCTCTGAAAAAATATTTGGGCTTCTAGCGGTGTGTGGGACTTGGTCTATTAGTCCATCTATACTGACCTCCATCAGGCTGCAAATTAAAAATAATTTTTTTCTGCATCTAGCTCTGAAAAAATATTTGGGCTTCTAGCAGTGTGTGGGACTTGGTCTATTAGTCCATCTATACTGACCTCCATCAGGTTGCAAATTAAAAATAATTTTTTTCTGCATCTAGCTCTGAAAAAATATTTGGGCTTCTAGCGGTGTGTGGGACTTGGTCTATTAGTCCATCTATACTGACCTCCATCAGGTTGCAAATTAAAAATAATTTTTTCTGCATCTAGCTCTGAAAAAATATTTGGGCTTCTAGCAGTGTGTGGGACTTGGTCTATTAGTCCATCTATACTGACCTCCATCAGGTTGCAAATTAAAAATAATTTTTATCTGCATCTACAGTACCTCTGAAAAAATATTTGGGCTTCTAGCAGTGTGTGGGACTATTTGTATTAGTCCATCTATACTGACCTCCATCAGGTTGCAAATTCAAAATAATTTTTTTCTGCATCTAACCCAGCCAATAGTTTTGGCCTAATACCACAGTTTGGCCACTCAGCTCTGCTCGGTTACCATCCATTGTTTTTTTGTGCAAACAACTCCAGAGTTGTGAATTAGTTAACCACCAAAATGAGTGGAAAAAGGCCTGCTGCTGGTGGAAAGGGGAATAGGCGTGTTGGGAAGGGGAAAAAAGGTTGTGTCCGTGGGGTAGGTGTTAAAGCAACAGTAACATCTGCAGAAGAAAGACCATCTTCCAGCCAAACTAAAATGTCTACTTCTTTTAGCGGACAATGTGATAAGATCCCTTTCTTACGGCCACGCCAATCGCTACAAATTCCAGATGAGGCACAAAAACAGCAGGTGCTTCAACGGATATCAAGTGCTCCTTTAAGTGGGCTCTCCTCCACATCAACTTCAACATCACAAATACTCCAGTCCTCAAAGGTGTCACCCAAATCGCACTTGCTTCCTCACAGCTCCCAAATCTCCAGCTGCCCGTCTGAGTATGAGGTAGAACAGATGGTTGAGTCTGCAGAGCTGTTTACTCATACTATAGCCTGGGAATCAGAGGTCGACTCCAGCGCTTCTGTGAATCCAGACGAGGAAATGATCTGCACTGATGCCCAGAATCTTTATGAGTCGGATCCAGGACCAGACGCAGAAGGTTCTGACCATAATGTAGACCCTCATTCCCAAACTGTAACTCCTGTTGGTGGAGACAATGAGGAAGACGATGATAAGACTCAAATACCTGATTGGAGCGACAACTTTAGTTTTTTGTCAGGGCAGGAACAGGTTGGCTCTGAGGACGACGGGTGTGATAACGCACAGGGTGATGATGATGAGGTCGGAGATCCCACTTACTGTCAACCCACAGTCAGCCAAGAGATGAGGTCAGCAGAGGAGGTGGAGGAAGATGCTAGTGACGACGAGGTCAGGTTGCGCCTTCCTGGACAGAGACGTAGTACTGGAAGCACGTCAACAACTGCATCCTCAAACACAACTCTGCCTCTCACCACAAGTCGTGGTGGCTCTTCAGGTCGCATGGGTGCTAAGCCTTGCATAGCCTGGGCATTTTTTCAGATCGATAAAGATGACCCAACTCGTGTTATCTGTAACATTTGTCAGCAAAAGCTAAGTAGAGGCCAAAAAATACATAGTTTGAGTACTTCATGCATGAACCGGCACATGGACATGAAGCATAAGTTGCAGTGGGAAGCTCAGTGTGCTACAATGCGGCCTAGCCGGCCGGGCCAATCACCGTCTGCCATATCTTGTGCATCCGCGGCCTCTTCATCCTCTGTGACTGGGGGGACAGCAGTCACACCTGTTTTGGGGCGCAGACCTGCCACCTCTTTACCCGCAACAGCCAGCGTGATTGGCAGGTCATCATTTTCTTTGGAGGTGGTAACACCAGCTGGTGTTGAGCGCTGTCCGACATCGATAGCACCACCTTTGGATCAAGGCAACCTAACATGTCCGCCTGCATCTTCCTCACAGACCGGCAGTTTGCCGGGGACACCCTTATCAACCCCGTCTAAGCACAATAGCCAGCCCTCGGTCCCTCAGATGTGGACAAGTAAAAGACCATTTCCTCCTAGCCATGAGAAAGCTAAGAGGTTGAATTTCACCATCTGCAAGCTCTTGGCTACAGAAATGCTGCCTTTCCGCCTGGTGGACACAGAGGATTTTCGAGACCTTATGTCCATCGCAGTGCCCCAGTACCAGATGCCCAGTCGGCACTACTTCTCAAAGAAAGGTGTGCCTGCGCTCCACCAGCATGTCGCACACAACATCACCGCTTCTTTGAGAAACTCTGTGTGTGAAAGGGTGCATTTCACCACAGACACTTGGACGAGTAGGCATGGACAGGGGCGTTACATGTCGCTGACTGGGCACTGGGTAACTATGGTGACAGCAGGACAAGGGGCTGCTGTCCAAGTCTTGCCGTCCCCACGAGTTGTGCGTCAATCCTCTTTATGTCAAAGTTCCTCCACTGCTTCTGCCTCCTCAACCTCCTCTCGGTCTTCCACCTGCACCCAAAGCCTGTCTGGTCATGCCACAAGCTTTCTAACTGCGCAGAAGGGATCCTGCACACCTCCTTACTATGCTGGCAGTAGGGCTCAACGTCATCAGGCGGTTTTTACATTGAAATGTCTGGGAAATGTGAGTCACACAGCTGAGGAGTTGTGGTCAGCTCTGGAGAACCAATTTCATGAATGGTTGTCTCCACTGGACCTGAAACCAGGGAAGGCCGTGTGCGACAATGCTGCAAACCTGGGTGCGGCCCTTCGCCGGGGCAATGTCACACACGTGCCTTGTATGGCTCACGTGTTGAACCTGGTTGTCCAGCAATTTTTAGCCCACTATCCCAGACTAGATGGCCTTCTGCAGAGGGCACGGTCGCTGTGTGCTCACTTCCGCCGTTCGCATCCCGCAGCTCAGCGACTTACATCTCTACAGAAGTCGTTGGGCCTGCCACTTCACCGGCTAAAATGCGATGTGCCTACCCGGTGGAATTCAACTCTGCACATGTTGCAGCGACTGTGGCAGCACCGACAAGCCCTGGTGCAATACGTTCTGACGTATAGCCTGGGCCAATGAGATTCAGAGGTGGGGCAAATCACGCTGGAGGAGTAGTCTCAGATCAGGGACCTATGCACCCTTCTGCACAGTTTTGAAATGGCGACGAAGATGTTTAGTGCTGACGATGCCATTATCAGCATGACTATTCCGGTGATTTACATGCTGGAGCACATGTTAAACAGAATTCGGAGTCAGGTGGTGGCACAAGAGGAGGTGGAGGAAGTAGAGGAGGAGGAGTTGTATGCGGAAGGGCTAACATCTGCAAGGTCCAGACGGTCGGCAGCACCAAGGCGGCAGGCATGTGAGGGTGGGGGAGATGGTTTTACCAGGGCGCATGGTAGCAGCCAAACTAGTGAGGAAGGTGCAGGAGCCCAGGAAGAAGTGGAGGACGAACTGATGGAAGACTCATCAGATGAGGGAGACCTTGATCACATTTCTGTTGTGCGAGGTTGGGGGGAGAGGACAGAGGAAGGAAGCATGATTGTTACCTCGCCACCAACACAACAGGGACTTGGTGCTCCTGGATGCGCAACACACATGAGTGCCTTCTTGCTGCACTACCTGCAACATGACCCTCGAATTGTGAGAATTAGAAATAATCCTGACTACTGGGTTGCCACACTGTTAGATCCCCGGTACAAAAGTAAATTTGCAGAAATTATTCCTGCCATAGAAAGGGATGCACGCATGCAGGAGTATCAGCAGAGACTGTTGCAGAATCTTACATGTGCTTTTCCACAAAATACCAGTGGTGCACGTAGTGAATCTCACAGTTCCAACTTGCCAACCGTGGGACCGTCAAGTGTTCAGCACTCAAACCGTAACAGAACCACAGTATCTGCTGGTAACATCAATTTTGCGGAATCATTTCACCACTTTTTTAGCCCATCCTTTGCAAGGCCACAGAAGACAAGAAGTCTGACACATAGTCAACGCCTAGAGACGATGGTACAGGAGTATCTCCAAGTAAACATTGAAGCCACGACTGTGTCACTGGACCCTTGCTCTTTTTGGGCTTCCAATCTGGATAAATGGCCGGAGCTAGCCACTTACGCCTTGGAGATCTTGTCATGCCCCGCAGCCAGCGTTCTGTCTGAACGTGTGTTCAGCGCTGCTGGTGGTGTGCTGACAGATAAGCGCACGCGGCTCTCCACTGATAATGTAGACAGACTCACGTTCATAAAGATGAACAAATCATGGATCCGAAACGACTTTTCTACCCCTGTGTCATCCTGGGGAGAGTAAAAGCTTGATGATTGGTTAAAATCACCCTACCAACCGTTTTAAGCTTTCAAATTACTAATCATGTTTATCTGTATCTTGACTGGAAAATAATTTGGGCTTTGTAGCAGTGTGCAGCACTGATCCTATTAGGCCATCTATACTAAACCTTCACCAGATTTAAAATTAAAAATAATTTTTAGCTGCATCTAGCCCGGAAAATAATTTTGGGGCTCCGAGATGCGCAAGGCACATAAGTTCCTTCTTGCTGCACTACCTGCAGCATGACCCTCATATTGTCAGAATTCGAAGTAATCATGACTACTGGGTTGCCACACTCTTAGATCCCCCAAACTTTTCGATCAACCTTTTCATTTTAATAAAGACCAAAAAAATGGTCATTTTTGAAATTATAAGCATTAGCAGGTTGTTAGAAACTGAAATCAAACAGTTTTCAACTCAAAACTTTATTCTAGGTGATGTTACATTTTCACATAGGACCCCTTGTTCGAAAGGAGCTTCTGAACTCTCTCGTCCATTGAATTTGTCAGGTTTTGGATGGTTTCTGCTTCAATTGTTTTGCATGAGGACAGAATACCCTCCCAGAGCTGTTGCTTAGATGTGAACTGCCTCCCGCCATCATAGACACTCCTTTTAATGATGCTCCAAAGGTTCTGAATGGGGTAGAGGTCAGGGGAGCATGGGGGTCACACCATAAGTTTGTCCCCTTTTATGCCCATATCAGCCAGAGATGCAGATGTTTTATGTGCAGCATGAGATGGTGCATTATCATGCAGAAAAATGATCTTGCTGTGAAATACACGGTTCTTCTTCTTGAACCATGGCAGGAAGTGCTGTTTGAGAAAATCCACATACATTATGGAGTTCATCTTTAGCGCCTTCAGGGATCCTAAAGGGGCCGACAATCTCTCTCCCCATGATTCCAGCCCAAAACATTACTCCACCTCCTCCTTGTTGGCGCTGTAGCCGTGTTTGCGTGGGGTGTCCATCAACCAGCCATCCTCCACTCCATCCATCTGGACCATCGAGCGCTGCACGGCACTCATCCGTGAACAAAACAGGTTTGAAATCAGTCTTCATGTAATGTTTGGCCCACTGGAGCCGTTTCTGCTTGTGTGAAGTGGATAGAGGAGGTCGACAGGATGGCGCATGCACAGCTGCAAACCTCTGAAGGACCCTGCATCTTGTTGTTCGGGGGACGTTGGAGGCACAAGCAGCTTCAAAAACTTGTCTGCTGCTATGACAAGGCTTTTTTGCCGCTGCTCTTTCAACCTGACGTAATTGCCTGTAGGAAAGAGTCCTCAATTTGCCCTTATCAGCACGCACACGTGTGTACTGTGAATCAGCTACATACTTCTTGATTGCCAAGACACTTCATCCTGATCATCGCACAATGTTGATTGTAGTCATGCCTTGACCTAAACACTCCACAATTTGTTGCTTCTCAGCAGCCGACACATCCTTTTTCTTTCCCATTTTGGCAGAAAATGTAGGCTGCTTAATAATGTGAGAGAGCCTTCTTAAGTAGTCTTGCCTTTCATTGGACACACCTGCCAAACTAATTAGCACAGGTGTCTGCAATTGCTTACAGTGATATAAAGAGCCCTGACACACATCACCATCAATGAGTTTAACTGACAAACAAACAAATTCTTCCCTTATCACTCCTAAACACTTTTTGTATAATAATTTGGAACGCAGTGTACATGTGCTTTTCCACAAAACACCAGTGGTTCACGTAGTGAATCTTACAGTTCTAACTTGCCAACCGTGGTCTGTATGGAATTGTTCAATAAAGGGCCCAAAATTAAGATAACATAGATGGGAGAGGTCTCTATGAATAGGAATTCCTAAGTATTTGATACCCTGTGAGGGCCAGGCAAAGGGAAAGTTGGACTGGATGGAATCCTATATGGATTTGGGGAGGGAGACATCGAGGGCCTCAGACTTCGCTGCATTGATTTTAAAATTTGACCATGTAACAAAGTGATCTATTTCAGCCATAACAGCATGGATGGATATATGTGATTGAGTGATATATACTAGGACATCATCAGCAAATAGAGAGCACTTGTACTCGGTGCCTCCCACCTCAATCCACCTAATATTGGGGTTATGGCGAATTGATGAGAGCAGGTGCTCCGTCACTAGGATGTATAAGAGAGGGGACAGAGGACATCACTGCCTTGTCCCATTGGTGATTGTGAAAGGTGATGAAAATGTTCTGACGCGCCCCCTGGGCCTTGGGACACCCGGAGCCGGACCCTTTTTGGTGGATGCTGGTGGTTGTAGTCTCCGTGGCGGCGACCCGGTTCCGTGGCTCAGGGCGGTCAAACCAGTGGCGGAACTATTTATGTGGTTTTCATGTTTAAATGTCCGACTACGCCACCCGTGGATTGCGGTCAGAGTGAACCGCCACTACAGGGCAGACCACTGAGGCTGGTGTTGTGGGTGCAGCATAGCGTAGCATAACTCCCCACGGGAGGAGTATAGCCTCAGGGCAGTGTATGCGGAGGATGGGGGTGATGGTGCAGGGCAGCAGCAGTAACGACACGGAGTCAGTGATGCAGTTCAGGGCCTTTACTCACAGTTCTTATTATCCAGACCACGTCTGCAGGTAACGGCTGCCCACGTCGTACTGTGCTCACCAGGTGAGGGGCTCAGACAACTCCAAGATAACTTTGGAGCACTTCACAGGACCCCCTTTGTGTGTCCTTTGTCTGGCCTTTCTTACCAACACTTCTGTCCGGCTGCCTCGGGCCTCCTCTTGGTAAACTTGGCGCCAGTTTCCCTGACCCTATGTGGTGCCTTCCTAGCGGGTGTAGCGAGGGGCTGCGCCACATAAAATGTCAGAGCCTCCGGTTTCTAGCTGAGGGTCGTTTCCTGCCTCCACTAGTTCGGGGACCGGTCTCCCCCTTTGGCCTGACCCCTCCACGCAGGTGGATTCGGGCGTGCGGTGGCGACTCGCCCGTCCCCACCCCTGGGATCCCTTCATTCCTCGTTCCTGGAGCCTTCTCCGCTCCTCTTCCTTCCTTCTCCCTCTTCCAGGCCTGGGCCTCTGTTACTAGGCCCACCTCCGGAGCAGAGCTCATGCAGAGCCCCTGCTCCCTGCCACTTCTGCTCAGACTTCTCTGCACTGAACTAAGAAGGTGCCCACCTTTTATACTCCCTTCTCAATGCACCCAGGAACTGCTTCCTCCCTGCTCCTGCACTACAGGGTTCCCCTTCCTCAGTGTTCCCTCCCCCCACTCCAGCCAGGGACAGGGACTGTCGTGCCCATCTCAGGGGCATATTGGTCGCCCTGCCCCACGGCAATGTGGTGTAATGCATGCAGGTGTCGGGTCCTGATCCACACTCCATCCTTACCTGACAGTGAGATATCACACCTCTGGGTGAGGTGCAATACGTCTGTAGCAACCGAGCCCTCAGGGTGCTACAGTTCCATTTATCTTCAGCCTAGGTGACGTATTGCGATACAGGGCCGTGATTTTGGCTATAAAAGGGTCCCCTAGACCCCTACCCCAAGCTTTTTAAGAGAATCATATATGGCGTGCCAGGAGACTCTATGGAATGCTTTCTCAGCATCCAACGAGAGTATCTAATTACAAATTTTTAACTGCATCTAGCCCAGGAAATACTTTGTGCCTAGTAGCAGTGTCTGCTAGTGAGCGGATTATCCCGGCTGTTAAGCAAGCTGCACCACCTGTAGTTTAGACACTTAATTTTTTCAAAGGAAATGCTTCGGGACCATGGGATACTTAGTGAAGAGCATCAAGAGGCACCCCAAGGCATAGGGGCTGGGACTGGCAGTAGGATGCCTTGCGGTGGACAGCCGAGCTCGATCCTTATAAAAGCTTTTTAACTGCAGCAGCTTTAGTGGACGCTACTGGAGCTGGAATTACCGCGGCTGCTGGCATGAGACTTGCCCTCCAATAGATCCTTGTAAATGGATTTAAAGTGTATTCATTCAAATTAGAGAGACAATTTAAATTAAAAAGCTTAGAGCTGCCTCCACCACAGGGGGGCTCGCTCGACCCACCAGCGGACAGGCACCAGTATTGGGAGAGGGGGGCTGGCCGTCAGGGTTCACCGCGGCTCTGGCACAAACCCGGCGACACGGAGGTGGCACGGGCAGGAGCGGACTGGCCGTGTCGGCTTCTCACTTTTTGGATTTTAGAAGGGCATGACATGCCTATATCTGTGTCTCCCCCTCCTTTTACTCCTCCACCTCTTTTATTTTCGCATGACTATATGTACTTGTCACTTTTCCATGTGTTAGTTATGTCTTCTGAGCAGTTTGTCAGCTTTTGGACACCTTTGAAGGTGTTTTCTATGTGTTTCTATGTGTTTTTGTTTGCCTGCCATTGGTTTTAACGGTGTTCGAAGGTGTTCGACGAACACACGGGTGTTCGACGAACCGAACCGAACTCGAACACTACGGGGGTGGCTCAACACTAGTCCCGATCCTTCCTGGTGTCTGATCTTGAGGAGGAACCTAAACACATCATCGATCCCGCCAGAGTAATGCAGGTGGCCCCCGTGAGTCTAAATCGTCTCCCTCCCGGTAAGACGTTCGTAACGGTACCTGATCGGGAGAAGATCCTACACTGGGGTCACTCATCTAAGCTTGCTGGCCACGCCGGTCAGAAAAAGACCCTCCAGCTTATCACCCGGCACTACTGGTGGCCTACCCTGCACAAGGACGTAATAGACTTTGTTTCTGCCTGTGTGTCCTGCGCCCGCAACAAGGTTCCGAGACACCTGCCAGCCGGTCGCCTCCTTCCTCTTCCAGTACCTGCTGCCCCCTGGCAGCATATAGCTATGGACTTCATAACAGATCTTCCTGTCTCTGCCGGTTGTACGGTCATTTGGGTGGTCGCTGACCGCTTTTCCAAAATGGCTCATTTCATTCCCCTGCCAGGCCTCCCGTCTGCACCCGAGCTGGCTAAAGACTTTATCCGCCACATCTTCCGTCTCCATGGCCTGCCCCTCCACATCGTGTCGGATCGTGGGGTTCAGTTCACCTCACGCTTCTGGAGAGCCACATGTAAGCAGCTAGATGTCACCCTGGACTTCTCCTCCGCATACCACCCACAGTCCAATGGTCAAGTGGAGCGGATCAATCAGATCCTGACCAGTTACCTCCGGCACTTCGTTAATGCCCACCATTCAGACTGGGTGGATCTCCTGCCATGGGCCGAATTCTCTTACAATAATCACGAGAGCGAATCTTCCTCCAAATCCCCGTTTTTTGTAGTCTTCGGTCAGCATCCTCGGATCCCATTTCCCGTCTCCACCTCGGTGGACAATCCGGCTGCGGAATCTCTCGTTAGCAAATTTTCCTCCATTTGGGAGAGTACCCGATCCGCACTCGTTCTGTCGTCCGAGCGGATGAAAAAACACGCTGACAAAAATCGCCTGGATCCTCCACAATTCCGTCCTGGAGATAAAGTCTGGCTCTCGTCCAAGTATGTCCGGCTCAAGATTCCTTCCTACAAGTTAGGGCCTCGGTTCATCGGCCCACTAGAAGTTATCAAACAAATCAACCCAGTGGCCTATAAATTGAAACTCCCGGCCAACTTGCGGATCCCTAACTCCTTCCATGTATCTCTCCTCAAACCCGTGGTACTTAACTCTTTTTCCAAGTCTACAGGTACGCCTCCTGCTCCGGTTTCCGCTGAAAACGAGTTTGAGGTAGAGAACATTCTGGCCACCAAAAGGGTAAGAGGAAAAACCTTTTTTCTGGTAGATTGGAAGGGGTTTGGTCCTGAGGAGAGAACGTGGGAGCCCCGGGAGAACATCCATGCCCCTCTCATCCTTGATAAATTTCTGTCTGGCCTAAAAAAGGGGGGGCCTAAAGGGGGGGTACTGTAGCGTCGGCGTCCCTGCCTCCTGCTAGGCAGGGACGCTGTTCCCCTCACCTCTCCGCTCCGTGCCCGGCGGTCCGATGGTCTGCCTTCCGACACCTGTCAGCCTGTCTATGGACCAGCCTGCCTGCTCACCTGGGAGCGCTCACCTGCTACCTGCCTGCTAGCCTACCTGGAGGCTCTGCCGTCACTTGCAGTGACCACCCTCCCGTCCAGAGACTCTTGCCCGCTCACCTGGGAGCGCTCACCTGCTACCTGCCTGCTAGCCTACCTGGAGGCTCTGCCGTCACTTGCTGTGACCACCTGCCCGTCCAGAGACTCTTGCCCGCTCACCTGGGAGCGTCCACCTGCTACCTGTCTGCTAGTCTACCCAGAGACTGTCCCTGTTACTTGCCGTGACTACCTGCCCTTCTACCCAGAGACTGTCCCTGTCACTTGCCGTGACTACCTGCCCGTCTTCCCTGGGAGCCACCCGCTTCCTTACAAGGACCGCCCCCTTGTATAGTTGCTCAGAGGTTCCGCCTCCCAGACCCGTTACAGTATGTACACAGTGACTGCACCAGCAGAATAGTGAGTGCAGCTCTGGAGTATAATACAGGATGTAACTCAGGATCAGTAATGTAATGTATGTACACAGTGACTGCACCAGCAGAATAGTGAGTGCAGCTCTGGAGTATAATACAGGATGTAACTCAGGATCAGTAATGTAATGTATGTACACAGTGACTGCACCAGCAGAATAGTGAGTGCAGCTCTGGAGTATAATACAGGATGTAACTCAGGATCAGTAATGTATGTACACAGTGACTGCACCAGCAGAATAGTGACTGCAGCTCTGGAGTATAATACAGGATGTAACTCAGGATCAGTAATGTAATGCATGTACACAGTGACTGCACCAGCAGAATAGAGACTGCAGCTCTGGAGTATAATACAGTATGTAACTCAGGATCAGTAATGTAATGTATGTACACAGTGACTGCACCAGCAGAATAGTGAGTGCAGCTCTGGAGTATAATACAGGATGTAACTCAGGATCAGTAATGTAATGTATGTACACAGTGACTGCACCAGCAGAATAGTGAGTGCAGCTCTAGAGTATAATACAGGATGTAACTCAGGATCAGTAATGTAATGTATGTACACAGTGACAGCACCAGCAGAGTAGTGAGTGGCAGCTCTGGAGTATAATACAGGAGATAACTCAGGATCAGTAATGTAATGTATGTACACAGTGACTGCACCAGCAGAATAGTGAGTGCAGCTCTGGAGTATAATACAGGATGTAACTCAGGATCAGTAATGTAATGTATGTACACAGTGACTGCACCAGCAGAATAGTGACTGCAGCTCTGGAGTATAATACAGGAGGTAACTCAGGATCAGTAATGTAATGTATGTACACAGTGACTGCACCAGCAGAATAGTGAGTGCAGCTCTGGAGTATAATACAGGATGTAACTCAGGATCAGTAATGTAATGTATGTACACAGTGACTGTACCAGCAGAATAGTGAGTGCAGCTCTGGAGTATAATACAGGATGTAACTCAGGATCAGTAATGTAATGTATGTACACAGTGACTCCACCAGCAGAATAGTGAGCGCAGCTCTGGAGTATAATACAGGAGGTAACTCAGGATCAGTAATGTAATGTATGTACACAGTGACTGCACCAGCGGAATAGTGAGTGCAGCTCTGGAGTATAATACAGGATGTAACTCAGGATCAGTAATGTAATGTATGTACACAGTGACTGCACCAGCAGAATAGTGAGTGCAGCTCTGGAGTATAATACAGGATGTAACTGAGGATCAGTAATGTAATGTATGTACACAGTGACTGCACCAGCAGAATAGTGAGTGCAGCTCTGGAGTATAATACAGGATGTAACTCAGGATCAGTAATGTAATGTATGTACACAGTGACTTTACCAGCAGAATAGTGAGTGCAGCTCTGGAGTATAATACAGGATGTAACTCAGGATCAGTAATATAATGTATGTACATAGTGACTCCACCAGCAGAATAGTGAGTGCAGCTCTGGAGTATAATACAGGATGTAACTCAGGGTCAGTAATGTAATATATGTGCACAGTGACTGCACCAGCAGAATAGTGAGTGCAGCTTTGGAGTATAATACAGGATGTAACTCAGGATCAGTAATGTAATGCATGTACACAGTGACTGTGTAGCACCCTGAGGATTCGGCTGCTACAGGGGTATTGCACCTCAACCCAGAGGTGTGATATTCCACTCCCGGGTAAGGATGGAGTGTGGAACTGAGCTCAGTTAGCTGCATGCACTACACACATCCCATTTCCGGGGAACAGACCGATGGTATTCCCACTAGAGAAATGTGCAGGTACGACAGTGTCTGTTCCTGGCTGGAGTGGGAGGGGGGTGGAACATCCCAGTAGTGTAGGGGCAGATAGGGGGAGCAGCCTGGGTAAAGCTAGGAGCTCATTGGGTGCTGGTCACCTGAGCTCACACATAGAGGGAGTATATAAGGTGGGAACCATCTTAGGACAGGGTCAGTCTGTGAGAGGTCAGTCAGTTGTCAGTCTGTGAGACGTCGGTCAGTCAGTCTGTCTGAGAGCCTGAGAAGCAGAGCAGAGGAGAAGGAAGAGGGACCCAGAGGCGCAGGAAGAGGGGACCCCAAGAGCCCATAAGAGAGCTAATAGGGTGAAGGGTCGGCAACAGGGTACCGGATCCCAAGCTGGTGGAGGCTACAGCACTAATCCTCAGCCAGAGACCGGAGGTCGTGGGCAGGATCTGCCACGACCACCCACTAAATCCACCCGGAAGGCAGACCAAGAATAGGGTCAGGGAGCCCAGAGGAGGCTTGACCAACAAGAGGCCCGAGGGAGCCGGACTTAGGTGGATCCCTGGTGGGAACGGCCAGAAGAAGGGAGAGTCAGAAAGGAGCTCAGGACCACACTCCGGAGTTGCCTGGGAGTTGACCGAGTCCAGGACCTGGTGGACGCAGCACGGCTCGGGTGGTCACTGCTGTACACAGTGACCCGAGCAACACCAGTAAGTAAAACCCTGGAACTGCATTTTATGCCTCTGAGTCTCTTTGCTGCACCTTCACAACCACCATCCTCCACGGCTGACCCCCTGAGGCTATACCCCTCCCGTTGGGGGTTATACTACCACAGCTGCACACACACCACCAGCCTCAGCGGACCATCCTGCAGCGGCGGCCTTTTGACCGCAAATCAACGGGTGGCGTAGTCGACACAAAGAACTCTAATAACATCTGTAGGACTGCCACACACTGAGTTTGACACCCTGGGCACGGACCGGGTCACAGCCACTCGGAGACTACAACCCCCATCTGATCCGGCTTCGGGTATCCCCCCAAACAACACTGGCCCAGGGGGCGCGTCAACTTTGGCGTAGTCGGCAGGATAACGTGCCCGCAACAACCGGGTACTGCGTGCCTGAAGAAAAGTTCACCGTTACCTTAAAAAGATGTCTCCCGCCGGTTCCGGAGGGTCCCCGCCAACGGACCCCATCACAGGTCGTTTCCCGCCGGTTGTCCGCCATTTGCAGCTTTTTCCCGCAATCCATGGAGTTTCCCGCCACTGGGAGACGATTCCCGCCATTTCCGAAGATTTCCCGCCTTGGAAGAGCGGACGCCATTATGGGCGTGCCAGAGGGTGGCAAAAGGCCACCTCCCATCGTGGGCCAGGTCGAAGAATAGCGCCAAAAGCGGAAACCGCGCCCACCAACAGAGACTGTGATGCTGGAAGTGTCCATCAGCGTGAGAGAACTGCCCCTGGAACTGACAATCACTAAGTTGCCCCGGGACCACCCTCAATGTGGGCGGAGACAGAACAAGAGAGCAAAGATGGGTGTCGCCTGGAGCAGTCTGGAGAGAGCGCACCCGGAGACAAGACGTCTGGAGGAGAGTCCAGAGAAAGCGTACCCGGAGATGGAGGGAGAGACAGGCAGCACCGACCCAGTGGTCAGGAGCCTGCTGCAAGCAACAACCCCACTAGGCTTAGTGGAGATCCTGGCACAGCTCCCCCGAGACCGGGAGTGTGCACAGACCGCGCTGGAGGGCCTCGCACGGAGGATGGCCCGGGTGCAGCGGGAGACGTTGGCGGAGTGGAGCCGAGAGATGGCCCAGCAGACCGGAACCCGTCAGCGGAGCACGCCGCCCGAGACGAGGAGACAGACCGCCTCTGAGGATGGCGCAGGAGGAATGAATGCAGGAGACGGCGCCGAGAAGGGAGCTGAACGGACAGAGGCAGGTAAAGGGGACGTCTCTACCCCGAGCCGAGAAACCGTGTACCTGCCCCAGCTCCCCGTCGCAGAGCCCGAAGTTCCCCCTGCCGTGCCCGTCGCTGCATCGTCACCGCCGCAGACTAGGCCTCAAGCAGTAACCGTGGCCGCGACCCCTGTGACGTCACACGCCTCGACCCTGAGCGCGACCAAACAGGAAATACCATCGGCCTGGTCGCAAGGCCTAGTACCTCCGGGCGCCGCAATACCAACAGCGCCCCCTACCTCCGCGGAGCCACCGGCCTGGTCGCAGGGCCGAGTAACCCAGGGCGCCGCCGTTCTTACGGTGCCCTTTGCCTTTAGGGTGCCCCAAGCCTGGTCGCAAGGCCTGGTCGACCCGGGCGCCGCTACCATCAACGCGCCCTCAACATCTAGAGTGCCGCACCTGGGTGAAGACCTGTTCGCCCAGCATACGTGCCCGGATGGGCAGCCCTTCATATGGCCCCAGGAGTACATTCAGCTGGAACTCCAGAGAGCAAGGCCCATGTGCGAGCCCCTGATTCCGGCTCCGAAGCCTGTAAAGAGGACCTCGCCCCCGCTAGAGGAGGCACAGTTTGAGTGGGACCCCACCGGAGGAGACCTCATGGGGTTCACTCAGGAGACTCGGGCGGCCGCAGCGGAGCGTGCAGAGTGCTGCCGCCAGCAGCTCGAAGTCTTCGAGAGGGAGCGGAGAGAGAGGCGGGTCCGGGAACAGCAGATGCAGATAAGAAGCGCGGAACAAAAGAGCCGGACCCGAAGGAACCCCCGTGCAGCCCACGGTCCCCGTGCCACCGGGACTGTAATTAAATTCCAGTTGCAGCACGGTTGGGGCTTCATCAGAGATCATCACACCCCCGGCGACGTCTTCGTGACCAGAAGAGATGTCGAGTCCCACCTACCGGAGGGACACAGAGGTCGTGACCTATACCTGGGTGACGAGGTCACATTCACCCGGCACCAATGTGCCAAAGGACCCTATGCCCTTCATGTACACCGTTTGACAGAGGAAGAGCTGAGGTGTCAGGAGGAGCAAGAGGACCCGGACGGGTCTGAAGAATCTAAAGAAAGAGCAGGAGGACGCCGTCGTTAAAGTACGGTAAAGAGACTGTACATAGTTACCCGTCAGGGTATAAGAACTGTTCTAGTTAAAATATAGTCCCCGTTGGGACCAGCCAATTGAACTGAAACCCGTGTGTCCCTATTCCCACTGACCGAGGACTGAGAGCGGTCATTCCTCCCTAATACCTGGCCGAGGACTGAGAGCGGCCATATTTCCCTTGTATATAGTTGCGCTTCCTAAAGCGCCCCCTACCGGTTTTATAGGGAACTGTTTTATTCCAAGAGAGACTGTCGCACCTTACCCGGTCACAAGTTGCACCGTGACCGGAGGAACCAGAAACAAGAATGTTATTTATATGAAAAGTTTATTGCTGATATATATATATGATGTTTTCTATGTTTATGTTTATGAAAAAAAATTGTATGTTTTGGATGTTTATATTTTACAGCCCGAGGACGTGCTGTGATTTACCAGGGGGGAATGTAGCACCCTGAGGATTCGGCTGCTACAGGGGTATTGCACCTCAACCCAGAGGTGTGATATTCCACTCCCGGGTAAGGATGGAGTGTGGAACTGAGCTAGTAGGCTGCATGCACTACACACATCCCATTTCCGGGGAACAGACCGATGGTATTCCCACTAGAGAAATGTGCAGGTACGACAGTGTCTGTTCCTGGCTGGAGTGGGAGGGGGGTGGAACATCCCAGTAGTGTAGGGGCAGATAGGGGGAGCAGCCTGGGTAAAGCTAGGAGCTCATTGGGTGCTGGTCACCTGAGCTCACACATAGAGGGAGTATATAAGGTGGGAACCATCTTAGGACAGGGTCAGTCTGTGAGAGGTCAGTCAGTTGTCAGTCTGTGAGACGTCGGTCAGTCAGTCTGTCTGAGAGCCTGAGAAGCAGAGCAGAGGAGAAGGAAGAGGGACCCAGAGGCGCAGGAAGAGGGGACCCCAAGAGCCCATAAGAGAGCTAATAGGGTGAAGGGTCGGCAACAGGGTACCGGATCCCAAGCTGGTGGAGGCTACAGCACTAATCCTCAGCCAGAGACCGGAGGTCGTGGGCAGGATCTGCCACGACCACCCACTAAATCCACCCGGAAGGCAGACCAAGAATAGGGTCAGGGAGCCCAGAGGAGGCTTGACCAACAAGAGGCCCGAGGGAGCCGGACTTAGGTGGATCCCTGGTGGGAACGGCCAGAAGAAGGGAGAGTCAGAAAGGAGCTCAGGACCACACTCCGGAGTTGCCTGGGAGTTGACCGAGTCCAGGACCTGGTGGACGCAGCACGGCTCGGGTGGTCACTGCTGTACACAGTGACCCGAGCAACACCAGTAAGTAAAACCCTGGAACTGCATTTTATGCCTCTGAGTCTCTTTGCTGCACCTTCACAACCACCATCCTCCACGGCTGACCCCCTGAGGCTATACCCCTCCCGTTGGGGGTTATACTACCACAGCTGCACACACACCACCAGCCTCAGCGGACCATCCTGCAGCGGCGGCCTTTTGACCGCAAATCAACGGGTGGCGTAGTCGACACAAAGAACTCTAATAACATCTGTAGGACTGCCACACACTGAGTTTGACACCCTGGGCACGGACCGGGTCACAGCCACTCGGAGACTACAACCCCCATCTGATCCGGCTCCGGGTATCCCCCCAAACAACACTGGCCCAGGGGGCGCGTCAACTGCACCAGCAGAATAGTGAGTGCAGCTCTGGAGTATAATACAGGATGTAACTCAGGATCAGTAATGTATGCACACAGTGACTGCACCAGCAGAATAGTGAGTGCAGCTCTGGAGTATAATACACGATGTAACTCAGGATCAGTATTAGAGATGTAAGTTGTACTTTGCAGCTCAGAGGTGGATACACAAAGTTGATCACTTACAAAACCAGATTACTTCTGACAATCACTATGTGGTGACACCCTTGTCTATAATAACTGTTATGTTGGTTCTAGTATTATCTTTTATTTGCATTCTTCGCTATTATTACAAGTTTGTCATATTTTCTCTTGACAGCTCATTGGATCTGAAAAAAAATGAACTATTCCAAAGTGCAGCCATTTCTTCCTGGTTGGGCAGCGTGCAGACCAGAGATACCGGTTTATCCCGTCAGGCACCGATCCTTGCAGAATATAAGATAAATTCTAGAAGCGGAGCAGAAGTGTCTGTAGATGGAGACGGCAGCAGGTGAGTGCACTCCGACCAAATCCTACCTTACTCTATGAGTGACATCTTATGTATCTAGCTGTGTGGTCAGTGGATGCCAGGCTGTGCCGCGGATTTACAATTTGCTCTGCTGCGGATCTTCAGAAAAATTAGATAGTTAATTCAGTGGGGCTGAACATGGCAGATTTTTTTTTTTTTATGGTGGGTGCACCATGATTTTCCAATGAATCTGTGAAGGGTTACAAAAAAAAAAACCAAAAACCAAATACGTCTTATATACGCAGGATGCAAACTGCGGTTGAATTGCACAGAGATCCCATAAATTCTGAGGACGCTCGCTTACTGATAATGCGTCATTTAGTTTTCTGTTCGTTCTTCCCTTCAAAATTGAGCAAAAAATCTTATGGAGCCGAGAAAAATGCTGAAAATAATCGAAAATAAGAATACCTGCAGTCCTATGTAAAATTACTCCCAATTCCTTATATCACCAATCTGTAAATCCAGTTCTGCTACATCTGTAGAAATGTAAAGACTGATGTTTCTATTGATTAATATAGCAAATAATTATTTATGAAATGTGTAAATATTTATGTTCATTATTTGGTGTTTCTTTTCTCTCATTCCAAAAAATATTCCATGTTGTCCTATTTAATTCTCTACATGCACTTGAGAGGTCGATATCTTAGGGGGGTTCACCCTAATTATAACCCATTATGGGGTTATAATTAGCCTAGGACGACATCATTACAATTAATCTGTGACTTCAATGTTTCTCTATCAGGAAACAATGTAACAATCGGATCAATCATTCAACCATCAAGAAACAGGAGACATTTCAGCCTTTTATTATACATTGTAAGGGAAAACCTTCCCCATTGTCTCCATACTCCATATTTATTTATTTATGTGTTGGAAGATACAAAAATAAGTTATAAGATCGTGGAAAAGATCTCACAATAAATACAGCTGTGGTCAGCAGAAAGGCGGGAGGGAAAAAAGAAATATGTCCGCACGTATCGCCGCTTATGGCGGCTTCCTCAGGGGTGAAGTAAGAAATCATTGCTTCTAAGAAGCCACCATAAATGGCACAAAGAGTCAGTATGGCACCAAAGTACATAGCCACAGTGACGATAAATCATATTATATACCGTATACTAATGACCTAATAATATTCATAGGAAATAATAACATTCTAAAAAATATGAGTAGAAATAAAGCAAAATAGTAGAAACACTGTAACTAAACTCTCCCTTTTCTTGCTATTTCTTATCTTCTCGGCTTAGTCTGGATTTCATATGCCGTTTGCTGCACATCTTGACTTAATTTTATTATTATAGAAAATCAGCAAAATTGTAACCAAAAATGTTGTAGAAATCCGACTAATCTCAATCGATGTTTTTCTAAAAGAATAGGAACGTTGGTAAATTACATATTCATATAGTACATGGATTACCAGGAGCTGATTCTTAACAGTAAGAGCACTGACTATATGAATAGCTGACCTCAGGAGCTGGTTCTTTACAGTAAGAGTGCTGACTATATGAATTGCTGACCTCAGGAGCTGATTCTTTACTGTAAGAGCTGTGACTATATGAATAGTTGACCTCAGGAGCTCATTCTTTACTGTAAGAGCTGTGACTATATGAATAGCTGACCTCAGGAGCTGATTCTTTACTGTAAGAGCTGTGACTATATGAATAGTTGACCTCAGGAGCTCATTCTTTACTGTAAGAGCTGTGACTATAAGAATAGCTGACCTCAGGAGCTGGTTCTTTACAGTAAGAGTGCTGACTATATGAATAGCTGACCTCAGGAGCTGGTTATTTACTGTAAGAGCTGTGACTATATGAATAGCTGACCTCAGGAGCTCATTCTTTACTGTAAGAGCTGTGACTATAAGAATAGCTGACCCCTGGAGTGGGTTCTTTACTGTAAGAGCTGTGACTATATGAATAGCTGACCTCAGGAGCTCATTCTTTACTGTAAGAGCTGTGACTATATGAATAGCTGACCTCTGGAGTGGGTTCTTTACTGTAAGAGCTGTGACTATATGAATAGCTGACCTCAGGAGCTGGTTCTTTACTGTAAGAGCTGTGACTATATGAATAGCTGACCTCAGGAGCTGGTTCTTTACTATAAGAGCTGTGACTATATGAATAGCTGACCTCTGGAGTGGGTTCTTTACTATAAGAGCTGTGACTATATGAATAGCTGACCTCTGGAGTGGGTTCTTTACTGTAAGAGCTGTGACTATATGAATAGCTGACCTCAGGAGCTGATTCTTTACTGTAAGAGCTGTGACTATATGAATAGCTGACCTCAGGAGCTCATTCTTTACTGTAAGAGCTGTGACTATAAGAATAGCTGACCTCTGGAGTGGGTTCTTTACTGTAAGAGCTGTGACTATATGAATAGCTGACCTCAGGAGCTCATTCTTTTCTGTAAGAGCTGTGACTATATGAATAGCTGACCTCTGGAGTGGGTTCTTTACTGTAAGAGCTGTGACTATATGAATAGCTGACCTCAGGAGCTGGTTCTTTACTGTAAGAGCTGTGACTATATGAATAGCTGACCTCAGGAGCTGGTTCTTTACTATAAGAGCTGTGACTATATGAATAGCTGACCTCTGGAGTGGGTTCTTTACTATAAGAGCTGTGACTATATGAATAGCTGACCTCAGGAGCTGGTTCTTTACTGTAAGAGCTGTGACTATATGAATAGCTGACCTCAGGAGCTGGTTCTTTACTGTAAGAGCTGTGACTATATGAATAGCTGACCTCAGGAGCTGGTTCTTTACTATAAGAGCTGTGACTATAAGAATAGCTGACCTCTGGAGTGGGTTCTTTACTATAAGAGCTGTGACTATAAGAATAGCTGACCTCAGGAGCTGATTCTTTACTATAAGAGCTGTGACTATATGAATAGCTGACCTCAGGAGCTGGTTCTTTACTATAAGAGCTGTGACTATAAGAATAGCTGACCTCAGGAGCTGGTTCTTTACTATAAGAGCTGTGACTATATGAATAGCTGACCTCAGGAGCTGGTTCTTTACTATAAGAGCTGTGACTATAAGAATAGCTGACCTCAGGAGCTCATTCTTTTCTGTAAGAGCTGTGACTATAAGAATAGCTGACCTCTGGAGTGGGTTCTTTACTGTAAGAGCTGTGACTATAAGAATAGCTGACCTCAGGAGCTCATTCTTTACTGTAAGAGCGGTGACTATAAGAATGCCTGACCTCTGGAGTGGGTTCTTTACTGTAAGAGCTGTGACTATATGAATAGCTGACCTCAGGAGCTGGTTCTTTACTATAAGAGCTGTGACTATATGAATAGCTGACCTCTGGAGTTGGTTCTTTACTATAAGAGCTGTGACTATAAGAATAGCTGACCTCAGGAGCTGATTCTTTACTATAAGAGCTGTGACTATATGAATAGCTGACCTCAGGAGCTGATTCTTTACTATAAGAGCTGTGACTATATGAATAGCTGACCTCAGGAGCTGGTTCTTTACTCTAAGAGCTGTGACTATAAGAATAGCTGACCTCAGGAGCTGGTTCTTTACTATAAGAGTTGTGACTATATGAATAGCTGACCTCAGGAGCTGGTTCTTTACTATAAGAGCTGTGACTATAAGAATAGCTGACCTCAGGAGCTCATTCTTTACTGTAAGAGCTGTGACTATAAGAATAGCTGACCTCTGGAGTGGGTTCTTTACTGTAAGAGCTGTGACTATAAGAATAGCTGACCTCAGGAGCTCATTATTTACTGTAAGAGCTGTGACTATAAGAATAGCTGACCTCTGGAGTGGGTTCTTTACTGTAAGAGCTGTGACTATATGAATAGCTGACCTCAGGAGCTCATTCTTTACTGTAAGAGCTGTGACTATAAGAATAGCTGACCTCAGGAGCTCATTCTTTACTGTAAGAGCTGTGACTATATGAATAGCTGACCTCAGGAGCTGGTTCTTTACTATAAGAGCTGTGACTATAAGAATAGCTGACCTCAGGAGCTCATTCTTTACTGTAAGAGCTGTGACTATATGAATAGGTGACCTCAGGAGCTGGTTCTTTTCTGTAAGAGCTGTGACTCTATGAATAGCTGACCTCAGGAGCTCATTCTTTACTGTAAGAGCTGTGACTATATGAATAGCTGACCTCAGGAGCTCATTCTTTACTGTAAGAGCTGTGACTATATGAATAGCTGACCTCAGGAGCTCATTCTTTACTGTAAGAGCTGTGACTATATGAATAGCTGACCTCTGGAGTGGGTTCTTTACTGTAAGAGCTGTCACTATAAGAATAGCTGACCTCAGGAGCTCATTCTTTACTGTAAGAGCTGTGACTATTTGAATAGCTGACCTCTGGAGTGGGTTCTTTACTGTAAGAGCTGTGACTATAAGAATAGCTGACCTCAGGAGCTCATTCTTTACTGTAAGAGCTGTGACTATATGAATAGCTGACCTCAGGAGCTGGTTCTTTGCTATAAGAGCTGTGACTATAAGAATAGCTGACCTCAGGAGCTCATTCTTTACTGTAAGAGCTGTGACTATATGAATAGCTGACCTCAGGAGCTGGTTCTTTACTATAAGAGCTGGACTATAAGAATAGCTGACCTCAGGAGCTCATTCTTTACTGTAAGAGCTGTGACTATATGAATAGCTGACCTCAGGAGCTGGTTCTTTTCTGTAAGAGCTGTGACTCTATGAATAGCTGACCTCAGGAGCTGATTCTTTACTATAAGAGCTGTGACTATAAGAATAGCTGACCTCTGGAGTGGGTTCTTTACTGTAAGAGCTGTGACTATAAGAATAGCTGACCTCAGGAGCTGGTTCTTTACTATAAGAGCTGTGACTATAAGAATAGCTGACCTCAGGAGCTCATTCTTTACTGTAAGAGCTGTGACTGTATGAATAGCTGACCTCAGGAGCTCATTCTTTACTGTAAGAGCTGTGACTATATGAATAGCTGACCTCAGGAGCTGGTTCTTTACTATAAGAGCTGTGACTATATGAATAGCTGACCTCACGAGCTGGTTCTTTACTGTAAGAGCTGTGACTATATGAATAGCTGACCTCAGGGGCTGATTCTTTACTGTAAGAGCTGTGACTATATGAATAGCTGACCTCAGGAGCTGATTCTTTACTATAAGAGCTGTGACTATAAGAATAGCTGACCTCAGGAGCTCATTCTTTACTGTAAGAGCTGTAACTATATGAATAGCTGACCTCTGGAGTGGATTCTTTACTGTAAGAGCTGTGACTATAAGAATAGCTGACCTCAGGAGCTCATTCTTTACTGTAAGAGCTTTGACTATATGAATAGCTGACCTCAGGAGCTGATTCTTTACTTTAAGAGCTGTGACTATAAGAATAGCTGACCTCAGGAGCTCATTCTTTACTGTAAGAGCTGTGACTATATGAATAGCTGACCTCAGGAGCTGGTTCTTTACTGTAAGAGCTGTGACTATATGAATAGCTGACCTCAGGAGCTGGTTCTTTACTGTAAGAGCTGTGACTATATGAATAGCTGACCTCAGGAGCTGATTCTTTACTGTAAGAGCACTGAATATATGAATAGCTGACCTCAGGAGCTGATTCTTTACTGTAAGAGCTGTGACTATATGAGTCTTTTTTCAGCCCCACTATGTAAATCTGTTCAGTAACTATCTAATTTGTCATTTTGGGAATAACCCTTCAATTGTACATGACAATGGGGTATATGGGAGGAACAGTTATCAACTGAGAGCAGGAAATGTTGTCATCAGAGCTGTGTGTTCATGAGCAATATGGGAAAAAGACGTGATCTCCATATCCATACATGCTCGCATTATGGCTGAGTATATGGAGTAGATGTCAACCAAACATGTATTTACTGTATATGGGGAGGTTTAGTTTAACAGACGAGTATGTACAGGTGCATCTCATTAAATTAGAATATCATCAAAAAGTTAATTTATTTCAGTTCTTCAATACAAAAAGTGACACTCCTATATTATATAGAGTCATTACACACAGAGGGATCTATTATATAGAGTCATTACACACAGAGTGATCTATTATATAGAGTCATTACACACAGAGGGATCTATTATATAGAGACATTACACACAGAGTGATCTATTATATATAGTGATTACACACAGAGGGATCTATTATATAGAGTCATTACACACAGAGTGATCTATTATATAGAGTCATTACACACAGAGGGATCTATTATATAGAGTCATTACACACAGAGGGATCTATTATATAGAGTCATTACACACAGAGGGATCTATTATATAGAGTCATTACACACAGAGTGATCTATTATATAGAGTCATTACACACAGAGGGATCTATTATATAGAGACATTACACACAGAGTGATCTATTATATAGAGTCATTACACACAGAGGGATCTATTATATAGAGACATTACACACAGAGTGATCTATTATATATAGTGATTACACACAGAGGGATCTATTATATAGAGTCATTACACACAGAGTGATCTATTATATAGAGTCATTACACACAGAGGGATCTATTATATAGAGTCATTACACACAGAGGGATCTATTATATAGAGTCATTACACACAGAGGGGTCTATTATATAGAGTCATTACACACAGAGGGATCTATTATATAGAGTCATTACACACAGAGTGATCTATTATATAGAGTCATTACACACAGAGTGATCTATTATATAGAGTCATTACACACAGAGGGATCTATTATATAGAGACATTACACACAGAGTGATCTATTATATAGAGTCATTACACACAGAGGGATCTATTATATAGAGACATTACACACAGAGTGATCTATTATATATAGTGATTACACACAGAGGGATCTATTATATAGAGTCATTACACACAGAGTGATCTATTATATAGAGTCATTACACACAGAGGGATCTATTATATAGAGTCATTACACACAGAGGGATCTATTATATAGAGTCATTACACACAGAGGGGTCTATTATATAGAGTCATTACACACAGAGGGATCTATTATATAGAGTCATTACACACAGAGGGATCTATTATATAGAGTCATTACACACAGAGTGATCTATTATATAGAGTCATTACACACAGAGGGATCTATTATATAGAGTCATTACACACAGAGTGATCTATTATATAGAGTCATTACTAGTGTTGAGCCACCCCCGTAGTGTTCGGGTTCGGTTCGGTTCGTCGAACACCGGGATGTTCGAGGAACTGTTCGTCGAACTGTTCGTCGAACACCTTAGAACACCGTCGAACACCGTTAAAACCAATAGCAGGCAAACAAAAACACATAGAAACACATAGAAAACACCTGCAAAGGTGTCCAAAAGCTGACAAACTGCTCAGAAGACACTCTCTTTAAAAAAGCCGGCCGGCAAATTCAGCAGCGGCATACACCGGTACCCGACAATTTAGACAAGAAGGAATAGAGCATCACACATAGATTAGATAGATAGAAACATGTCAGTCACACATATAAGAAGCACAGTGACAGTGTTGGTTACTGCACTTGTCATTTAGTGTAAAGGATTTATTAAAAAAAATATTAGTGTTTTCATGCACCGTCTCTTTAAAAAAGCCGGCCGGCAATTCAGCATCTGTACCCGACAATTTAGAACAGAAAGAATAGAGCTTCACACATAGATTAGATAGATAGAAACATGTCAGTCACATATATAATAAGTACAGTGATAGTGTTGCTTACTGTACATGTCATTTAGTGTAAAGGATTTATTTAAAAAAATAATAGTGTTTTCATGCACTGTCTCTTTAAAAAAGCCGGCCGGCAATTCAGCAGCGGTACCCGACAATTTAGAACAGACAGAATAGAGCTTCACACATAGATTAGATAGATAGAAACATGTCAGTCACATATATATGAAGTACAGTGATAGTGTTGGTTACTGTACTTGTCATTTAGTATTAAAATAAAGGATTTATTATTAAAAAAATTGGCGTGGGGTTCCCCTTAATTTTAGGCTCTAGCGGAGGTTAAGCAGACGGCTGGGGCAGATGTTTGAAGCCTGGGAAGGGGGTAATACCCACGGAGCTTCCCAGGCTACTAATATCAGCCCCCAGCTGAATACATAGCCTTTACTAGCTATTAAAATAGGGGACCCCCCAAAAAAAATGACGTGGGGTCCCCCCTAATTTAATAGCTAGCAAAGGCTAGGCAGACAGCTGGGGGCTGATATTAATAGCCCAGGAAGGGAGCCATGAATATTGGCCCCCTCCCAGGCTAGAAACACCAGCCGTCAGCCGCCCCAGAAATGGCGCATTCATAGGATGCGCCAATTCTGGCACTTAGCCTCGCTCTTCCACGCTGCCCTGGTGCGGTGGCAGGGGGTAATAGGGTTGGGGTTGATGTCAGCTTATAATGCCAGCTGACATCAAGCCCAGGTTAGTAATGGAGAGGCGTCTATAAGACACCCCCATTACTAACCCCATAGTCAAAGTTAAAAAAAACACAAACACCCAGAATAAAGTCCTTTAATTGAAATAAAGACACAATCCTTTATTGTTCTAAATTAAACCATACTTACCATCACGCCCATTCCAGCTGAAGCCAACGATCTCCTGCAATAAAAGAAAAATAATAAAGCAACCTCATCCTTACCTTTCCATGGTTCCCACGACAGCTTCAGCTCTGCTACATCGAGATGACAGTCTGGACCGCAGCAGAACGCTGCCATCCAGCCTGTCATCCCGCAGACACTGAGAAGCTCAGGCTTGCTTGCGCTGCTCAGCGTCTCTCTGTGACGGCATCCAGATGAGCCGAGTTCATGTCCAATGAACTCGGCTCACCTCATGCACGTCACTGACAGCGTGGGAAAATTCTCACGCTGAAGCGCTGATTGCAGGAGAATTTTCCCACGCTGTCAGTGACGTGCAGGAGGTGAGCTGAGTTCATTGGACATGAGCTCACCTCATGCACATCACTGACAGCGTGGGAGAATTCTCCTGCACTCAGCACTTCAGCGTGAGAATTTTCCCACGCTGTCAGTGACGTTCATGAGGTGAGACGAGTTCATTGGACATGACCTCGGCTCATCTGGATGCCGTCACAGCGAGACAGTGAGGAGCGCAAGCATGCCTGCGCTTCTCAGTGTCTGCGGGATGACAGACTGGATGGCAGCGTTCTGCTGCGGTCCAGCCAGTCATCTCGATGTAGCAGAGCTGAAGCTGTCGTGGGAACCATGGAAAGGTAAGGATGAGGTTGGTTTATTATTTTTCTTTTATTGCAGGAGATCGTTGGCTTCAGCTGGAATGGGTGTGATGGTAAGTATGGTTTAATTTAGAACAATAAAGAATTGTGTCTTTATTTCAATTAAAGGACTTTATTCTGGGTGTTGTGTTTTTTTTAAATACTTTACTAGAAATTCATGGCGGTCATGTCTAATACTGGCGTGACCCCATGAATTTTGGGCTTGGGGCCAGCTGATAATACCAAGCTGGCCCTAACCCCTTTATTACCCAGTGAGCCACCGCACCAGGGCCCTGGATGAGTTGGGTACAGCGCCAGAAGATGGCGCTTCTATGAACGCGCCATTTTCCGGGGTGGCTGCGGACTGCAATTTGTAGCGGGGGGGGGGCCCAGAAAGCTTGGGCCTCCCTGCGCTGCAGATTCCAGCCCCCAGCTGCCTAGTTGTACCTGGCTGGACACAAAAATAGGGCGAAGCCCCACGTACTTTTTTTTTAATTATTTCATGAAATTCATGAAATAATTAAGAAAAAAAGGGCTTCCCTATATTGTTGTGTCCGGCCAGGTACAAATAGGCAGCTGGTGGTTGGGGGCAGCCCGTTCCTGCCTGCTGTACCTGGCTGGACACAAATATAGTGCAAAGCCCCACTTCAATTTTTTTTAATTATTTCATGAACTTCATGAAATAATTAAGAAAAAAAGGGCTTCCCTATATTGTTGTGTCCGGCCAGGTACAAATAGGCAGCTGGTGGATGGGGGCAGCCCGTTCCTGCCTGCTGTACCTGGCTGGACACAAATATAGTGCGAAGCCCCACTTCAATTTTTTTAAATTATTTCAGGAAATTCATGAAATAATTTAAAAAAAATTGACGTGGGGCTTCGCACTATATTTGTGTCCAGCCAGGTACAGCAGGCAGGAACGGGCTGCCCCCAACCACCAGCTGCCTATTTGTACCTGGCCGGACACAACAATATAGGGAAGCCCTTTTTTTCTTAATTATTTCATGAAATAATTTAAAGAAAATTGACGTGGGGCTTTGCCCTGTTTTTGTGTCCAGCCAGGTACAACTAGGCAGCTGGGGGCTGGAATCCGCAGCGCAGGGAGGCCCAAGCTTTCTGGGCCACCCCCGCTGCAAATTGCAGTCCGCAGCCACCCCGGAAAATGGCGCGTTCATAGAAGCGCCATCTTCTGGCGCTGTACCCAACTCATCCAGGGCCCTGATGCGGTGGCTCACTGGGTAATAAAGGGGTTAGGGCCAGCTTGGCATTATCAGCTGGCCCTAAGCCCGAAATTCATGGGGTCACGCCAATATTAGACATGACCACCATGAATTTCTAGTAAAGTATTTAAAAAAAACACAACACCCAGAATAAAGTCCTTTAATTGAAATAAACACACAATTCTTTATTGTTCTAAATTAAACCATACTTACCATCACGCCCATTCCAGCTGAAGCCAACGATCTCCTGAAATAAAAGAAAAATAATAAAGCAACATCATCCTTACCTTTCCATGGTTCCCATGACAGCTTCAGCTCTGCTACATCGAGATGACAGGCTGGACCGCAGCAGAACGCTGCCATCCAGCCTGTCATCCCGCAGACACTGAGAAGCGCAGGCTTGCTTGCGCTCCACAGTGTCTCTCTGTGAGGGCATCCAGATGAGCCGAGTTAATGTCCAATGAACTCGGCTCACCTCATGCACGTCACTGACAGCGTGGGAAAATTCTCCTGCACTCAGCGCTTCAGCGTGGGAGAATTCTCACACTGAAGCGCTGAGTGCAGGAGAATTCTCCCACGCTGTCAATGACGTGCAGGAGGTGAGCTGAGTTCATTGGACATGAGCTCACCTTATGCACGTCACTGACAGCGTGGGAAAATTCTCCTGCACTCAGCGCTTCAGCGTGGGAGAATTCTCACGCTGAAGCGCTGAGTGCAGGAGAATTCTCCCACGCTGTCAGTGACGTGCAGGAGGTGAGCTGAGTTCATTGGACATGAGCTCACCTTATGCACGTCACTGACAGCGTGGGAGAATTCTCCTGCACTCACCGCTTCAGCGTGAGAATTTTCCCACGCTGTCAGTGACGTGCATGAGGTGAGCCGAGTTCATTGGACATGAACTCGGCTCATCTGGATGTCGTCACAGAGAGACGCTGAGCAGCACATGCAAGCCTGCGCTTCTCAGTGTCTGCGGGATGAGAGGCTGGATGGCAGCGTTCTGCTGCGGTCCAGCCTGTCATCTCGATGTAGCAGAGCTGAAGCTGTCGTGGGAACCATGGAAAGGTAAGGATGAGGTTGCTTTATTATTTTTCTTTTATTGCAGGAGATCGTTGGCTTCAGCTGGAATGGGCGTGACGGTAAGTATGGTTTAATTTAGAACAATAAAGGATTGTGTCTTTATTTCAATTAAAGGACTTTATTCTGGGTGTTTGTGTTTTTTTTAACTTTGACTATGGGGTTAGTAATGGGGGTGTCTTATAGACGCCTCTCCATTACTAACCTGGGCTTGATGTCAGCTGGCATTATAAGCTGACATCAACCCCAACCCTATTACCCCCTGCCACCGCTACAGGGCAGCGTGGAAGAGCGAGGCTAAGTGCCAGAATTGGCGCATCCTATGAATGCGCCATTTCTGGGGCGGCTGACGGCTGGTGTTTCTAGCCTGGGAGGGGGCCAATATTCATGGAACCCTTCCTGGGCTATTAATATCAGCCCCCAGCTGTCTGCCTAGCCTTTGCTAGCTATTAAATTAGGGGGGACCCCACGTCATTTTTTTTGGGGGGTCCCCCATTTTAATAGCTAGTAAAGGTTATGTATTCAGCTGGGGGCTGATATTAGTAGCCTGGGAAGCTCCGTGGGTATTACCCCCTTCCCAGGCTTCAAACATCTGCCCCAGCCGTCTGCTTAACCTCCGCTAGAGCCTAAAATTAAGGGGAACCCCACGCCAATTTTTTTAATAATAAATCCTTTATTTTAATACTAAATGACAAGTACAGTAACCAACACTATCACTGTACTTCATATATATGTGACTGACATGTTTCTATCTATCTAATCTATGTGTGAAGCTCTATTCTGTCTGTTATAAATTGTTGGGTACAGATGCTGAATTGCCAGCCGGCTTTTTTAAAGAGACGGTGCATGAAAACACTATTATTTTTTTTGATAAATCCTTTACGCTAAATGACAAGTACAGTAAGCAGCACTTTCACTGTACTTCGTATATATGTGGCTGACATGTTTATATCTATCTAATCTATGTGTGATGCTCTATTCTTTCGGTTCTAAATTGTCGGGTACAGGTGTATACCGCTGCTGAATTGCCGGCTTTTCATGTTCCCATCGATTTGGGCAATCACTGTAATGCCACAACCACCATGGCTGTGGCATTACAGTGAGTGGCAGACAATCCCTGCATGATTGGTGCTCTAAATAGCACCAGACATGCAGGACACGCTTTTGGTGCACGAACAGTTATCGAACATAACCTCGAACAGCCGAATTTTTTGCAAATCGTTTGGGTTCGTCGAACAACTCGAACACCGCCCAAAACAGCTCGAATTTGAGATTGGCGAACAGTTCTAGTCGAACACCGCTCATCTCTAGTCATTACACACAGAGGGATCTATTAAATAGAGACATTACACGCAGAGGGATCTATTATATAGAGTCATTACACACAGAGCGATCTATTATATAGAGTCATTACACGCAGAGGGATCTATTATATAGAGTCATTACACACAGAGGGATCTATTATATAGAGACATTACACACAGAGGGATCTATTATATAGAGTCATTACACACAGAGGGATCTATTATATAGAGACATTACACACAGAGGGATCTATTATATAGAGTCATTACACACAGAGGGATCTATTATATAGAGTCATTACACACAGAGGGATCTATTATATAGAGTCATTACACACAGGGATCTATTATATAGAGACATTACACACAGAGGGATCTATTATATAGAGTCATTACACACAGAGGGATCTATTATATAGAGTCATTACACACAGAGGGATCTATTATATAGAGTCATTACACACAGAGGGATCTATTATATAGAGCAGTTACACACAGAGGGATCTATTATATAGAATCATTACAAAGAGAGTGATCTATTTCACGTGTTTATTTCTGTTAATGTAGATGGTTATGGCTTACAGCTAATGAAAACACAAAAGTCATTATCTCAGTAAATTAGAATACTTTATAGCAACAGCTTGAAAAATGTTTTTAAAATCCTAAATGTCCTACTGAAATGTATGTTCAGTAAATGCCCTCAATACTTGGTCGGGCTCCTTGTGCATCAATTACTGCATCAATGCGGCAATGTGGCATGGAGGCGATCAGCCTGTGGCCCTGCCGAGGTGTTATAGAAGCCCAGGTTGCTGTGATAGCAGCCTTCAGCTCGTCTGCATTGTTGGGTCTGGGGTCTCTCATCGTCAAGTCAGCAGTCTTCCCCATAATTGTGGAGCCTACTGAAACAGATTAATGGACCTTTTTAAACGCTTAGGAAGCCTTTGTAGGTGTTTTTTGTTAATTATTCTAATTTACTGAGATAATGACTTTTGTGTTTTCATTGGCTGTAAGCCATAATCATCAACATTAACAGAAATAAACACATGAAATAGATCGCTCTGTGTGTAATGACTCTATATAATAGATCTCTCTGTGTGTAATGACTCTATATAATAGATCCCTCTGTGTGTAATGATTCTATATAATATAGGAGTTTCACTTTTTGTATTGAAGAACTGAAATAAATTAACTTTTTGATGATATTCTAATTTAGTGAGATGCACCTGTATATAGGGGGACTCTGCAGGGAGAGCTCTGAGATGAGCATGCGGGTAATAGCTGTCAGCTAAGCTTAGTGTGATTAAAAGGAATAGCTGTGAGGCAAGCATGCAGGTATATTGTAGAGAGAGGAGAAATAGCTAAGATGAGCATGTATTATTATATAGGGGAGAGGGGGAATAGCTAAGATGAGCATGTATTATTATATAGGGAAGAGAGGGGGAATAGCAAAGATGAGCATGTATTATTATATAGGGGAGAGGGGGAATAGCTAAGATGAGCATGTATTATTATATAGGGGAGAGAGGAGGAATAGCTAAGATGAGCATGCATTATTATAAAAGAGAGAGGAGGAATAGCTAAGATGAGCATGTATTATTATATAAGAGAGAGAAGGGGAATAGCTAAGAAGAGCATGCATTATTATATAGGGGAGAGGGGGAATAGCTAAGATGAGCATGTATTATTATATAGGGGAGAGAGGAGGAATAGCTAAGATGAGCATGCATTATTATAAAAGAGAGAGGAGGAATAGCTAAGATGAGCATGTATTATTATATAGGAGAGAGAAGGGGAATAGCTAAGATGAGCATGTATTATTATATAGGGGAGAGGAGGAATAGCTAAGATGAGCATGTATTATTATATAGGGGAGAGGGGGAATAGCTAAGATGAGCATGTATTATTATATAGGAGAAAGAGGGGGAATAGCTAAGATGAGCATGTATTATTATATAGGGGAGAGAGGAGGAATAGCTAAGATGAGCATGTATTATTATATAGGAGAGAGAAGGGGAATAGCTAAGATGAGCATGCATTATTATATAGGGGAGAGAGGAGGAATAGCTAAGATGAGCATGTATTATTATATAGGGGAGAGGGGGAATAGCTAAGATGAGCATGTATTATTATAAAGGGGAGAGGGGGAATAGCTAAGATGAGCATGTATTATTATATAGGGAAGAGAGGGGGAATAGCTAAGATGAGCATGCATTATTATATAGGGGAGAGGGGGAATAGCTAAGATGAGCATGTATTATTATATAGAGGAGAGAGGAGGAATAGCTAAGATGAGCATGCATTATTATAAAAGAGAGAGGAGGAATAGCTAAGATGAGCATGTATTATTATATAGGAGAGAGAAGGGGAATAGCTAAGATGAGCATGCATTATTATATAGGGGAGACAGGAGGAATAGCTAAGATGAGCATGTATTATTATATAGGGGAGAGGGGGAATAGCTAAGATGAGCATGTATTATTATATAGGAGAAAGAGGGGGAATAGCTAAGATGAGCATGTATTATTATATAGGGGAGAGAGGAGGAATAGCTAAGATGAGCATGCATTATTATAAAAGAGAGAGGAGGAATAGCTAAGATGAGCATGTATTATTATATAGGAGAGAGAAGGGGAATAGCTAAGATGAGCATGCATTATTATATAGGGGAGAGAGGAGGAATAGCTAAGATGAGCATGTATTATTATATAGGGGAGAGGGGGAATAGCTAAGATGAGCATGTATTACTATATAGGAGAAAGAGGGGGAATAGCTAAGATGAGCATGTATTATTATATAGGGGAGAGAGGAGGAATAGCTAAGATGAGCATGCATTATTGTATAGGGGAGAGAGGAGGAATAGCTAAGATGAGCATGTATTATTATATAGGGGAGAGAGGAGGAATAGCTAAGCTGAGCATGTATTATTATATAGGAGAGAGAGGGGGAATAGCTAAGATGAGCATGTATTATTATATAGGGGAGAGAGGGGGAATAGCTAAGATGAGCATGTATTATTATATAGGGGAGAGAGGAGGAATAGCTAAGATGAGCAAGCATTATTATAAAAGAGAGAGGAGGAATAGCTAAGATGAGCATGTATTATTATATAGGAGAGAGAGGGGGAATAGCTAAGATGAGCATGCATTATTATATAGGGGAGAGAGGAGGAATAGCTAAGATGAGCAAGTATTATTATATAGGGGAGAGAGGAGGAATAGCTAAGATGAGCATGTATTATTATATAGGGGAGAGAGGAGGAATAGATAAGATGAGCATGTATTATTATAAAAGAGAGAGGAGGAATAGCTAAGATGAACATGTATTATTATAAAAGAGAGAGAGGGGGAATAGCTAAGATGAGCATGTATTATTATATAAGAGAGAGAGGAGGAATAGCTAAGATGAGCATGCATTATTATATTGGGGAGAGAGGGGGAATAGCTAAGATGAGCATGTATTATTATAAAAGAGAGAGAGGGGGAATAGCTAAGATGAGCATGTATTATTATATAGGAGAGAGAGGGGGAATAGCTAAGATGAGCATGTATTATTATATAGGGAAGAGAGGGGGAATAGAAAGATGAGCATGTATTATTATATAAGAGAGAGAGGGGGAATAGCTAAGATAAGCATGTATTATTATATAGGAGAGAGAGGGGGAATAGCTAAGGTGAGCATGTATTATTATATAGGGAAGAGGGGGAATAGCTAAGATGAGCATGTATTATTATAAAAGAGAGAGAGGGGGAATAGCTAAGATGAGCATGTATTATTATATAGGAGAGAGAGGGGGAATAGCTAAGATGAGCATGTATTATTATATAGGGAAGAGAGGGGGAATAGCTAAGATGAGCATGTATTATTATATAAGAGAGAGAGGGGGAATAGCTAAGATGAGCATGTATTATTATATAGGAGAGAGAGGGGGAATAGCTAAGATGAGCATGTATTATTATATAGGAGAGAGAGGGGGAATAGCTAAGATGAGCATGTATTATTATATAGGGGAGAGAGGGGGAATAGCTAAAATGAGCATGTATTATAATGTAGGAGAGAGAGGGGGAATAGCTAAGATGAGCATGTATTATTATATAAGAGAGAGAGGGGGAATAGCTAAGATGAGCATGTATTATTATATAAGAGAGAGAGGGGGAATAGCTAAGATGAGCATGTATTATTATATAGGAGAGAGAGGGGGAATAGCTAAGATGAGCATGTATTATTATATAGGGAAGAGGGGGAATAGCTAAGATGAGCATGTATTATTATATAAGAGAGAGAGGGGGAATAGCTAAGATGAGCATGTACTATTATATAGGAGAGAGAGGGGGAATAGCTAAGATGAGCATGTATTATTATATAGGAGAGAGAGGGGGAATAGCTAAGATGAGCATGTATTATTATAAAAGAGAGAGGGAGAATAGCTAAGATGAGCATGCATTATTATATAAGAGACAGAGGGGGAATAGCTAAGATGAGCATGTATTATTATATAGGGGAGACAGGAGGAATAGCTAAGATGAGCATGTATTATTATATAGGGGAGAGAGGAGGAATAGCTAAGATGAGCATGTATTATTATATAGGGGAGAGAGGGGGAATAGCTAAGATGAGCATGTATTATTATATAGGAGAGAGAGGGGGAATAGCTAAGATGAGCATGTATTATTATATAGGGGAGAGAGGGGGAATAGCTAAGATGAGCATGTATTATTATATAGGGGAGAGAGGGGGAATAGCTAAGATGAGCATGTATTATAATATAGGAGAGAGAGGGGGAATAGCTAAGATGAGCATGTATTATTATATAAGAGAGAGAGGGGGAATAGCTAAGATGAGCATGTATTATTATATAAGAGAGAGAGGGGGAATAGCTAAGATGAGCATGTATTGTTATATAGGGAAGAGAGGGGGAATAGCTAAGATAAGCATGTATTATTATATAGGGGAGAGAGGGGGAATAGCTAAGATGAGCATGTATTATTATATAAGAGAGAGAGGGGGAATAGCTAAGATGAGTATGTATTATTATATAGGGGAAAGAGGAGGAATAGCTAAGATGAGCATGTATTATTATATAGGGGAGAGAGGGGGAATAGCTAAGATGAGCATGTATTATTATATAGGGGAGAGAGGGAGAATAGCTAAGATGAGCATGTATTATTATAAAACAGAGAGAGGGGAAATAGCTAAGATGAGCATGTATTATTACATAAGGGAGATGGGGAATAGCTAAGATGAGCATGTATATAGGGGAGAGAGGGGGAATAGCTAAGATAAGCATGTATTATTATATGGGGGGAGAGAGGAAGAATAGCTAAGATGAGCATGTATTATTATATAGGGGAGAGAGGAGGAATAGCTAAGATGAGCATGTATTATTATATAGGGGAGAGGGGGAATAGCTAAGATGAGCATGTATTATTATATACGGGAGAGAGGGTGAATAGCTAAGATGAGCATGTATTATTATATAGGGGAGAGAGGGAATAGCTAAGATGAGCATGTATATAAGGGAGAGAGGGGGAATAGCTAAGATGAGCATGTATTATTATATGGGGGGAGAGAGGAGGAATAGCTAAGATGAGCATGTATTATTATATAGGGGAGAGAGGGGGAATAGCTAAGATGAGCATGTATTATTATATAGGGGAGAGAGGAGGAATAGCTAAGATGAGCATGTATTATTATATAGGGGAGAGAGGAGGAATAGCTAAGATGAGCATGTATTATTATATAGGGGAGACAGGAGGAATAGCTAAGATGAGCATGTATTATTATATAGGGGAGAGAGGAGGAATAGCTAAGATGAGCATGCATTATAAGAGAGAGAGGGGGAATAGCTAAGATGAGCATGTATTATTATATAGGGGAGAGAGGAGGAATAGCTAAGATGAGCATGTATTATTATATAGGGGAGAGAGGAGGAATAGCTAAGATGAGCATGTAATAATATATAGGGGAGAGAGGGGGAATAGCTAAGATGATCATGTATTATTATATAGGAGAGAGAGGGGGAATAGCTAAGATGAGCATGTATTATTATATAAGAGAGAGAGGGGGAATAGCTAAGATGAGCATGTATTATTATATAAGTCAGAGAGGGGGAATAGCTAAGATGAGCATGTATTGTTATATAGGGGAGAGAGGGGGAATAGCTAAGATAAGCATGTATTATTATATAGGGGAGAGAGGGGGAATAGCTAAGATGAGCATGTATTATTATATAAGAGACAGAGGGGGAATAGGTAAGATGAGTATGTATTATTATATAGGGGAAAGAGGAGGAATAGCTAAGATGAGCATGTATTATTATATAGGGGAGAGAGGGGGAATAGCTAAGATGAGCATGTATTATTATATAGGGGAGAGAGGGAGAATAGCTAAGATGAGCATGTATTATTATAAAACAGAGAGAGGGGGAATAGCTAAGATGAGCATGTATTATTATATAAGGGAGATGGGGAATGGCTAAGATGAGCATGTATATAGGGGAGAGAGGGGGAATAGCTAACATAAGCATGTATTATTATATGGGGGGAGAGAGGAGGAATAGCTAAGATGAGCATGTATTATTATATAGGGGAGAGAGGAGGAATAGCTAAGATGAGCATGTATTATTATATAGGGGAGAGGGGGAATAGCTAAGATCAGCATGTATTATTATATACGGGAGAGAGAGGGAATAGCTAAGATGAGCATGTATTATTATATAGGGGAGAGAGGGAATAGCTAAGATGAGCATGTATATAAGGGAGAGAGGGGGAATAGCTAAGATGAGCATGTATTATTATATGGGGGGGAGAGGAGGAATAGCTAAGATGAGCATGTATTGTTATATAGGGGAGAGAGGGGGAATAGCTAAGATGAGCATGTATTATTATATAGGGGAGAGAGGAGGAATAGCTAAGATGAGCATGTATTATTATATAGGGGAGAGAGGAGGAATAGCTAAGATGAGCATGTATTATTATATAGGGGAGAGGGGGAATAGCTAAGATGAGCATGTATTATTATATAGGGGAGAGGGGGAATAGCTAAGATGAGCATGTATATAAGGGAGAGAGGGGGAATAGCTAAGATGAGCATGTATTATTATAAAAGAGAGAGAGGGGGAATAGCTAAGATGAGCATGTATTATTATATAGGGGAGAGAGGGGGAATAGCTAAGATGAGCATGTATTATTATATAGGGGAGAGAGGAGGAATAGCTAAGATGAGCATGTATTATTATATAGGGGAGAGAGGGGGAATAGCTAAGATGAGCATGTATTATTATAAAAGAGAGAGAGGGGGAATAGCTAAGATGAGCATGTATATAAGGGAGAGAGGGGGAATAGCTAAGATGAGCAAGTATTATTATATGGGGGGAGAGAGGGGGAATAGCTAAGATGAGCATGTATTATTATATAGGGGAGAGGGGGAATAGCTAAGATGAGCATGTATTATTATATAGGGGAGAGGGGGAAAAGCTAAGATGAGCATGTATATAAGGGAGTGAGGGGGAATAGCTAAGATGAGCATGTATTATTATATAGGGGAGAGAGGGGGAATAGCTAAGATGAGCATGTATTATTATATAGGGGAGAGAGGGAGAATAGCTAAGATGAGCATGTATTATTATAAAACAGAGAGAGGGGGAATAGCTAAGATGAGCATGTATTATTATATAAGGGAGATGGGGAATGGCTAAGATGAGCATGTATATAGGGGAGAGAGGGGGAATAGCTAACATAAGCATGTATTATTATATGGGGGGAGAGAGGAGGAATAGCTAAGATGAGCATGTATTATTATATAGGGGAGAGAGGAGGAATAGCTAAGATGAGCATGTATTATTATATAGGGGAGAGGGGGAATAGCTAAGATCAGCATGTATTATTATATACGGGAGAGAGAGGGAATAGCTAAGATGAGCATGTATTATTATATAGGGGAGAGAGGGAATAGCTAAGATGAGCATGTATATAAGGGAGAGAGGGGGAATAGCTAAGATGAGCATGTATTATTATATGGGGGGGAGAGGAGGAATAGCTAAGATGAGCATGTATTGTTATATAGGGGAGAGAGGGGGAATAGCTAAGATGAGCATGTATTATTATATAGGGGAGAGAGGAGGAATAGCTAAGATGAGCATGTATTATTATATAGGGGAGAGAGGAGGAATAGCTAAGATGAGCATGTATTATTATATAGGGGAGAGGGGGAATAGCTAAGATGAGCATGTATTATTATATAGGGGAGAGGGGGAATAGCTAAGATGAGCATGTATATAAGGGAGAGAGGGGGAATAGCTAAGATGAGCATGTATTATTATAAAAGAGAGAGAGGGGGAATAGCTAAGATGAGCATGTATTATTATATAGGGGAGAGAGGGGGAATAGCTAAGATGAGCATGTATTATTATATAGGGGAGAGAGGAGGAATAGCTAAGATGAGCATGTATTATTATATAGGGGAGAGAGGGGGAATAGCTAAGATGAGCATGTATTATTATAAAAGAGAGAGAGGGGGAATAGCTAAGATGAGCATGTATATAAGGGAGAGAGGGGGAATAGCTAAGATGAGCAAGTATTATTATATGGGGGGAGAGAGGGGGAATAGCTAAGATGAGCATGTATTATTATATAGGGGAGAGGGGGAATAGCTAAGATGAGCATGTATTATTATATAGGGGAGAGGGGGAAAAGCTAAGATGAGCATGTATATAAGGGAGTGAGGGGGAATAGCTAAGATGAGCATGTATTATTATATAGGGGAGAGAGGGGGAATAGCTAAGATGAGCATGTATTATTATATAGGGGAGAGAGGAGGAATAGCTAAGATGATCATGTATTATTATATAGGGGAGAGAGGAGGAATAGCTAAGATGAGCATGTATTATTATATAGGGGAGAGGGGGAATAGCTAAGATGAGCATGTATTATTATATAGGGGAGAGAGGGGGAATAGCTAAGATGAGCATGTATTATTATATAGGGGAGAGAGGGAGAATAGCTAATATGAGCATGTATTATTATAAAACAGAGAGAGGGGGAATAGCTAAGATGAGCATGTATTATTATATAAGGGAGATGGGGAATGGCTAAGATGAGCATGTATATAGGGGAGAGAGGGGGAATAGCTAAGATAAGCATGTATTATTATATGGGGGGAGAGAGGAGGAATAGCTAAGATGAGCATGTATTATTATATAGGGGGAGAGGGGGAATAGCTAAGATGAGCAAGTATTATTATATAGGGGAGAGAGGGGGAATAGCTAAGATGAGCATGTATTATTATATAGGGGAGAGCGGGAATAGCTAAGATGAGCATGTATTATTATATAGGGGAGAGGGGTAATAGTTAAGATGAGCAAGTATTATTATATAGGGGAGAGAGGGGGCATAGCTAAGATGAGCATGTATTATTATATAGGGGAGAGGGGGAATAGCTAAGATGAGCATGTATTATTATATAGGGGAGAGGGGGAATAGCTAAGATGAGCATGTATTATTATATAGGGGAGAGAGGGGGAATAGCTAAGATGAGCATGTATTATTATATAGGGGAGAGAGGGAGAATAGCTAAGATGAGCATGTATTATTATATAGGGGAGAGAGGGGGAATAGCTAAGATGAGCATGTATTATTATATAGGGGAGAGGGGGAATAGCTAAGATGAGCATGTATTATTATATAGGGGAGAGAGCGGGAATAGCTAAGATGAGCATGTATTATTATATAGGGGAGAGAGCGGGAATAGCTAAGATGAGCATGTATTATTATATAGGGGAGAGAGGGGGAATAGCTAAGATGAGCATGTATTATTATATAGGGGAGAGAGGAGGAATAGCTAAGATGAGCATGTATTATTATATAGGGGAGAGAGGAGGAATAGCTAAGATGAGCATGTATTATTATATAGGGGAGAAGGGGAATAGCTAAGATGAGTATGTATTATTATATAGGGGAAAGAGGAGGAATAGCTAAGATGAGCATGTATTATTATATAGGGGAGAGAGGGGGAATAGCTAAGATGAGCATGTATTATTATATAGGGGAGAGAGGGAGAATAGCTAAGATGAGCATGTATTATTATAAAACAGAGAGAGGGGGAATAGCTAAGATGAGCATGTATTATTATATGGGGGGAGAGAGGAGGAATAGCTAAGATGAGCATGTATTGTTATATAGGGGAGAGAGGGGGAATAGCTAAGATGAGCATGTATTATTATATAGGGGATAGAGGAGGAATAGCTAAGATGAGCATATATTATTATATAGTGGAGAGAGGAGGAATAGCTAAGATGAGCATGTATTATTATATAGGGGAGAGGGGGAATAGCTAAGATGAGCATGTATTATTATGTAGGGGAGAGGGGGAATAGCTAAGATGAGCATGTATATAAGGGAGAGAGGGGGAATAGCTAAGATGAGCATGTATTATTATAAAAGAGAGAGAGGGGGAATAGCTAAGATGAGCATGTATTATTATATAGGGGAGAGAGGGGGAATAGCTAAGATGAGCATGTATTATTATATAGGGGAGAGATATGGAATAGCTAAGATGAGCATGTATTATTATATAGGGGAGAGAGGGGGAATAGCTAAGATGAGCATGTATTATTATAAAAGAGAGAGAGGGGGAATAGCTAAGATGAGCATGTATTATTATATAGGGGAGAGGGGGAATAGCTAAGATGAGCATGTATTATTATATATGGGAGAGGGGGAAAAGCTAAGATGAGCATGTATATAATTGAGAGAGGGGGAATAGCTAAGATGAGCATGTATTATTATATGGGGGGAGAGAGGGGGAATAGCTAAGATGAGCATGTATTATTATATAGGGGAGAGGGGGAATAGCTAAGATGAGCATGTATTATTATATAGGGGAGAGGGGGAAAAGCTAAGATGAGCATGTATATAAGGGAGAGAGGGGGAATAGCTAAGATGAGCATGTATTATTATATAGGGGAGAGAGGGGGAATAGCTAAGATGAGCATGTATTATTATATAGGGGAGAGAGGAGGAATAGCTAAGATGATCATGTATTATTATATAGGGGAGAGAGGAGGAATAGCTAAGATGAGCATGTATTATTATATAGGGGAGAGGGGGAATAGCTAAGATGAGCATGTATTATTATATAGGGGAGAGAGGGGGAATAGCTGAGATGAGCATGTATTATTATATAGGGGGAGAGGGGGAATAGCTAAGATGAGCAAGTATTATTATATAGGGGAGAGAGGGGGAATAGCTAAGATGAGCATGTATTATTATATAGGGGAGAGCGGGAATAGCTAAGATGAGCATGTATTATTATATAGAGGAGAGGGGTAATAGTTAAGATGAGCAAGTATTATTATATAGGGGAGAGAGGGGGCATAGCTAAGATGAGCATGTATTATTATATAGGGGAGAGGGGGAATAGCTAAGATGAGCATGTATTATTATATAGGGGAGAGAGGGGGAATAGCTAAGATGAGCATGTATTATTATATAGGGGAGAGAGGGAGAATAGCTAAGATGAGCATGTATTATTATATAGGGGAGAGAGGGGGAATAGCTAAGATGAGCATATATTATTATATAGGGGAGAGGGGGAATAGCTAAGATGACCATGTATTATTATATAGGGGAGAGGGGGAATAGCTAAGATGAGCATGTATTATTATATAGGGGAGAGAGCGGGAATAGCTAAGATGAGCATGTATTATTATATAGGGGAGAGAGGGGGAATAGCTAAGATGAGCATGTATTATTATATAGGGGAGAGAGGAGGAATAGCTAAGATGAGCATGTATTATTATATAGGGGAGAGAGGAGGAATAGCTAAGATGAGCATGTATTATTATATAGGGGAGAAGGGGAATAGCTAAGATGAGTATGTATTATTATATAGGGGAAAGAGGAGGAATAGCTAAGATGAGCATGTATTATTATATAGGGGAGAGAGGGGGAATAGCTAAGATGAGCATGTATTATTATATAGGGGAGAGAGGGAGAATAGCTAAGATGAGCATGTATTATTATAAAACAGAGAGAGGGGGAATAGCTAAGATGAGCATGTATTATTATATGGGGGGAGAGAGGAGGAATAGCTAAGATGAGCATGTATTGTTATATAGGGGAGAGAGGGGGAATAGCTAAGATGAGCATGTATTATTATATAGGGGATAGAGGAGGAATAGCTAAGATGAGCATATATTATTATATAGTGGAGAGAGGAGGAATAGCTAAGATGAGCATGTATTATTATATAGGGGAGAGGGGGAATAGCTAAGATGAGCATGTATTATTATGTAGGGGAGAGGGGGAATAGCTAAGATGAGCATGTATATAAGGGAGAGAGGGGGAATAGCTAAGATGAGCATGTATTATTATAAAAGAGAGAGAGGGGGAATAGCTAAGATGAGCATGTATTATTATATAGGGGAGAGAGGGGGAATAGCTAAGATGAGCATGTATTATTATATAGGGGAGAGATATGGAATAGCTAAGATGAGCATGTATTATTATATAGGGGAGAGAGGGGGAATAGCTAAGATGAGCATGTATTATTATAAAAGAGAGAGAGGGGGAATAGCTAAGATGAGCATGTATTATTATATAGGGGAGAGGGGGAATAGCTAAGATGAGCATGTATTATTATATATGGGAGAGGGGGAAAAGCTAAGATGAGCATGTATATAATTGAGAGAGGGGGAATAGCTAAGATGAGCATGTATTATTATATGGGGGAGAGAGGGGGAATAGCTAAGATGAGCATGTATTATTATATAGGGGAGAGGGGGAATAGCTAAGATGAGCATGTATTATTATACAGGGGAGAGGGGGAAAAGCTAAGATGAGCATGTATATAAGGGAGAGAGGGGGAATAGCTAAGATGAGCATGTATTATTATATAGGGGAGAGAGGGGGAATAGCTAAGATGAGCATGTATTATTATACAGGGGAGAGAGGAGGAATAGCTAAGATGATCATGTATTATTATATAGGGGAGAGAGGAGGAATAGCTAAGATGAGCATGTATTATTATATAGGGGAGAGGGGGAATAGCTAAGATGAGCATGTATTATTATATAGGGGAGAGAGGGGGAATAGCTGAGATGAGCATGTATTATTATATAGGGGGAGAGGGGGAATAGCTAAGATGAGCAAGTATTATTATATAGGGGAGAGAGGGGGAATAGCTAAGATGAGCATGTATTATTATATAGGGGAGAGCGGGAATAGCTAAGATGAGCATGTATTATTATATAGAGGAGAGGGGTAATAGTTAAGATGAGCAAGTATTATTATATAGGGGAGAGAGGGGGCATAGTTAAGATGAGCATGTATTATTATATAGGGGAGAGGGGGAATAGCTAAGATGAGCATGTATTATTATATAGGGGAGAGAGGGGGAATAGCTAAGATGAGCATGTATTATTATATAGGGGAGAGAGGGGGAATAGCTAAGATGAGCATGTATTATTATATAGGGGAGAGAGGAGGAATAGCTAAGATGAGCATGTATTATTATATAGGGGAGAGAGGAGGAATAGCTAAGATGAGCATGTATTATTATATAGGGGAGAAGGGGAATAGCTAAGATGAGTATGTATTATTATATAGGGGAAAGAGGAGGAATAGCTAAGATGAGCATGTATTATTATATAGGGGAGAGAGGGGGAATAGCTAAGATGAGCATGTATTATTATATAGGGGAGAGAGGGAGAATAGCTAAGATGAGCATGTATTATTATAAAACAGAGAGAGGGGGAATAGCTAAGATGAGCATGTATTATTATATGGGGGGAGAGAGGAGGAATAGCTAAGATGAGCATGTATTGTTATATAGGGGAGAGAGGGGGAATAGCTAAGATGAGCATGTATTATTATATAGGGGATAGAGGAGGAATAGCTAAGATGAGCATATATTATTATATAGTGGAGAGAGGAGGAATAGCTAAGATGAGCATGTATTATTATATAGGGGAGAGGGGGAATAGCTAAGATGAGCATGTATTATTATGTAGGGGAGAGGGGGAATAGCTAAGATGAGCATGTATATAAGGGAGAGAGGGGGAATAGCTAAGATGAGCATGTATTATTATAAAAGAGAGAGAGGGGGAATAGCTAAGATGAGCATGTATTATTATATAGGGGAGAGAGGGGGAATAGCTAAGATGAGCATGTATTATTATATAGGGGAGAGATATGGAATAGCTAAGATGAGCATGTATTATTATATAGGGGAGAGAGGGGGAATAGCTAAGATGAGCATGTATTATTATAAAAGAGAGAGAGGGGGAATAGCTAAGATGAGCATGTATTATTATATAGGGGAGAGGGGGAATAGCTAAGATGAGCATGTATTATTATATATGGGAGAGGGGGAAAAGCTAAGATGAGCATGTATATAATTGAGAGAGGGGGAATAGCTAAGATGAGCATGTATTATTATATGGGGGGAGAGAGGGGGAATAGCTAAGATGAGCATGTATTATTATATAGGGGAGAGGGGGAATAGCTAAGATGAGCATGTATTATTATATAGGGGAGAGGGGGAAAAGCTAAGATGAGCATGTATATAAGGGAGAGAGGGGGAATAGCTAAGATGAGCATGTATTATTATATAGGGGAGAGAGGGGGAATAGCTAAGATGAGCATGTATTATTATACAGGGGAGAGAGGAGGAATAGCTAAGATGATCATGTATTATTATATAGGGGAGAGAGGAGGAATAGCTAAGATGAGCATGTATTATTATATAGGGGAGAGGGGGAATAGCTAAGATGAGCATGTATTATTATATAGGGGAGAGAGGGGGAATAGCTGAGATGAGCATGTATTATTATATAGGGGGAGAGGGGGAATAGCTAAGATGAGCAAGTATTATTATATAGGGGAGAGAGGGGGAATAGCTAAGATGAGCATGTATTATTATATAGGGGAGAGCGGGAATAGCTAAGATGAGCATGTATTATTATATAGAGGAGAGGGGTAATAGTTAAGATGAGCAAGTATTATTATATAGGGGAGAGAGGGGGCATAGTTAAGATGAGCATGTATTATTATATAGGGGAGAGGGGGAATAGCTAAGATGAGCATGTATTATTATATAGGGGAGAGAGGGGGAATAGCTAAGATGAGCATGTATTATTATATAGGGGAGAGAGGGAGAATAGCTAAGATGAGCATGTATTATTATATAGGGGAGAGAGGGGGAATAGCTAAGATGAGCATATATTATTATATAGGGGAGAGGGGGAATAGCTAAGATGACCATGTATTATTATATAGGGGAGAGGGGGAATAGCTAAGATGAGCATGTATTATTATATAGGGGAGAGAGGGGGAATAGCTAAGATGAGCATGTATTATTATATAGGGGAGAGAGGGGGAATAGCTAAGATGAGCATGTATTATTATATAGGGGAGAGAGGAGGAATAGCTAAGATGAGCATGTATTATTATATACGGGAGAGAGGAGGAATAGCTAAGATGAGCATGTATTATTATATAGGGGAGAGGGGGAATAGCTAAGATGAGCATGTATTATTATATAGGGGGAGAGGGGGAATAGCTAAGATGAGCAAGTATTATTATATAGGGGAGAGAGGGGGAATAGCTAAGATGAGCATGTATTATTATATAGGGGAGAGCGGGAATAGCTAAGATGAGCATGTATTATTATATAGGGGAGAGGGGTAATAGCTAAGATGAGCAAGTATTATTATATAGGGGAGAGAGGGGGCATAGCTAAGATGAGCATGTATTATTATATAGGGGAGAGGGGGAATAGCTAAGATGAGCATTTATTATTATATAGGGGAGAGGGGGAATAGCTAAGATGAGCATGTATTATTATATAGGGGAGAGAGGGGGAATAGCTAAGATGAGCATGTATTATTATATAGGGGAGAGAGGGAGCTAAGATGAGCATGTATTATTATATAGGGGAGAGAGGGGGAATAGCTAAGATGAGCATGTATTATTATATAGGGGAGAGAGGGAGAATAGCTAAGATGAGCATGTATTATTATATAGGGGAGAGAGGGATAATAGCTAAGATGAGCATGTATTATTATATAGGGGAGAGGGGGAATAGCTAACATGACCATGTATTATTATATAGGGGAGAGGGGGAATAGCTAAGATGAGCATGTATTATTATATAGGGGAGAGAGGGGGAATAGCTAAGATGAGCATGTCTTATTATGTAGGGGAGAGAGGGGGAATAGCTAAGATGAGCTTCTATTATTATATAGGGGAGAGAGGAGGAATAGCTAAGATGAGCATGTATTATTATATAGGGGAGAGAGGAGGAATAGCTAAGATGAGCATGTATTATTATATAGGGGAGAGGGGGAATAGCTAAGATGAGCATGTATTATTATATAGGGGAGAGAGGGGGAATAGCTAAGATGAGCATATATTATTATAAAGGGAAGAGGGGGAATAGCTAATATGAGCATGCATTATTATAAAGAGAGAGAGGGGGAATAGCTAAAATGAGCATGTATTATTATATAGGGGAGAGAGGAGGAATAGCTAAGATGAGCATGTATTATTATATAGGGGAGAGAGGGGGAATAGCTAAGATGAGCATGTATTATTATAAAAGAGAGAGAGGGGGAATAGCTAAGATGAGCATGTATTATTATATAGGGGAGAGGGGGAATAGCTAAGATGACCATGTATTATTATATAGGGGAGAGGGGGAATAGCTAAGATCAGCATGTATATAAGGGAGAGAGGGGGAATAGCTAAGATGAGCATGTATTATTATATGTGGGGAGAGAGGAGGAATAGCTAAGATGAGCATGTATTATTATATAGGGGAGAGAGGGGGAATAGCTAAGATGAGCATGTATTATTATATAGGGGAGAGAGGAGGAATAGCTAAGATGAGCATATATTATTATATAGGGGAGAGGGGGAATAGCTAAGATGAACATGTATTATTATATAGGGGAGAGGGGGAATAGCTAAGATGAGCAAGTATTATTATATAGGGGAGAGAGGGGGAATAGCTAAGATGAGCATGTATTATTATATAGGGGAGAGGGGGAATAGCTAAGATGACCATGTATTATTATATGGTGGGAGAGAGGAGGAATAGCTAAGATGAGCATGTATTATTGTATAGGGGAGAGAGGGGGAATAGCTAAGATGAGCATGTATTATTATATAGGGGAGAGAGGAGGAATAGCTAAGATGAGCATGTATTATTATATAGGGGAGAGAGGAGGAATAGCTAAGATGAGCATGTATTATTATATAGGGGAGAGGGGGAATAGCTAAGATGAGCATGTATTATTATATAGGGGAAAGAGGGGGAATAGCTAAGATGAGCATGTATTATTATATAGGGGGAGAGGGGGAATAGCTAAGATGAGCAAGTATTATTATATAGGGGAGAGAGGGGGAATAGCTAAGATGAGCATGTATTATTATATAGGGAAGAGGGGGAATAGCTAATATGAGCATGCATTATTATAAAAGAGAGAGAGGGGGAATAGCTAAGATGAGCATGTATTATTATATAGGGGAGAGAGGAGGAATAGCTAAGATGAGCATGTATTATTATATAGGAGAGAGAGGGGGAATAGCTAAGATGAGCATGTATTATTGTAAAAGAGAGAGAGGGGGAATAGCTAAGATGAGCATGTATTATTATATAGGGGAGAGGGGGAATAGCTAAGATGAGCATGTATTATTATATAGGGGAGAGGGGGAATAGCTAAGATGAGCATGTATATAAGGGAGAGAGGGGGAATAGCTAAGATGAGCATGTATTATTATATAGGGGAGAGAGGAGGAATAGCTAAGATGAGCATGTATTATTATATACCGGAGAGAGGAGGAATAGCTAAGATGAGCATGTATTATTATATAGGGGAGAGGGGGAATAGCTAAGATGAGCATGTATTATTATATAGGGGAAAGAGGGGGAATAGCTAAGATGAGCATGTATTATTATATAGGGGGAGAGGGGGAATAGCTAAGATGAGCAAGTATTATTATATAGGGGAGAGAGGGGGAATAGCTAAGATGAGCATGTATTATTATAAAGGGAAGAGGGGGAATAGCTAATATGAGCATGCATTATTATAAAAGAGAGAGAGGGGGAATAGCTAAGATGAGCATGTATTATTATATAGGGGAGAGAGGAGGAATAGCTACGATGAGCATGTATTATTATATAGGGGAGAGAGGGGGAATAGCTAAGATGAGCATGTATTATTATAAAAGAGAGAGAGGGGGAATAGCTAAGATGAGCATGTATTATTATATAGGGGAGAGGGGGAATAGCTAAGATGAGCATGTATTATTATATAGGGGAGAGGGGGAATAGCTAAGATGAGCATGTATATAAGGGAGAGAGGGGGAATAGCTAAGATGAGCATGTATTATTATATGGGGGGAGAGAGGAGGAATAGCTAAGATGAGCATGTATTATTATATAGGGGAGAGAGGGGGAATAGCTAAGATGAGCATATATTATTATATAGGGGAGAGGGGGAATAGCTAAGATGACCATGTATTATTATATAGGGGAGAGGGGGAATAGCTAAGATGAGCATGTATTATTATATAGGGGAGAGAGGGGGAATAGCTAAGATGAGCATGTATTATTATATAGGGGAGAGAGGGGGAATAGCTAAGATGAGCATGTATTATTATATAGGGGAGAGAGGAGGAATAGCTAAGATGAGCATGTATTATTATATACGGGAGAGAGGAGGAATAGCTAAGATGAGCATGTATTATTATATAGGGGAGAGGGGGAATAGCTAAGATGAGCATGTATTATTATATAGGGGGAGAGGGGGAATAGCTAAGATGAGCAAGTATTATTATATAGGGGAGAGAGGGGGAATAGCTAAGATGAGCATGTATTATTATATAGGGGAGAGCGGGAATAGCTAAGATGAGCATGTATTATTATATAGGGGAGAGTGGTAATAGCTAAGATGAGCAAGTATTATTATATAGGGGAGAGAGGGGGCATAGCTAAGATGAGCATGTATTATTATATAGGGGAGAGGGGGAATAGCTAAGATGAGCATGTATTATTATATAGGGGAGAGGGGGAATAGCTAAGATGAGCATGTATTATTATATAGGGGAGAGAGGGGGAATAGCTAAGATGAGCATGTATTATTATATAGGGGAGAGAGGGAGAATAGCTAAGATGAGCATGTATTATTATATAGGGGAGAGAGGGGTAATAGCTAAGATGAGCATGTATTATTATATAGGGGAGAGGGGGAATAGCTAACATGACCATGTATTATTATATAGGGGAGAGGGGGAATAGCTAAGATGAGCATGTATTATTATATAGGGGAGAGAGGAGGAATAGCTAAGATGAGCATGTATTATTATATACGGGAGAGAGGAGGAATAGCTAAGATGAGCATGTATTATTATATAGGGGAGAGGGGGAATAGCTAAGATGAGCATGTATTATTATATAGGGGAGAGAGGGGGAATAGCTAAGATGAGCATATATTATTATATAGGGGAGAGGGGGAATAGCTAAGATGACCATGTATTATTATATAGGGGAGAGGGGGAATAGCTAAGATGAGCATGTATTATTATATAGGGGAGAGAGGGGGAATAGCTAAGATGAGCATGTATTATTATATAGGGGAGAGAGGGGGAATAGCTAAGATGAGCATGTATTATTATATAGGGGAGAGAGGAGGAATAGCTAAGATGAGCATGTATTATTATATACGGGAGAGAGGAGGAATAGCTAAGATGAGCATGTATTATTATATAGGGGAGAGGGGGAATAGCTAAGATGAGCATGTATTATTATATAGGGGAGAGAGGGGGAATAGCTAAGATGAGCATATATTATTATATAGGGGAGAGGGGGAATAGCTAAGATGACCATGTATTATTATATAGGGGAGAGGGGGAATAGCTAAGATGAGCATGTATATAAGGGAGAGAGGGGGAATAGCTAAGATGAGCATGTATTATTATATGTGGGGAGAGAGGAGGAATAGCTAAGATGAGCATGTATTATTATATAGGGGAGAGAGGGGGAATAGCTAAGATGAGCATGTATTATTATATAGGGGAGAGAGGAGGAATAGCTAAGATGAGCATATATTATTATATAGGGGAGAGGGGGAATAGCTAAGATGAACATGTATTATTATATAGGGGAGAGGGGGAATAGCTAAGATGATCAAGTATTATTATATAGGGGAGAGAGGGGAAATAGCTAAGATGAGCATGTATTATTATATAGGGGAGAGGGGGAATAGCTAAGATGACCATGTATTATTATATAGGGTAGAGGGGGAATAGCTAAGATGAGCATGTATTATTATATAGGGGAGAGGGGGAATAGCTAAGATGAGCATGTATTATTATATGGTGGGAGAGAGGAGGAATAGCTAAGATGAGCATGTATTATTGTATAGGGGAGAGAGGGGGAATAGCTAAGATGAGCATGTATTATTATATAGGGGAGAGAGGAGGAATAGCTAAGATGAGCATGTATTATTATATAGGGGAGAGAGGAGGAATAGCTAAGATGAGCATGTATTATTATATAGGGGAGAGGGGGAATAGCTAAGATGAGCATGTATTATTATATAGGGGAGAGAGGGGGAATAGCTAAGATGAGCATGTATTATTATATAGGGGGAGAGGGGGAATAGCTAAGATGAGCAAGTATTATTATATAGGGGAGAGAGGGGGAATAGCTAAGATGAGCATGTATTATTATATAGGGAAGAGGGGGAATAGCTAATATGAGCATGCATTATTATAAAAGAGAGAGAGGGGGAATAGCTAAGATGAGCATGTATTATTATATAGGGGAGAGAGGAGGAATAGCTAAGATGAGCATGTATTATTATATAGGAGAGAGAGGGGGAATAGCTAAGATGAGCATGTATTATTATAAAAGAGAGAGAGGGGGAATAGCTAAGATGAGCATGTATTATTATATAGGGGAGAGGGGGAATAGCTAAGATGAGCATGTATTATTATATAGGGGAGAGGGGGAATAGCTAAGATGAGCATGTATATAAGGGAGAGAGGGGGAATAGCTAAGATGAGCATGTATTATTATATAGGGGAGAGAGGAGGAATAGCTAAGATGAGCATGTATTATTATATAGGGGAGAGAGGAGGAATAGCTAAGATGAGCATGTATTATTATATAGGGGAGAGGGGGAATAGCTAAGATGAGCATGTATTATTATATAGGGGAGAGGGGGAATAGCTAAGATGAGCATGTATTATTATATAGGGGAGAGAGGGGGAATAGCTAAGATGAGCATGTATTATTATATAGGGGGAGAGGGGGAATAGCTAAGATGAGCTAGTATTATTATATAGGGGAGAGAGGGGGAATAGCTAAGATGAGCATGTATTATTACAAAGGGAAGAGGGGGAATAGCTAATATGAGCATGCATTATTATAAAAGAGAGAGAGGGGGAATAGCTAAGATGAGCATGTATTATTATATAGGGGAGAGAGGAGGAATAGCTAAGATGAGCATGTATTATTATATAGGGGAGAGAGGTGGAATAGCTAAGATGAGCATGTATTATTTTAAAAGAGAGAGAGGGGTAATAGCTAAGATGAGCATGTATTATTATATATGGGAGAGGGGGAATAGCTAAGATGAGCATGTATTATTATATAGGGGAGAGGGGGAATAGCTAAGATGAGCATGTATATAAGGGAGAGAGGGGGAATAGCTAAGATGAGCATGTATTATTATATGGGGGGAGAGAGGAGGAATAGCTAAGATGAGCATGTATTATTATATAGGGGAGAGAGGGGGAATAGCTAAGATGAGCATGTATTATTATATAGGGGAGAGAGGAGGAATAGCTAAGATGAGCATGTATTATTATATAGGGGAGAGAGGAGGAATAGCTAAGTGAAGCATGTATTATTATATAGGGGAGAGGGGGAATATCTAAGATGAGCATGTATTATTATATAGGGGAGAGAGGGGGAATAGCTATGATGAGCATGTATTATTATATAGGGGGAGAGGGGGAATAGCTAAGATGAGCAAGTATTATTATATAGGGGAGAGAGGGGGAATAGCTAAGATGAGCATGTATTATTATATAGGGGAGAGGGGGAATATCTAAGATGAACATGTATTATTATATAGGGGAGAGGGGGAATAGCTAAGATGAGCAAGTATTATTATATAGGGGAGAGAGGGGGAATAGCTAAGATGAGCATGTATTATTATATATGGGAGAGGGGGAATAGCTAAGATGACCATGTATTATTATATAGGGTAGAGGGGGAATAGCTAAGATGAGAATGTATTATTAAATAGGGGAGAGGGGAAATAGCTAAGATGAGCATGTACTATTATATGGTGGGAGAGAGGAGGAATAGCTAAGATGAGCATGTATTATTATATAGGGGAGAGAGGGGGAATAGCTAAGATGAGCATGTATTATTATATAGGGGAGAGAGGAGGAATAGCTAAGATGAGCATGTATTATTATATAGGGGAGAGAGGAGGAATAGCTAAGATGAGCATGTATTATTATATAGGGGAGATGGGGAATAGCTAAGATGAGCATGTATTATTATATAGGGGAGAGAGAGGGAATAGCTAAGATGAGCATGTATTATTATATAGGGGGAGAGGGGGAATAGCTAAGATGAGCAAGTATTATTATATAGGGGAGAGAGGGGGAATAGCTAAGATGAGCATGTATTATTATATAGGGAAGAGGGGGAATAGCTAATATGAGCATGCATTATTATAAAAGAGAGAGAGGGGGAATAGCTAAGATGAGCATGTATTATTATATAGGGGAGAGAGGAGGAATAGCTAAGATGAGCATGTATTATTATATAGGGGAGAGAGGGGGAATAGCTAAGATGAGCATGTATTATTATAAAAGAGAGAGAGGGGGAATAGCTAAGATGAGCATGTATTATTATATAGGGGAGAGGGGGAATAGCTAAGATGAGCATGTATTATTATATAGGGGAGAGGGGGAATAGCTAAGATGAGCATGTATATAAGGGAGAGAGGGGGAATAGCTAAGATGAGCATGTATTATTATATGGGGGGAGAGAGGAGGAATAGCTAAGATGAGCATGTATTATTATATAGGGGAGAGAGGGGGAATAGCTAAGATGAGTATGTATTATTATATAGGGGAGAGAGGAGGAATAGCTAAAATGAGCATGTATTATTATATAGGGGAGAGAGGAGGAATTGCTAAGTGAAGCATGTATTATTATATAGGGGAGAGGGGGAATATCTAAGATGAGCATGTATTATTATATAGGGGAGAGGGGGGGAATAGCTAAGATGAGTATGTATTATTATATAGGGGAGAGGGGGAATAGCTAAGATGAGCAAGTATTATTATATAGGGGAGAGAGGGGGAATAGCTAAGATGAACATGTATTATTATATAGGGGAGAGGGGGAATAGCTAAGATGAACATGTATTATTATATAGGGGAGAGGGGGAATAGCTAAGATGAGCAAGTATTATTATATAGGGGAGAGAGGGGGAATAGCTAAGATGAGCATGTATTATTATATAGGGGAGAGGGGGAATAGCTAAGATGACCATGTATTATTATATAGGGGAGAGAGGGGGAATAGCTAAGATGAGCATGTATTATTATATAGGGGAGAGAGGGAGAATAGCTAAGATGAGCATGTATTATTATATAGGGGAGAGAGGGGTAATAGCTAAGATGAGCATGTATTATTATATAGGGGAGAGGGGGAATAGCTAACATGACCATGTATTATTATATAGGGGAGAGGGGGAATAGCTAAGATGAGCATGTATTATTATATAGGGGAGAGAGGAGGAATAGCTAAGATGAGCATGTATTATTATATACGGGAGAGAGGAGGAATAGCTAAGATGAGCATGTATTATTATATAGGGGAGAGGGGGAATAGCTAAGATGAGCATGTATTATTATATAGGGGAGAGAGGGGGAATAGCTAAGATGAGCATATATTATTATATAGGGGAGAGGGGGAATAGCTAAGATGACCATGTATTATTATATAGGGGAGAGGGGGAATAGCTAAGATGAGCATGTATTATTATATAGGGGAGAGAGGGGGAATAGCTAAGATGAGCATGTATTATTATATAGGGGAGAGAGGGGGAATAGCTAAGATGAGCATGTATTATTATATAGGGGAGAGAGGAGGAATAGCTAAGATGAGCATGTATTATTATATACGGGAGAGAGGAGGAATAGCTAAGATGAGCATGTATTATTATATAGGGGAGAGGGGGAATAGCTAAGATGAGCATGTATTATTATATAGGGGAGAGAGGGGGAATAGCTAAGATGAACATATATTATTATATAGGGGAGAGGGGGAATAGCTAAGATGACCATGTATTATTATATAGGGGAGAGGGGGAATAGCTAAGATGAGCATGTATATAAGGGAGAGAGGGGGAATAGCTAAGATGAGCATGTATTATTATATGTGGGGAGAGAGGAGGAATAGCTAAGATGAGCATGTATTATTATATAGGGGAGAGAGGGGGAATAGCTAAGATGAGCATGTATTATTATATAGGGGAGAGAGGAGGAATAGCTAAGATGAGCATATATTATTATATAGGGGAGAGGGGGAATAGCTAAGATGAACATGTATTATTATATAGGGGAGAGGGGGAATAGCTAAGATGATCAAGTATTATTATATAGGGGAGAGAGGGGAAATAGCTAAGATGAGCATGTATTATTATATAGGGGAGAGGGGGAATAGCTAAGATGACCATGTATTATTATATAGGGTAGAGGGGGAATAGCTAAGATGAGCATGTATTATTATATAGGGGAGAGGGGGAATAGCTAAGATGAGCATGTATTATTATATGGTGGGAGAGAGGAGGAATAGCTAAGATGAGCATGTATTATTGTATAGGGGAGAGAGGGGGAATAGCTAAGATGAGCATGTATTATTATATAGGGGAGAGAGGAGGAATAGCTAAGATGAGCATGTATTATTATATAGGGGAGAGAGGAGGAATAGCTAAGATGAGCATGTATTATTATATAGGGGAGAGGGGGAATAGCTAAGATGAGCATGTATTATTATATAGGGGAGAGAGGGGGAATAGCTAAGATGAGCATGTATTATTATATAGGGGGAGAGGGGGAATAGCTAAGATGAGCAAGTATTATTATATAGGGGAGAGAGGGGGAATAGCTAAGATGAGCATGTATTATTATATAGGGAAGAGGGGGAATAGCTAATATGAGCATGCATTATTATAAAAGAGAGAGAGGGGGAATAGCTAAGATGAGCATGTATTATTATATAGGGGAGAGAGGAGGAATAGCTAAGATGAGCATGTATTATTATATAGGAGAGAGAGGGGGAATAGCTAAGATGAGCATGTATTATTATAAAAGAGAGAGAGGGGGAATAGCTAAGATGAGCATGTATTATTATATAGGGGAGAGGGGGAATAGCTAAGATGAGCATGTATTATTATATAGGGGAGAGGGGGAATAGCTAAGATGAGCATGTATATAAGGGAGAGAGGGGGAATAGCTAAGATGAGCATGTATTATTATATAGGGGAGAGAGGAGGAATAGCTAAGATGAGCATGTATTATTATATAGGGGAGAGAGGAGGAATAGCTAAGATGAGCATGTATTATTATATAGGGGAGAGGGGGAATAGCTAAGATGAGCATGTATTATTATATAGGGGAGAGGGGGAATAGCTAAGATGAGCATGTATTATTATATAGGGGAGAGAGGGGGAATAGCTAAGATGAGCATGTATTATTATATAGGGGGAGAGGGGGAATAGCTAAGATGAGCAAGTATTATTATATAGGGGAGAGAGGGGGAATAGCTAAGATGAGCATGTATTATTACAAAGGGAAGAGGGGGAATAGCTAATATGAGCATGCATTATTATAAAAGAGAGAGAGGGGGAATAGCTAAGATGAGCATGTATTATTATATAGGGGAGAGAGGAGGAATAGCTAAGATGAGCATGTATTATTATATAGGGGAGAGAGGTGGAATAGCTAAGATGAGCATGTATTATTTTAAAAGAGAGAGAGGGGTAATAGCTAAGATGAGCATGTATTATTATATAGGGGAGAGGGGGAATAGCTAAGATGAGCATGTATTATTATATAGGGGAGAGGGGGAATAGCTAAGATGAGCATGTATATAAGGGAGAGAGGGGGAATAGCTAAGATGAGCATGTATTATTATATGGGGGGAGAGAGGAGGAATAGCTAAGATGAGCATGTATTATTATATAGGGGAGAGAGGGGGAATAGCTAAGATGAGCATGTATTATTATATAGGGGAGAGAGGAGGAATAGCTAAGATGAGCATGTATTATTATATAGGGGAGAGAGGAGGAATAGCTAAGTGAAGCATGTATTATTATATAGGGGAGAGGGGGAATATCTAAGATGAGCATGTATTATTATATAGGGGAGAGAGGGGGAATAGCTATGATGAGCATGTATTATTATATAGGGGGAGAGGGGGAATAGCTAAGATGAGCAAGTATTATTATATAGGGGAGAGAGGGGGAATAGCTAAGATGAGCATGTATTATTATATAGGGGAGAGGGGGAATATCTAAGATGAACATGTATTATTATATAGGGGAGAGGGGGAATAGCTAAGATGAGCAAGTATTATTATATAGGGGAGAGAGGGGGAATAGCTAAGATGAGCATGTATTATTATATATGGGAGAGGGGGAATAGCTAAGATGACCATGTATTATTATATAGGGTAGAGGGGGAATAGCTAAGATGAGAATGTATTATTAAATAGGGGAGAGGGGAAATAGCTAAGATGAGCATGTACTATTATATGGTGGGAGAGAGGAGGAATAGCTAAGATGAGCATGTATTATTATATAGGGGAGAGAGGGGGAATAGCTAAGATGAGCATGTATTATTATATAGGGGAGAGAGGAGGAATAGCTAAGATGAGCATGTATTATTATATAGGGGAGAGAGGAGGAATAGCTAAGATGAGCATGTATTATTATATAGGGGAGATGGGGAATAGCTAAGATGAGCATGTATTATTATATAGGGGAGAGAGAGGGAATAGCTAAGATGAGCATGTATTATTATATAGGGGGAGAGGGGGAATAGCTAAGATGAGCAAGTATTATTATATAGGGGAGAGAGGGGGAATAGCTAAGATGAGCATGTATTATTATATAGGGAAGAGGGGGAATAGCTAATATGAGCATGCATTATTATAAAAGAGAGAGAGGGGGAATAGCTAAGATGAGCATGTATTATTATATAGGGGAGAGAGGAGGAATAGCTAAGATGAGCATGTATTATTATATAGGGGAGAGAGGGGGAATAGCTAAGATGAGCATGTATTATTATAAAAGAGAGAGAGGGGGAATAGCTAAGATGAGCATGTATTATTATATAGGGGAGAGGGGGAATAGCTAAGATGAGCATGTATTATTATATAGGGGAGAGGGGGAATAGCTAAGATGAGCATGTATATAAGGGAGAGAGGGGGAATAGCTAAGATGAGCATGTATTATTATATGGGGGGAGAGAGGAGGAATAGCTAAGATGAGCATGTATTATTATATAGGGGAGAGAGGGGGAATAGCTAAGATGAGTATGTATTATTATATAGGGGAGAGAGGAGGAATAGCTAAAATGAGCATGTATTATTATATAGGGGAGAGAGGAGGAATTGCTAAGTGAAGCATGTATTATTATATAGGGGAGAGGGGGAATATCTAAGATGAGCATGTATTATTATATAGGGGAGAGGGGGGGAATAGCTAAGATGAGTATGTATTATTATATAGGGGAGAGGGGGAATAGCTAAGATGAGCAAGTATTATTATATAGGGGAGAGAGGGGGAATAGCTAAGATGAACATGTATTATTATATAGGGGAGAGGGGGAATAGCTAAGATGAACATGTATTATTATATAGGGGAGAGGGGGAATAGCTAAGATGAGCAAGTATTATTATATAGGGGAGAGAGGGGGAATAGCTAAGATGAGCATGTATTATTATATAGGGGAGAGGGGGAATAGCTAAGATGACCATGTATTATTATATAGGGTAGAGGGGGAATAGCTAAGATGAGCATGTATTATTATATAGGGGAGAGGGGGAATAGCTAAGATGAGCATGTATTATTATATAGGGGAGAGAGGGAGAATAGCTAAGATGAGCATGTATTATTATATAGGGGAGAGAGGGAGAATAGCTAAGATGAGCATGTATTATTATATAGGGGAGAGAGGGGGAATAGCTAAGATGAGCATGTATTATTATATAGGGGAAAGGGGGAATAGCTAAGATGACCATGTATTATTATATAGGGGAGAGGGGGAATAGCTAAGATGAGCATGTATTATTATATAGGGGAGAGAGGGGGAATAGCTAAGATGAGCATGTATTATTATATAGGGGAGAGAGGGAGAATAGCTAAGATGAGCATGCATTATTGTATAGGGGAGAGAGGGGGAATAGCTAAGATGAGTATGTATTATTATATAGGGGAGAGAGGAGGAATAGCTAAGATGAGCATGTATTATTATATGGGGGAGAGAGGAGGAATAGCTAAGATGAGCATGTTTTAATATATAGGGGAGAGAGGGGGAATAGCTAAGATGAGCATGTATTATTATATAGGGGAGAGAGGAGGAATAGCTAAGATGAGCATGTATTATTATATAGGGGAGAGAGGAGGAATAGCTAAGATGAGCATGTATTATTATATAGGGGAGAGGGGGAATAGCTAAGATGAGCATGTATTATTATATAGGGGAGAGATGGGGAATAGCTAAGATGAGCATGTATTATTATATAGGGGGAGAGGGGGAATAGCTAATATGAGCAAGTATTATTATATAGGGGAGAGAGGGGGAATAGCTAAGATGAGCATGTATTATTATATAGGGAAGAGGGGGAATAGCTAAGATGAGCATGCATTATTATAAAAGAGAGAGAGGGGGAATAGCTAAGATGAGCATGTATTATTATATAGGGGAGATAGGAGGAATAGCTAAGATAAGCATGTATTATTATATAGGGGAGAGAGGGGGAATAGCTAAGATGAGCATGTATTATTATAAAAGAGAGAGAGGGGGAATAGCTAAGATGAGCATGTATTATTATATAGGGGAGAGGGGGATTAGCTAAGATGAGCATGTATTATTATATAAGAGAGAGAGGGGGAATAGCTAAGATGAGCATGTATTATTATATAGGGGAGAGAGGGGAAATAGCTAAGATGAGCATGTATTATTATATAGGGAAGAGAGGGGGAATAGCTAAGATGAGCATGTATTATTATATAGGGGAGAGAGGAGGAATAGCTAAGATGAGCATGTATTACTATATAGGAGAGAGAGGGGGAATAGCTAAGATGAGCATGTATTGTTATATAGGGGAGAGAGGAGGAATAGCTAAGATGAGCATGTATTATTATATAGGGGAGAGAGGGGGAATAGCTAAGATGAGCATGTATTATTATAAAAGAGAGAGAGGGGAAATAGCTAAGATGAGCATGTATTATTATATAGGGGAGAGTGGGAAAAGCTAAGATGAGCATGCATATAAGGGAGAGAGGGGGAATAGCTAAGATGAGCATGTATTATTATATGGGGGGAGAGAGGGGGAATAGCTAAGATGAGCATGTATTATTATATAGGGGAGAGGGGGAATAGCTAAGATGAGCATGTATTATTATATAGGGGAGAGGGGGAAAAGCTAAGATGAGCATGTATATAAGGGAGAGAGGGGGAATAGCTAAGATGAGCATGTATTATTATATAGGGGAGAGAGGGGGAATAGCTAAGATGAGCATGTATTATTATATAGGGGAGAGAGGAGGAATAGCTAAGATGATCATGTATTATTATATAGGGGAGAGAGGAGGAATAGCTAAGATGAGCATGTATTATTATATAGGGGAGAGGGGGAATAGCTAAGATGAGCATGTATTATTATATAGGGGAGAGAGGGGGAATAGCTGAGATGAGCATGTATTATTATATAGGGGGAGAGGGGGAATAGCTAAGATGAGCAAGTATTATTATATAGGGGAGAGAGGGGGAATAGCTAAGATGAGCATGTATTATTATGTAGGGGAGAGCGGGAATAGCTAAGATGAGCATGTATTATTATATAGGGGAGAGGGGTAATAGTTAAGATGAGCAAGTATTATTATATAGGGGAGAGAGGGGGCATAGCTAAGATGAGCATGTATTATTATATAGGGGAGAGAGGGGGAATAGCTAAGATGAGCATGTATTATTATATAGGGGAGAGGGGGAATAGCTAAGATGAGCATGTATTATTATATAGGGGAGAGAGGGGGAATAGCTAAGATGAGCATGTATTATTATATAGGGGAGAGAGGGAGAATAGCTAAGATGAGCATGTATTATTATATAGGGGAGAGAGGGGGAATAGCTAAGATGAGCATATATTATTATATAGGGGAGAGGGGGAATAGCTAAGATGACCATGTATTATTATATAGGGGAGAGGGGGAATAGCTAAGATGAGCATGTATTATTATATAGGGGAGAGAGGGGGAATAGCTAAGATGAGCATGTATTATTATATAGGGGAGAGAGGGGGAATAGCTAAGATGAGCATGTATTATTATATAGGGGAGAGAGGAGGAATAGCTAAGATGAGCATGTATTATTATATAGGGGAGAGAGGAGGAATAGCTAAGATGAGCATGTATTATTATATAGGGGAGAGGGGGAATAGCTAAGATGAGCATATATTATTATATAGGGGAGAGAGGGGGAATAGCTAAGATGAGCATGTATTATATAGGGGGAGAGGGGGAATAGCTAAGATGAGCAAGTATTATTATATAGGGGAGAGAGGGGGAATAGCTAAGATGAGCATGTATTATTATATAGGGGAGAGCGGGAATAGCTAAGATGAGCATGTATTATTATATAGGGGAGAGGGGTAATAGCTAAGATGAGCAGGTATTATTATATAGGGGAGAGAGCGGGCATAGCTAAGATGAGCATGTATTATTATATATGGGAGAGGGGGAATAGCTAAGATGAGCATGTATTATTATATAGGGGAGAGGGGGAATAGCTAAGATGAGCATGTATTATTATATAGGGGAGAGAGGGGGAATAGCTAAGATGAGCATGTATTATTATATAGGGGAGAGAGGGAGAATAGCTAAGATGAGCATGTATTATTATATAGGGGAGAGAGGGGGAATAGCTAAGATGAGCATGTATTATTATATAGGGGAGAGGGGGAATAGCTAAGATGACCATGTATTATTATATAGGCGAGAGGGGGAATAGCTAAGATGAGCATGTATTATTATATAGGGGAGAGAGGGGGAATAGCTAAGATGAGCATGTCTTATTATATAGGGGAGAGAGGGGGAATAGCTAAGATGAGCTTGTATTATTATATAGGGGAGAGAGGAGGAATAGCTAAGATGAGCATGTATTATTATATATTGGAGAGAGGAGGAATAGCTAAGATGAGCATGTATTATTATATAGGGGAGAGGGGGAATAGCTAAGATGAGCATGTATTATTATATAGGGGAGAGAGGGGGAATAGCTAAGATGAGCATGTATTATTATATAGGGGGAGAGGGGGAATAGCTAAGATGAGCAAGTATTATTATATAGGGGAGAGAGGGGGAATAGCTAAGATGAGCATGTATTATTATAAAGGGAAGAGGGGGAATAGCTAATATGAGCATGCATTATTATAAAGAGAGAGAGGGGGAATAGCTAAGATGAGCATGTATTATTATATAGGGGAGAGAGGAGGAATAGCTAAGATGAGCATGTATTATTATATAGGGGAGAGAGGGGGAATAGCTAAGATGAGCATGTATTATTATAAAAGAGAGAGAGGGGGAATAGCTAAGATGAGCATGTATTATTATATAGGGGAGAGGGGGAATAGCTAAGATGAGCATGTATTATTATATAGGGGAGAGGGGGAATAGCTAAGATGAGCATGTATATAAGGGAGAGAGGGGGAATAGCTAAGATGAGCATGTATTATTATATGGGGGGAGAGAGGAGGAATAGCTAAGATGAGCATGTATTATTATATAGGGGAGAGAGGGGGAATAGCTAAGATGAGCATGTATTATTATATAGGGGAGAGAGGAGGAATAGCTAAGATGAGCATGTATTATTATATAGGGGAGAGAGGAGGAATAGCTAAGTGAAGCATGTATTATTATATAGGGGAGAGGGGGAATATCTAAGATGAGCATGTATTATTATATAGGGGAGAGAGGGGGAATAGCTAAGATGAGCATGTATTACTATATAGGGGGAGAGGGGGAATAGCTAAGATGAGCAAGTATTATTATATAGGGGAGAGAGGGGGAATAGCTAAGATGAGCATGTATTATTATATAGGGGAGAGGGGGAATAGCTAAGATGAACATGTATTATTATATAGGGGAGAGAGGGAATAGCTAAGATGAGCAAGTATTATTATATAGGGGAGAGAGGGGGAATAGCTAAGATGAGCATGTATTATTATATATGGGAGAGGGGGAATAGCTAAGATGACCATGTATTATTATATAGGGTAGAGGGGGAATAGCTAAGATGAGAATGTATTATTAAATAGGGGAGAGGGGGAATAGCTAAGATGAGCATGTATTATTATATGGTGGGAGAGAGGAGGAATAGCTAAGATGAGCATGTATTATTATATAGGGGAGAGAGGGGGAATAGCTAAGATGAGCATGTATTATTATATAGGGGAGAGAGGAGGAATTGCTAAGATGAGCATGTATTATTATATAGGGGAGAGAGGAGGAATAGCTAAGATGAGCATGTATTATTATATAGGGGAGAGGGGGAATAGCTAAGATGAGCATGTATTATTATATAGGGAAGAGGGGGAATAGCTAATATGAGCATGCATTATTATAAAAGAGAGAGAGGGGGAATAGCTAAGATGAGCATGTATTATTATATAGGGGAGAGAGGAGGAATAGCTAAGATGAGCATGTATTATTATATAGGGGAGAGGGGGAATAGCTAAGATGAGCATGTATTATTATATAGGGGAGAGGGGGAATAGCTAAGATGAGCATGTATATAAGGGAGAGAGGGGGAATAGCTAAGATGAGCATGTATTATTATATGGGGGGAGAGAGGAGGAATAGCTAAGATGAGCATGTATTATTATATAGGGGAGAGAGGGGGAATAGCTAAGATGAGCATGTATTATTATATAGGGGAGAGAGGAGGAATAGCTAAAATGAGCATGTATTATATAGGGGAGAAAGGAGGAATAGCTAAGTGAAGCATGTATTATTATATAGGGGAGAGGGGGAATATCTAAGATGAGCATGTATTATTATATAGGGGAGAGAGGGGGAATAGCTAAGATGAGCATGTATTATTATATAGTGGAGAGGGGGAATAGCTAAGATGAGCAAGTATTATTATATAGGGGAGAGAGGGGAAATAGCTAAGATGAGCATGTATTATTATATAGGGGAGAGGGGGAATAGCTAAGATGAACATGTATTATTATATAGGGGAGAGGGGGAATAGCTAAGATGAGCAAGTATTATTATATAGGGGAGAGAGGGGGAATAGCTAAGATGAGCATGTATTATTATATAGGGGAGAGGGGGAATAGCTAAGATGACCATGTATTATTATATAGGGTAGAGGGGGAATAGCTAAGATGAGCATGTATTATTATATAGGGGAGAGGGGGAATAGCTAAGATGAGCATGTATTATTATATAGGGGAGAGATTGGGAATAGCTAAGATGAGCATGTATTATTATATAGGGGAGAGAGGGAGAATAGCTAAGATGAGCATGTATTATTATATAGGGGAGAGAGGGGGAATAGCTAAGATGAGCATGTATTATTATATAGGGGAAAGGGGGAATAGCTAAGATGACCATGTATTATTATATAGGGGAGAGGGGGAATAGCTAAGATAAGCATGTATTATCATATAGGGGAGAGAGGGGGAATAGCTAAGATGAGCATGTATTATTATTTTAGGGGAGAGAGGGAGAATAGCTAAGATGAGCATGCATTATTGTATAGGGGAGAGAGGGGGAATAGCTAAGATGAGTATGTATTATTATATAGGGGAGAGAGGAGGAATAGCTAAGATGAGCATGTATTATTATATGGGGGAGAGAGGAGGAATAGCTAAGATGAGCATGTATTAATATATAGGGGAGAGAGGGGGAATAGCTAAGATGAGCATGTATTATTATATAGGGGAGAGAGGAGGAATAGCTAAGATGAGCATGTATTATTATATAGGGGAGAGAGGAGGAATAGCTAAGATGAGCATGTATTATTATATAGGGGAGAGGGGGAATAGCTAAGATGAGCATGTATTATTATATAGGAGAGAGAGGGGGAATAGCTAAGATGAGCATGTATTATTATATAGGGGGAGAGGGGGAATAGCTAATATGAGCAAGTATTATTATATAGGGGAGAGAGGGGGAATAGCTAAGATGAGCATGTACTATTATATAGGGAAGAGGGGGAATAGCTAAGATGAGCATGCATTATTATAAAAGAGAGAGAGGGGGAATAGCTAAGATGAGCATGTATTATTATATAGGGGAGATAGGAGGAATAGCTAAGATGAGCATGTATTATTATATAGGGGAGAGAGGGGGAATAGCTAAGATGAGCATGTATTATGATAAAAGAGAGAGAGGGGGAATAGCTAAGATGAGCATGTATTATTATATAGGGGAGAGGGGGAATAGCTAAGATGAGCATGTATTATTATATAAGAGAGAGAGGGGGAATAGCTAAGATGAGCATGTATTATTATATAGGGGAGAGAGGGGGAATAGCTAAGATGAGCATGTATTATTATATAGGGAAGAGAGGGGGAATAGCTAAGATGAGCATGTATTATTATATAGGGGAGAGAGGAGGAATAGCTAAGATGAGCATGTATTACTATATAGGAGAGAGAGGGGGAATAGCTAAGATGAGCATGTATTGTTATATAGGGGAAAGAGGGGGAATAGCTAAGATAAGCATGTATTATTATATAGGGGAGAGAGGAGGAATAGCTAAGATGAGCATGTATTATTATATAGGGGAGAGAGGGGGAATAGCTAAGATGAGCATGTATTATTATAAAAGAGAGAGAGGGGGAATAGCTAAGATGAGCATGTATTATTATATAGGGGAGAGGGGGAATAGCTAAGATGAGCATGTATATAGGGGAGAGAGGGGGAATAGCTAAGATGAGCATGTATTATTATATGGGGGGAGAGAGGAGGAATAGCTAAGATGAGCATGTATTATTATATAGGGGAGAGAGGAAGAATAGCTAAGATGAGCATGTATTATTATATAGGGGGGAGGGGGAATAGCTAAGATGAGCATGTATTATTATATAGGGGGAGAGGGGGAATAGCTAAGATGAGCAAGTATTATTATATAGGGGAGAGAGGGGGAATAGCTAAGATGAGCATGTATTATTATATAGGGAAGAGGGGGAATAGCTAATATGAGCATGCATTATTATAAAAGAGAGAGAGGGGGAATAGCTAAGATGAGCATGTATTATTATATAGGGGAGAGAGGAGGAATAGCTAAGATGAGCATGTATTATTATATAGGGGAGAGAGGGGGAATAGCTAAGATGAGCATGTATTATTATAAAAGAGAGAGAGGGGGCATAGCTAAGATGAGCATGTATTATTATATAGGGGAGAGGGGGAATAGCTAAGATGAGCATGTATTATTATATAGGGGAGAGGGGGAATAGCTAAGATGAGCATGTATATAAGTGAGAGAGGGGGAATAGCTAAGATGAACATGTATTATTATATGGGGGGAGAGAGGAGGAATAGCTAAAATGAGCATGTATTATTATATAGGGGAGAGAGGGGGAATAGCTAAGATGAGCATGTATTATTATATAGGGGAGAGAGGAGGAATAGCTAAAATGAGCATGTATTATTATATAGGGGAGAGAGGAGGAATAGCTAAGTGAAGCATGTATTATTATATAGGGGAGAGGGGGAATATCTAAGATGAGCATGTATTATTATATAGGGGAGAGAGGGGGAATAGCTAAGATGAGCATGTATTATTATATAGGGGAGAGGGGGAATAGCTAAGATGAGCAAGTATTATTATATAGGGGAGAGAGTGGGAATAGCTAAGATGAGCATGTATTATTATATAGGGGAGAGGGGGAATAGCTAAGATGAACATGTATTATTATATAGGGGAGAGGGGGAATAGCTAAGATGAGCAAGTATTATTATATAGGGGAGAGAGGGGGAATAGCTAAGATGAGCATGTATTATTATACAGGGGAGAGGGGGAATAGCTAAGATGACCATGTATTATTATATAGGGTAGAGGGGGAATAGCTAAGATGAGCATGTATTATTATATAGGGGAGAGGGGGAATAGCTAAGATGAGCATGTATTATTATATAGGGGAGAGAGGGGGAATAGCTAAGATGAGAATGTATTATTATATAGGGGAGAGAGGGAGAATAGCTAAGATGAGCATGTATTATTATATAGGGGAGAGAGGGGGAATAGCTAAGATGAGCATGTATTATTATATAGGGGAAAGGGGGAATAGCTAAGATGACCATGTATTATTATATAGGGGAGAGGGGGAATAGCTAAGATGAGCATGTATTATTATATAGGGGAGAGAGGGGGAATAGCTAAGATGAGCATGTATTATTATTTTAGGGGAGAGAGGGAGAATAGCTAAGATGAGCATGCATTATTGTATAGGGGAGAGAGGGGGAATAGCTAAGATGAGTATGTATTATTATATAGGGGAGAGAGGAGGAATAGCTAAGATGAGCATGTATTATTATATGGGGGACAGAGGAGGAATAGCTAAGATGAGCATGTATTAATATATAGGGGAGAGAGGGGGAATAGCTAAGATGAGCAAGAATTATTATATAGGGGAGAGAGGAGGAATAGCTAAGATGAGCATGTATTATTATATAGGGGAGAGAGGAGGAATAGCTAAGATGAGCATGTATTATTATATAGGGGAGAGGGGGAATAGCTAAGATGAGCATGTATTATTATATAGGGGAGAGAGGGGGAATAGCTAAGATGAGCATGTATTATTATATAGGGGGAGAGGGGGAATAGCTAATATGAGCAAGTATTATTATATAGGGGAGAGAGGGGGAATAGCTAAGATGAGCATGTATTATTATATAGGGAAGAGGGGGAATAGCTAAGATGAGCATGCATTATTATAAAAGAGAGAGAGGGGGAATAGCTAAGATGAGCATGTATTATTATATAGGGGAGATAGGAGGAATAGCTAAGATGAGCATGTATTATTATATAGGGGAGAGAGGGGGAATAGCTAAGATGAGCATGTATTATTATAAAAGAGAGAGAGGGGGAATAGCTAAGATGAGCATGTATTATTATATAGGGGAGAGGGGGAATAGCTAAGATGAGCATGTATTATTATATAAGAGAGAGAGGGGGAATAGCTAAGATGAGCATGTATTATTTTATAGGGGAGAGAGGGGGAATAGCTAAGATGAGCATGTATTATTATATAGGGAAGAGAGGGGGAATAGCTAAGATGAGCATGTATTATTATATAGGGGAGAGAGGAGGAATAGCTAAGATGAGCATGTATTACTATATAGGAGAGAGAGGGGGAATAGCTAAGATGAGCATGTATTGTTATATAGGGGAAAGAGGGGGAATAGCTAAGATAAGCATGTATTATTATATAGGGGAGAGAGGAGGAATAGCTAAGATGAGCATGTATTATTATATAGGGGAGAGAGGGGGAATAGCTAAGATGAGCATGTATTATTATAAAAGAGAGAGAGGGGGAATAGCTAAGATGAGCATGTATTATTATATAGGGGAGAGGGGGAATAGCTAAGATGAGCATGTATATAGGGGAGAGAGGGGGAATAGCTAAGATGAGCATGTATTATTATATGGGGGGAGAGAGGAGGAATAGCTAAGATGAGCATGTATTATTATATAGGGGAGAGAGGAAGAATAGCTAAGATGAGCATGTATTATTATATAGGGGGGAGGGGGAATAGCTAAGATGAGCATGTATTATTATATAGGGGAGAGGGGGAATAGCTAAGATGAGCATGTATTATTATATAGGGGAGAGAAGGGGAATAGCTAAGATGAGCATGTATTATTATATAGGGGGAGAGGGGGAATAGCTAAGATGAGCAAGAATTATTATATATTGGAGAGAGGGGGAATAGCTAAGATGAGCATGTATTATTATATAGGGAAGAGGGGGAATAGCTAAAATGAGCATGCATTATTGTAAAAGAGAGAGAGGGGGAATAGCTAAGATGAGCATGTATTATTATATAGGGGAGAGAGGAGGAATAGCTAAGATGAGCATGTATTATTATATAGGGGAGAGAGGGGGAATAGCTAAGATGAGCATGTATTATTATAAAAGAGAGAGAGGGGGAATAACTAAGATGAGCATGTATTATTATATAGGGGAGAGGGGGAATAGCTAAGATGAGCATGTATTATTATATAAGAGAGAGAGGGGGAATAGCTAAGATGAGCATGTATTATTATATAGGGGAGAGAGGGAGAATAGCTAAGATGAGCATGTATTATTATATAGGGAAGAGAGGGGGAATAGCTAAGATGAGCATGTATTATTATATAGGGGAGAGAGGAGGAATAGCTAAGATGAGCATGTATTATTATATAGGAGAGAGAAGGGGAATAGCTAAGATGAGCATGTAATGTTATATAGGGGAGAGAGGGTGAATAGCTAAGATAAGCATGTATTATTATATAGGGGAGAGAGGAGGAATAGCTAAGATGAGCATGTATTATTATATAGGGGAGAGAGGGGGAATAGCTAAGATGAGAATGTATTATTATAAAAGAGAGAGAGGGGGAATAGCTAAGATGAGCATGTATTATTATATAGGGGAGAGGGGGAATAGCTAAGATGAGCATGTATATAGGGGAGAGAGGGGGAATAGCTAAGATGAGCATGTATTATTATATGGGGGGAGAGAGGAGGAATAGCTAAGATGAGCATGTATTATTATATATGGGAGAGAGGAGGAAAGCTAAGATGAGCATGTATTATTATATAGGGGAGAGAGGAGGAATAGCTAAGATGAGCATGTATTATTATATAGGGGAGAGGGGGAATAGCTAAGATGAGCATGTATTATTATATAGGGGAGAGGGGGAATAGCTAAGATGAGCATGTATTATTATATAGGGGAGAGAGGGGGAATAGCTAAGATGAGCATGTATTATTATATACGGGAGAGAGGGGGAATAGCTAAGATGAGCATGTATTATTATATAGGGGAGAGAGGGAATAGCTAAGATGAGCATGTATATAAGGGAGAGAGGGGGAATAGCTAAGATGAGCATGTATTATTATATGGGGGGAGAGAGGAGGAATAGCTAATATGAGCATGTATTATTATATAGGGGAGAGAGGGGGAATAGCTAAGATGAGCATGTATTATTATATAGGGGAGAGAGGAGGAATAGCTAAGATGAGCATGTATTATTATATAGGGGAGAGAGGAGGAATAGCTAAGATGAGCATGTATTATTATATAGGGGAGAGGGGGAATAGCTAAGATGAGCATGTATTATTATATAGGGGAGAGGGGGAAAAGCTAAGATGAGCATGTATATAGGGGAGAGAGGGGGAATAGCTAAGATGAGCATGTATTATTATATGGGGGGAGAGAGGAGGAATAGCTAAGATGAGCATGTATTATTATATAGGGGAGAGAGGGGGAATAGCTAAGATGAGCATGTATTATTATATAGGGGAGAGAGGGGGAATAGCTAAGATGAGCATGTATTATTATATAGGGGAGAGAGGAGGAATAGCTAAGATGAGCATGTATATAAGGGAGAGAGGTGGAATAGCTAAGATGAGCATGTATTATTATATGGGGGGAGAGAGGAGGAATAGCTAAGTTGAGCATGTATTATTATATGGGGGGAGAGAGGAGGAATAGCTAAGATGAGCATGTATTATTATATAGGGGAGAGAGGAGGAATAGCTAAGATGAGCATGTATTATTATATAGGGGAGAGAGGGGGAATAGCTAAGATGAGCATGTATTATTATATAGGGGAGAGAGGGGGAATAGCTAAGATGAGCATGTATTATTATATAGGGGGAGAGGGGGAATAGCTAAGATGAGCATGTATTATTATATAGGGGAGAGAGAGGGAATAGCTAAGATGAGCATGAATTATTATATAGGGGAGAGAGGGGGAATAGCTAAGATGAGCATGTATTATTATAAAAGAGAGAGAGGGGGAATAGCTAAGATGAGCATGTATTATTATATAGGGGAGAGGGGGAATAGCTAAGATGAGCATGTATTATTATATAGGGGAGAGGGGGAAAAGCTAAGATGAGCATGTATATAAGGGAGAGAGGGGGAATAGCGAAGATGAGCATGTATTATTATATGGGGGAGAGAGGAGGCATAGCTCAGATTAGCATGTATTATTATATAGGGGAGAGAGGGGGAATAGCTAAGATGAGCATGTATTATTATATAGGGGAGAGAGGAGGAATAGCTAAGATGAACATGTATTATTATATAGGGGAGAGAGGAGGAATAGCAAAGATGAGCATGTATTATTATATAGGGGAGAGAGGAGGAATAGCTAAGATGAGCATGTATTATTATATAGGGGAGAGAGGGGGAATAGCTAAGATGAGCATGTATTATTATATAGGGGAGAGGGGGAATAGTTAAGATGAGCATGTATTATTATATAGGGGAGAGGGGGAATAGCTAAGATGAGCATGTATATAAGGGAAAGAGGTGGAATAGCTAAGATGAGCATGTATTATTATATGGGGGGAGAGAGGAGGAATAGCTAAGTTGCGCATGTCATATTATATGGGGGAGAGAGGAGGAATAGCTAAGATGAGCATGTATTATTATATAGGGGAGAGAGGAAGAATAGCTAAGATGAGCATGTATTATTATATAGGGGGGAGGGGGAATAGCTAAGATGAGCATGTATTATTATATAGGGGAGAGGGGGAATAGCTAAGATGAGCATGTATTATTATATAGGGGAGAGAAGGGGAATAGCTAAGATGAGCATGTATTATTATATAGGGGGAGAGGGGGAATAGCTAAGATGAGCAAGAATTATTATATATTGGAGAGAGGGGGAATAGCTAAGATGAGCATGTATTATTATATAGGGAAGAGGGGGAATAGCTAAAATGAGCATGCATTATTATAAAAGAGAGAGAGGGGGAATAGCTAAGATGAGCATGTATTATTATATAGGGGAGAGAGGAGGAATAGCTAAGATGAGCATGTATTATTATATAGGGGAGAGAGGGGGAATAGCTAAGATGAGCATGTATTATTATAAAAGAGAGAGAGAGGGGGAATAGCTAAGATGAGCATGTATTATTATATAGGGGAGAGAGGGAGAATAGCTAAGATGAGCATGTATTATTATATGGGGAAGAGAGGGGGAATAGCTAAGATGAGCATGTATTATTATATAGGGGAGAGAGGAGGAATAGCTAAGATGAGCATGTATTATTATATAGGAGAGAGAAGGGGAATAGCTAAGATGAGCATGTAATGTTATATAGGGGAGAGAGGGTGAATAGCTAAGATAAGCATGTATTATTATATAGGGGAGAGAGGAGGAATAGCTAAGATGAGCATGTATTATTATATAGGGGAGAGAGGGGGAATAGCTAAGATGAGAATGTATTATTATAAAAGAGAGAGAGGGGGAATAGCTAAGATGAGCATGTATTATTATATAGGGGAGAGGGGGAATAGCTAAGATGAGCATGTATATAGGGGAGAGAGGGGGAATAGCTAAGATGAGCATGTATTATTATATGGGGGGAGAGAGGAGGAATAGCTAAGATGAGCATGTATTATTATATATGGGAGAGAGGAGGAATAGCTAAGATGAGCATGTATTATTATATAGGGGAGAGAGGAGGAATAGCTAAGATGAGCATGTATTATTATATAGGGGAGAGGGGGAATAGCTAAGATGAGCATGTATTATTATATAGGGGAGAGGGGGAATAGCTAAGATGAGCATGTATTATTATATAGGGGAGAGAGGGGGAATAGCTAAGATGAGCATGTATTATTATATACGGGAGAGAGGGGGAATAGCTAAGATGAGCATGTATTATTATATAGGGGAGAGAGGGAATAGCTAAGATGAGCATGTATATAAGGGAGAGAGGGGGAATAGCTAAGATGAGCATGTATTATTATATGGGGGGAGAGAGGAGGAATAGCTAAGATGAGCATGTATTATTATATAGGGGAGAGAGGGGGAATAGCTAAGATGAGCATGTATTATTATATAGGGGAGAGAGGAGGAATAGCTAAGATGAGCATGTATTATTATATAGGGGAGAGAGGAGGAATAGCTAAGATGAGCATGTATTATTATATAGGGGAGAGGGGGAATAGCTAAGATGAGCATGTATTATTATATAGGGGAGAGGGGGAATAGCTAAGATGAGCATGTATATAAGGGAGAGAGGTGGAATAGCTAAGATGAGCATGTATTATTATATGGGGGGAGAGAGGAGGAATAGCTAAGTTGAGCATGTATTATTATATGGGGGGAGAGAGGAGGAATAGCTAAGATGAGCATGTATTATTATATAGGGGAGAGAGGAGGAATAGCTAAGATGAGCATGTATTATTATATAGGGGAGAGAGGGGGAATAGCTAAGATGAGCATGTATTATTATATAGGGGAGAGAGGGGGAATAGCTAAGATGAGCATGTATTATTATATAGGGGGAGAGGGGGAATAGCTAAGATGAGCAAGTATTATTATATAGGGGAGAGAGAGGGAATAGCTAAGATGAGCATGAATTATTATATAGGGAAGAAGGGGAATAGCTAAGATGAGCATGCATTATTATAAAAGAGAGAGAGGGGGAATAGCTAAGATGAGCATGTATTATTATATAGGGGAGAGAGGAGGAATAGCTAAGATGAGCATGTATTATTATATACGGGAGAGAGGGGGAATAGCTAAGATGAGCATGTATTATTATATAGGGGAGAGAGGGAATAGCTAAGATGAGCATGTATATAAGGGAGAGAGGGGGAATAGCTAAGATGAGCATGTATTATTATATGGGGGGAGAGAGGAGGAATAGCTAAGATGAGCATGTATTATTATATAGGGGAGAGAGGGGGAATAGCTAAGATGAGCATGTATTATTATATAGGGGAGAGAGGAGGAATAGCTAAGATGAGCATGTATTATTATATAGGGGAGAGAGGAGGAATAGCTAAGATGAGCATGTATTATTATATAGGGGAGAGGGGGAATAGCTAAGATGAGCATGTATTATTATATAGGGGAGAGGGGGAATAGCTAAGATGAGCATGTATATAAGGGAGAGAGGTGGAATAGCTAAGATGAGCATGTATTATTATATGGGGGGAGAGAGGAGGAATAGCTAAGTTGAGCATGTATTATTATATGGGGGGAGAGAGGAGGAATAGCTAAGATGAGCATGTATTATTATATAGGGGAGAGAGGAGGAATAGCTAAGATGAGCATGTATTATTATATAGGGGAGAGAGGGGGAATAGCTAAGATGAGCATGTATTATTATATAGGGGAGAGAGGGGGAATAGCTAAGATGAGCATGTATTATTATATAGGGGGAGAGGGGGAATAGCTAAGATGAGCAAGTATTATTATATAGGGGAGAGAGAGGGAATAGCTAAGATGAGCATGAATTATTATATAGGGAAGAAGGGGAATAGCTAAGATGAGCATGCATTATTATAAAAGAGAGAGAGGGGGAATAGCTAAGATGAGCATGTATTATTATATAGGGGACAGAGGGGGAATAGCTAAGATGAGCATGTATTATTGTATAGGGGGAGAGGGGGAATAGCTAAGATGAGCAAGTATTATTATATAGGGGAGAGAGGGGGAATAGCTAAGATGAGCATGTATTATTATAAAGGGAAGAGGGGGAATAGCTAAGATGAGCATGCATTATTATAAAAGAGAGAGAGGGGGAATAGCTAAGATGAGCATGTATTATTATATAGGGGAGAGAGGAGGAATAGCTAAGATGAGCATGTATTATTATATAGGGGAGAGAGGTGGACTAGCTAAGATGAGCATGTATTATTATAAAAGAGAGAGAGGGGGAATAGCTAAGATGAGCATGTATTATTATATAGGGGAGAGGGGGAATAGCTAAGATGAGCATGTATTATTATATAGGGGAGAGGGGGAAAAGCTAAGATGAGCATGTATATAAGGGAGAGAGGGGGAATAGCTAAGATGAGCATGTATTATTATATGGGGGGAGAGAGGAGGAATAGCTAAGATTAGCATGTATTATTATATAGGGGAGAGAGGGGGAATAGCTAAGATGAGCATGTATTATTATATAGGGGAGAGAGGAGGAATAGCTAAGATGAGCATGTATTATTATATAGGGGAGAGAGGAGGAATAGCTAAGATGAGCATGTATTATTATATAGGGGAGAGAGGAGGAATAGCTAAGATGAGCATGTATTATTATATAGGGGAGAGGGGGAATAGGTAAGATGAGCATGTATTATTATATAGGGGAGAGGGGGAATAGGTAAGATGAGCATGTATTATTATATAGGGGAGAGAGGGGGAATAGCTAAGATGAGCATGTATTATTATATAGGGGAGAGAGGGGGAATAGCTAAGATGAGCATGTATTATTATATAGGGGGAGAGGGAGAATAGCTAAGATGAGCAAGTATTATTATATAGGGGAGAGAGGGGGAATAGCTAAGATGAGCATGTATTATTATATAGGGAAGAGGGGGAATAGCTAAGATGAGCATGCATTATTATAAAAGAGAGAGAGGGGGAATAGCTAAGATGAGCATGTATTAGTATATAGGTGAGAGAGGAGGAATAGCTAAGATGAGCATGTATTATTATATAAGGGAGAGAGGGGGAATAGCTAAGATGAGCATGTATTACTATAAAAGAGAGAGAGGGGGAATAGCTAAGATGAGCATGTATTATTATATAGGGGAGAGGGGGAATAGCTAAGATGAGCATGTATTATTATATAGGGGAGAGGGGGAAAAGCTAAGATGAGCATGTATATAAGGGAGAGAGGGGGAATAGCTAAGATGAGCATGTATTATTATATGGGGGGAGAGAGGAGGAATAGCTAAGATTAGCATGTATTATTATATAGGGGAGAGAGGGGGAATAGCTAAGATGAGCATGTATTATTATATATTGGAGACAGGAGGAATAGCTAAGATGAGCATGTATTATTATATAGGGGAGAGAGGAGGAATAGCTAAAATGAGCATGTATTATTATATAGGGGAGAGGGGGAATAGCTAAGATGAGCATGTATTATTATATAGGGGAGACAGTGGGTATAGCTAAGATGAGCATGTATTATAATATAGGGGGAGAGGGGGAATAGCTAAGATGAGCAAGTATTATTATATAGGGGAGAGGGGGAATAGCTAAGATGAGCATGTATTATTATATAGGGGAGAGGGGGAATAGCTAAGATGAGCAAGTATTATTATATAGGGGAGAGAGGGGGAATAGCTAAGATGAGTATGTATTATTATATAGGGGAGAGGGGGAATAGCTAAGATGACCATGTATTATTATATAGGGGAGAGGGGGAATAGCTAAGATGAGCATGTATTATTATATAGGGGAGAGAGGGGGAATAGCTAAGATGAGCATGTATTATTATATAGGGGAGAGAGGGAGAATAGCTAAGATGAGCATGTATTATTATATAGGGGAGAGAGGGGGAATAGCTAAGATGAGCATGTATTATTATATAGGGGACAGTGGGAATAGCTAAGATAACCATGTATTATTATATAGGGGAGAGGGGGAATCGCTAAGATGAGCATGTATTATTATATAGGGGAGAGAGGGGGAATAGCTAAGATGAGCATGCATTATTATATATATATTATTTTATGCGGGGGCATTTATGCATATAGCATTTATGCATACTTTATCGAAGTGCCATAATTTAGCAAAGTGCCCTGGCAGTTAGAAAATGGCATTGCTAATATTCATCTTTCTTCTCTTCTTACAGGTATATATTTTTCACTGCTTGTGTGATCTGTCCTGAAAACTGCATTATATCTCCATGCAATGCTCTGCAGCCTATCAATTTCTGGTATATATTTTTCACTGCTTGTGTGATCTGTCCTGAAAACTGCATTATATCTCCATGCAATGCTCTGCAGCCTATCAATTTCTGGTATATATTTTTCACTGCTTGTGTGATCTGTCCTGAAAACTGCATTATATCTCCATGCAATGCTCTGCAGCCTATCAATTTCTGGTATATATTTTTCACTGCTTGTGTGATCTGTCCTGAAAACTGCATTATATCTCCATGCAATGCTCTGCAGCCTATCAATTTCTGGTATATATTTTTCACTGCTTGTGTGATCTGTCCTGAAAACTGCATTATATCTCCATGCAATGCTCTGCAGCCTATCAATTTCTGGTATATATTTTTCACTGCTTGTGTGATCTGTCCTGAAAACTGCATTATATCTCCATGCAATGCTCTGCAGCCTATCAATTTCTGGTATATATTTTTCACTGCTTGTGTGATCTGTCCTGAAAACTGCATTATATCTCCATGCAATGCTCTGCAGCCTATCAATTTCTGGTATATATTTTTCACTGCTTGTGTGATCTGTCCTGAAAACTGCATTATATCTCCATGCAATGCTCTGCAGCCTATCAATTTCTGGTATATATTTTTTCACTCCTCTAGCTTTTTTATTCCATGATACTTAAAGGTCATCACACTTACTTTAAGAGTTTATGATCCATGCCGAGTTTACTAGTCTGTTTTTTTTTTTTTTTTCCCTGCACTTTATGGTCTCCTGTTGTCTTTTAAGCTAGTGATTGATTGTTAATGAGTTAAATCTGTGCAGATCTAAGCAGATACGTCCCTATATATTGAGACTTAGTTAAGGGGAGGCATTTATGCGGGGGCATTTATGCATATAGCATTTATGCATACTTTATCGAAGTGCCATAATTTAGCAAAGTGCCCTGGCAGTTAGAAAATGGCAGTTGGACAGGGCAGGAGACAGGTAAGACATGCAAGACAATTAAACAAACTTGCTTCCAGGTCATCTTTTTGGCAAACAGTATTCACCATTTGTATCTGTGCCATTTATACTCTGGTTGCTACAATCATCCACATTCACCGTTCACCCACAAATGCGGCACACTTCATCCATATTAATCCCTCACTCCTCTCTTCTCCTATGTACAGTTGTCATGCTCTCTTCACAATGTTATACCACACAGATCCATTCATTCCCACCATACAACGCAGGAAACGCTCTCACAAATCACTCAATCATCTGCTCACTCTCTGTATCTTCCTTCTATTAGTCGCAGGTGATATTTCTCCCAACCCAGGACCCTCCAGTAATAATAACACTAACTCTTTCCCTGTTACATTCAGAAACCCTGCTAATCTCATTAATATTCCCTGCATATCTTCTGTCTCATTCAACTGTGCCCTTTGGAATGCACGCTCAGCTTGTAATAAACTCTCTTACATCCATGACTTTTTCCTCTCTAATTCCCTCAACCTTCTGGCTCTCACTGAAACCTGGATCCAGCAGTCTGACACCACCGCCGCTGCAGCTCTCTCCTATGGTGGCCTACATTTCTCTCATACCCCGCGACCTGACAACAGATCAGGTGGAGGTGTTGGTCTGCTTCTTTCAACAAAATGTACTTTTCAGGTTATCCCCCCTGTACCCTCCCTTATCTTCCCGTCCTTTGAGGCCCACACAGTCAGACTCTACCGGCCCTTCTCCCTGCGAGTGGCGGTTGTCTATCGCCCCCCAGGTCCCCCCCGTCAATTCCTGGATCACTTTGCTGCCTGGCTTACAAATTTTCTATCCTGCGACATCCCCACGATAATCATGGGAGACTTTAACATCCCAATTGGCGATCCTCTTTCCCCATCTGCCACGCATCTTTTATCATTAACCTCCTCCTTCGGCCTTTCACAGCTTGCTAATTCTCCTACACATGAGGACGGGAACACATTGGACCTGATCTTCTCCCGGCTTTGCTCAGTACATGACTTTACTAACTCTCCCCTTCCACTCTCTGACCATAATCTTCTTTCATTCTCTGTCAAGAACTGTGACTCTACTCAAGACACTCCCACCGTCCACACTTATAGAAATTTACACGCCATTAACACCCAGAAATTTATAAAAAGGTTGCAATCATCATTGGCCCCAATCTCCTCCCTCTCATGTCCCGAATCTGCATTGAAGCATTATAACAAAATAATGCTATGCGCCCTGGATGAAGCCGCACCTCCTACACAAAGAACAATTCGGCATAGACGGCGACAACCCTGGCACACGCCTCAAACACGTCTTCTCCAGAGGTACTCCAGGTGCGCTGAACGGCTGTGGAGAAAATCAAATCTGCCCGAAGATTTCCTCCACTATAAATTTATGCTGAAAACATATAACTCTGCCCTTCACCTCTCCAAACAAACCTACTTTAACAACCTCATCATCTCACTTTCCAATAATCCTAAACGACTCTTTGACACGTTTCATTCTCTCCTCAATCAAACAGCACAGGCCCCGACCACCGACCTCAGCGCTGACGATCTGGCTAACTATTTCAAAGAAAAAATTGACCATATCCGACAGGAAATTTTCTCCCAATCCCCAAATGTTATGCATGCCCCCCCCCGCCACATTGTATCTTGCTCATTTTCTGACTTCGAACCAGTCACGGAAGATGAAGTGATCAGGCTCCTTGCATCTTCTCGCCCTACCACCTGCACCAGCGACCCTATTCCCTCACATCTCCTTCAGTCCCTTGCTCCAGCTGTCACCTCTCACCTAACTAAAATTTTCAACCTTTCCCTCTCATCTGGTATCTTTCCCTCTTCTTTTAAACACGCCAGCATACAACCATTACTTAAAAAACCATCCCTCGACCAGAACTGCACGGCCAACTACAGACCTGTTTCCAATCTTCCCTTTATCTCTAAACTCCTGGAACGCCTGGTCCACTCCCGTCTAATCCGCTATCTCTCAGACAACTCTCTTCTTGACCCTTTACAATCTGGTTTCCGCTCTTTACATTCTACTGAAACTGCCCTCACTAAAGTCTCTAATGATCTACTAACAGCTAAATCTAATGGTCACTACTCCCTGCTGATTCTCCTGGATCTCTCTGCAGCATTTGACACTGTGGATCACCAGCTCCTCCTCACTATGCTCCGCACTATTGGCCTCAAGGACACGGTTCTCTCCTGGTTCTCCTCTTATCTCTCTGACCGCTCCTTCTCTGTGTCTTTTGCCGGCTCCTCCTCCTCCCTACTTCCTCTTACTGTCGGGGTTCCTCAAGGATCAGTCCTAGGCCCCCTTCTTTTCTCCTTATACACCGCTCCTATTGGACAAACAATCAGTAGATTCGGTTTTCAGTACCATCTCTATGCTGATGACACCCAATTATACACCTCTGCTCCGGACATCACCCCTGCATTACTACAAAAGACCAGTGATTGTCTTTCTGCTGTGTCTAACATTATGTCCTCCCTCTACCTAAAACTGAATCTGTCAAACACTGAACTACTCGTCTTTCCTCCCTCCATTAATCTACCTGTGCCCGATATTGCCATCTCCGTTTGTGGCTCAACCATTACTCCCCAGCTACAAGCCCGCTGTCTTGGGGTCATTTTTGATTCAGATCTTTCTTTCACTCCTCACATCAAATCACTCGCTCGTTCATGTCATCTACACCTCAAAAACATCTCAAGAATCAGGACTTTTCTCACCTTTGACTCGGCAAAAACTCTTACTGTCGCTCTTATTCATTCTCGTCTTGACTATTGCAACGCTCTACTAATCGGTCTCCCTCTTACTAAACTCTCCCCTCTCCAATCCGTCCTGAACGCAGCAGCCAGGATCATATTCCTCGCCAACCGCTACTCAGATGCCTCTTCCCTGTGCCAGTCATTGCATTGGTTGCCCATCCAATATAGAGTTCGTTTTAAACTTATCACGCTTACCCACAAAGCGCTCCATGCTTCAGTACCCCCCTACATCTCCTCCCTTGTCTCAGTCTACCACCCTAGACGTGCCCTCCGTTCTGCAAATGACTTGAAACTAAAATCCTCCATAATCCGAACTTCCCACTCCCGTCTCCAAGATTTCTCGCGTGCTGCGCCAATTCTCTGGAATGCACTACCCAGGACAGTTCGATTAATCCCCAATACCCACAGTTTCAAGCGAACCCTAAAAACACATTTCTTTAGACTGGCGTATCACCTAAACACACTCTGTCCATCCCAGCTTTCCCCCATATTAAAATCTTCTTCAACTTCGGGTTCAAACCAACCATGCACATAAAAGCCTCTGTCAGGACTGCACACATACTGGCTGGCGACCAGTCCATGTATTATTATTTATCCTATTCAGTATATCAAGGCTGCATTATACAATATATGTACTTTTTACCTTTTGTGTCTCCCCCACTTCCTCATAGACTGTAAGCTCGCGAGCAGGGCCCTCACTCCGTTCGATATGAGATATGCTTATTCTGTATTGTCTGTATAAGTCCCCCCTAAAATTTGTAAAGTGCTGCGGAATATGTTGGCGCTATAAAAATAAACTATTATTATTATTATTATTATTATATAGGGGAGAGAGGGAGAATAGCTAAGATGAGCATGCATTATAATATAGGGGAGAGAGGGGGAATAGCTAAGATGACTATGTATTATTATATAGGGGAGAGAGGAGGAATAGCTAAGATGAGCATGTATTATTATATAGGAGAAAGAGGAGGAATAGCTAAGATGAGCATGTATTATTATATGGGGGGAGAGAGGAGGAATAGCTAAGATGAGCATGTATTATTATATAGGGGAGAGAGGGGGAATAGCTAAGATGAGCATGTATTATTATATATGGGAGAGAGGAGGAATAGCTAAGATGAGCATGTATTCTTATAGAGGGGAGAGAGGAGGAATAGCTAAGATGAGCATGTATTATTATATAGGGGAGAGGGGGAATAGCTAAGATGAGCATGTTTTATTATATAGGGGAGAGAGGGGGAATAGCTAAGATGAGCATGTATTATTATAAAAGAGAGAGAGGGGGAATAACTAAGATGAGCATGTATTATTATATAGGGGAGAGGGGGAATAGCTAAGATGAGCATGTATTATTATATAAGAGAGAGAGGGGGAATAGCTAAGATGAGCATGTATTATTATATAGGGGAGAGAGGGGGAATAGCTAAGATGAGCATGTATTATTATATAGGGAAGAGAGGGGGAATAGCTAAGATGAGCATGTATTATAATATAGGGGAGAGAGGAGGAATAGCTAAGATGAGCATGTATTATTATATAGGAGAGAGAAGGGGAATAGCTAAGATGAGCATGTATTGTTATATAGGGGAGAGAGGGGGAATAGCTAAGATAAGCATGTATTATTATATAGGGGAGAGAGGAGGAATAGCTAAGATGAGCACGTATTATTATATAGGGGAGAGAGGGGGAATAGCTAAGATGAGCATGTATTATTATAAAAGAGAGAGAGGGGGAATAGCTAAGATGAGCATGTATTATTATATAGGGGAGA